>NW_012113475.1:884441-900348 GCF_000951035.1 Colobus angolensis palliatus | reverse complement strand
ACCTACCTACCTACCTACCTATGTATCTATCTGTCTATCTATCTGTTTTTCAATCTATCTTTCTAACTATATACTTTGAAATTTCCAATTGCATGAATTGGGGCAGATGGGTCAGCTAGACCCCAAGATATTGAATAAACATGGACAAAAGGTTAGAACATCAGATTATTGGCAGAAATGGGATGTTGGAGGCTCTAGCTAGATGACTAAGCTTCACAATGGTAAAACAGCCAAGGTCTGGAAGCAAGGGACAACTAAAAGAATGCCTTTTATGTCTTTTTGGTACATGAGGATCTGGGAGAACAAGTTGCTGCATGGAACACTATCCTTTGTCAAGAACCAACCCCAAGAAAGACAATGAAGAAGAAAGAGCACCTTGATTAGCAGTTATGTGCACTTTTTACAGTTATGTAGACCTTATCTAAAAAATAATTGGCTAAAATATAATTATCTTGTTCAGCTACATGGTATCTGTTTTCTACACAGATACTAGTGTAACAATTGCAATGCCATCATCCCGACACCTTGACATCTGGAATCATGACAATATCCAGTCTAATAGGCTTTGATCCATTAAACTGATACACCACTTTTGTACAAAAGGCCAATTAATTTTTCATAATAAATGAGACTTAATTATAATTACAGGATTGCATTTAAGAGTGTAGATTCTTAACTATTAGAAAGATTTTGGAGAGAAGGGTATTATTTGCTCTTCAGGATATGCTCATCCCAGCCTCATCTGTTGTTTACTTTTTAGTAAATGTACAATACATTGAAATTGCAGCTTCCAAAAAATGCCATTAAGCTAATTATGAAAACAGTCTGTATAATACTAGAGTGTTGCCTCTACATGTTTTTTATCTACATTACAAAATTAGCACCCATTTGAATGCCTTCGTTTGACCCAGACAACCACAACCTTTGTGAAAGAGATTAAGTAAGCAGCAGGCATGATTTCCCATCATTTTGAAGATAAAACAAGGCAACCAGCAACTAAATAACCTGTCCAAGGACAATGTCAGGAACTGCTGCAGTGCTCAGAATCTCAAATTTATAATACTCTTAGCTAATGTCCACAGTGTCTACTTGGCAAACTTTTCAGTTTCTCCTTTACTGGAGGGGAGGGGAAAACAGTTGACTTTCCTTCCTCCAAAAGAAAATACTTATTTGCTAAACATGCTGTCTAAAATTTATACAAGTTTTTAAAATTGATAATATGGAAGTACACAGCAGCATATGAGTGCCTAGAAACTGCACTCTTGCTAAACCTGAGGTTAAATTTAACTTTTTAAAAATTTGGGACAAACTGATATTATGTGCTCCTATTATGAGGCACTGAGAATGCAATACCAATTTTGTAATATTCCTGCAAAAATGATTAACCTGAATATAATGTTAAATAAGCAATCAAACAAGTCCTAACTGAGAGACATTGTGCAAAGCAACTGGCAAGGAATTTTAAAAAATGCCAAAGTCATGAAAGAGGAAAAGTGGCTGGAAAACTGTTTTAGATTAAAGGAGACTTAGAGGAACATTATAAGTAAATGCAAAGAATAACCCTTGAGTAGATCTTGGATTTTTTTAAAGATACTATTAAAGAACATGGTTGGGACAAGTAGGAAAATCTGAATAGGGGCTATGATATGGTTTGGCTGTGTCCCCAGCCAAATCTCATTTTGAATTGTAGCTCTTGTAATTCCCATGTGTTGTGGAATGGAGCCAGTGGGAGATAATTGAATCATGGGGACAGTTTCCCCCATACTGTTCTCATGGTAGCGAATAAGTCTCACGAAATCTGATTGTTTTATAAGAGGAAATCCTTTTCACTTGGTTCTCATTCTCTCTTGTCTGCCTCCATGTAAGATGTGCCTTTTTTCTTCCATCATGATTGTGAGGCCTCCCCAACCACGTGAGAATGTGAGTCCATTAAACCTCTTTTTCTTTATAAATTACCCAGTCTTGGGTATGTCTTTATTAGCAGCATGAAAATGAGTTAATACAGACTACAGTTGTACAGTAGTACTATATTAATGATAATTTATCTGAGTGTAGTTTTAAATAATGATTATGTACAAGAATTTCCTTTTTCTTACAAGATACAGGCCAAAGTATTTAAAGATGAAGGGTCATAATATCTGCAGCAAATTCAAATGGTACAGCAAAATAAATGAATAAACACACACAGAGAGAGAGATTAGGAGAGGGGGAGAGAGAGAGAGAAGCAAATTTGACAAAAATTCTAACAAAGGCAAATGCAGCTGAAATTCAGCTCATTGTACTATTCTCACAACTTCGCTTTTAAGTTTAAAGTTTGAAACACATGCTTGAAAAAGTATTAATTTGACAGGGCAAAATGGTCTCATGTAAATTTGTATTTTTATCTCTAGATAGAATAATTTTGTTGTTTTTCAGATTTTTCTGGGCAACTTATATTTGCTCCTCTGTTACCTGTCTGCTCATGTAAGAACATTAATTTTTTTCATTTAAAAATATGTATAATATTTTTTGAGAGCTATATGGTTTGGATATTTGTCCCCTCCAATCCTCACGTTGAAATTTGATCCCCAATGCTGGAGATGGAACCTAATGGGAGGTGTTTGGGTCATGGGAGTGGATCCCTTACTAATAGATTATTGCCCTCCCTCAGGGATGAGAGAAGTTCTCACAGGAGCTGGTTGTTAAAACAAAGGGGCCAACATTCCCCCATCTCTTTTCTTCCATCACCAAGTGACCTCTACACACACTGGCTCCACTTCACCTTCTACCATGAGTGGAGGTAACCTGAGGCCCTCACTAGACATGCCAATACCATGCTTATTGTATACATGTATACAGTCTACAGAACCATAAGCCAAATAAACCACTTTTCTTTATAAATTATCCAGCCTCAGATACTCCTTAATAGCAACACAAAACAGACTAGGACAAGAGCCTACCACAAACCAAGAGCTGTTCTTGGTACCAAGGCCACCACAGTAAAAAAAACAGAAAGTAAGGCTGCCTTCAGAGAGCTTGCATTCTAGTAGAAAGGCAGAGAGTTTTCAAATAAAAAGATAATATTCACTTGTTTGTTCAACAGGCATGTTTTGCATGTTCCTGTATAGGCACTGGGCATGTAGTATTGAATAAAAGAGCTTCCCTCCCTTTTGGGGCTTACATTCTGGGGATGGGGGAATAGATAATTTAAAAGAGATAAATCTCCCTTCTGGGTACATATCCAAAAGAATTCAAAACAAGCTCTCTAAAGATATTCTCACACCCATGTTTATTGCAGCATTATTCACAATTGCCAAGAAGCAGAAGCAACCCAAGTGTCCATCAACAGATGATGGGTAAAGAAAATGTGATGTATACACACAATGAAATATTACATAGCCTGAAAAAACAAGAAAATCCTATTACATGTTACAAGATTGATGAACCTTGAAGACATTATGCTAAGCAAAATGATTCAGCCATAATAGATAAATACTATATGATTCCACTTATATTAAGTATGTAATATGGTCAAAATCATAGAAACAGAAAATAGAAAGGTAGTTGTCAAGGGCTGGAAGGAGGGACAATTAGTGTTTAATGGGTTTAGAGTTTCTATTTTGCAAAACTAAAGTTCTAGAGATCTGTTGCACAAGAATGTGAATATACCTAATACTACTAAACTGTACACTTAAAAATGGTTAAGATGATTTTTAAAAGAGACAAAAAACATGGTCTAATATCCAGAATCAACAAGGAACTTAAACAAATTTACAAGAAAAAAACAACCGCATCAAAAAGTGAGCAAAGGATATGAACAGACACTTCTCAAAAGAAGACATTTATGTGGACAACAAACATATGAACAAAAGCTCATTATTACTGGTCATTAGAGAAATGCAAATCAAAACCACAATGAGATACCATCTCATGCCAGTTAGAATTATAATTATTAAAAAGTCTGGAAACAACAGATGCTGGCAAGGATGTGGAGAAATAGGAACTTTTTACACTGTTGGTGTGAGTGTTAATTAATTCAACCATTGTGGAAGACAATGTGGTGATTCCTCAAGGATATAGAACCAGAAATATCATTTGACCCAGCAATCCCATTACTGGGTGTATACCCAAAGGATTATAAATCATTTTACTATAAAGACACATCCACACGTATGTTTATTGCAGCACTGTTCACAATAGCAAGGACTTGGAACCAACCCAAATGCCCATCAACGATAGACTGGATAAAGAAAATGTGGCACATATACACCGTGGAATACTATGCAGCCACAAAAAAGAATGAGTTCATGTCCTTTGCAGGGACATGGATGAAGCCGGAAACCATCACACTCAGCAACCTGACACAGGAACAGAAAACCAAACGCTGCATGTTCTCACTCAGAAGTGGGAGCTGAGCAATGAGAACACATGGACACAGGGAGGGGAACATCACACACTGGGGCTTAGAGGGGAGTTGGAGGCAAGGGGAGGGAGAGCACTAGTACAAATACCTAATGCATGCGAAGCTTAAAACCTAGATAATGGGTTGATACATGCGGCAAACCACCGTGGCACATGCATACTTATGCAGTAAACCTGCACGTTCAGCACATGTATCCCAGAACTTAAAGTAAAATAAAAAAAAATTTTTAAACATAAAAATATCAAGTGGTAATATGCGGTACAGGGGAAAATATAATGAGTAGACAGCATTAGGAGCACCCACTGGGAGGGTGAGTAGAACGTGCTCCAGAGGACAGGGTGTTAGGAAAGGGTTTGCTATATTTAGGGTGGTCAGAGAAGGTCTCACTGATGAAGTGACATTGGAGTGACATTCAGTCCACAGAGGGAATAGTGTTCCTGGTAGAGAAAGCAGCAAATTCCATGCCCTGAGGTCATTCATGGATGATATATTCTAGAAAGAGCAAGGAAGTCAGCGTGACTGGAGCAAAGTGAGGGACTGTTGATGAGGTGAGAAATGAATGGGGGGAGAAGAAGGACACAGATGGTGTAAAACCTGGAAGCCATTTTACGGAGTTGACTTTTACTCTGAGTGACACAGGAAGCCATGAGCAAAGGCAGCAGCAGGCAGAACAGTCTGGAAGCTATTAAATAATCCAGGCAAGAGATGGTGGCAGTGTGGCAGGGATGGCCAAAAAGTGTTTGGATTGAGTCATGACCTCACATGTTGGAAAGGCTGCCATCTACCACCCCACAGCTATTTGTTTTCAGTCTCAGGGCGCCTATGTTCCTCTCAGTATCTAAATGGTGTGAACTGCTCAGATCCATCCCACCAAATTTACTACATTTCAAATCTTTTTCATTTCATTATTCTCCTTGAAAAGTAAAAATTCTTCAAGGTAAAGAATATCTTTAAAACCCCAACTCTTCATGACAACCATAATCCAAGATTAAAACTGATAAAATCTGAGGAGTCCTAGCAATCAGAAATGTATTTTGCTGAGCTACCACAGCTAGAAAAAGCAAGCCCAATCCTTGCATTTTCCTGGGAATTAGTCACCCTTAACATGCCAAAGGAAATAGTCCACACTAACATCTAACCCTGAGGCATATGTAGTCAAGTTCAAACATCTAGTTTCATCTCCAGCTTTCATATTATTTGTTCATACAGCAACTTGTATTTTTGGCATTGTTCCTTCTCTATAGTGACAATGGCAGGAGGAAAACAGAGTGCGTCATTTCAAAGCTGTTTATTTTAAATGTGTAGCTAATCGTTAAATTATTCTAAAATAAGTGGTAGCTGTCTTGGCACATTTAAAGAGCCTCCGAGGACATTTAAGACAACATATCTTACTATAAGAAATTACTGGATAATTTCTGGTACAACCCAAAAATCTTAATGGTTTAGCACCATAAAGACTTTTTGCATATACATATAGTCCCAATGTAGGTATTCCTGGTTGTCTGGCTGCCCTGGGTGACTCTACTCCAGGTGATGACTAAGCAATCCAGATTCCTTCCATGAGGTTGTTCCACCATCTCACAGTCCTCCACTGTCAGACATATGAACAGGGAAAGATACAGAAGAAGATAGCATGAGATATTTTATGGCCAAGTCTAGAATTAGCAAAAATCACCTTCCCCAGAACTCAGTCACATATTCACAAGCAGTAACAAGTATGACTGCCAACATAGTCTCCCTGTGTACATTACAAGAGAAAGAAATGATTTGGTGAACATATAGTATTGTCTGCAATAATTTCCTCTTTTTGTCTTTAATATATTTTTATTTGACTGCTCACCTAAATCCAAAGTGCATTGCTTAATAATTCTGGCCTTGTTATTAAGAATCATGAAGATATGCAATGCAACATAAAATCTGTAACTTATTATTGCTGAAATTTCTCAGAAGAAAATGGAACAAACATGTAGTCTGGTTTGGGGAACCTCCTCCCATTTCCAGCACCTACACCTTCAGCTCCAAGTCCTTCAGCTCCTCACAAAATGCCTGGAACCTAAAATGCCAGTGCCTAGGAGGAATTTTGATGAAGATATGCCATAACTTAATGCACAGAAACTGGAATATCAGAAAGTCTTTCACATAAGATAGTGATAAAAAGCCAAATGAAAAGTGGTTTACACAGGCTGAGACAACATCCCTTCAAATCAATATTCTTTTATTTCAAATTCATTTGTGTTTAAATATTTCACAAACCAAAAATTATATAAAATATTCTAATGAACTTTGCCATATCCTAATAGACCAGGCTTTTAATTTTTGACTATGTAACTAGTATGAAACAATATCTCTGGTTTTAATTAGCATTTCTCTGATAACCAGTGTAGTCGAGCATCTTTTAATGTATATATTTACTTCTTGGGTTTCAGTTATGTGATCTTCCAATTTATATCTTTTCCCTGTGTTTCTGTTGGGTCATGTATGTTATTTTTACAGATAGTCACACTGATATTTTGAAGCATTTATCTAGTATTTATTTTGAGGTGATGCCAAAAGCTTCATGGAAAACAGGTGAAGATGCATCACTGCTGCAGTTTGGCCTTTCTCTTATTATCTCTAGGAATTCCACTCCGGCCCCAAACTCGCATACCCTACTTACCAAAATAAAACTCTGCATGCAATCAAGACCACCCTTCTGAAAAGCAGCCTGGCAATTGCAACTATGCATTGCCACTAGAGAGTGCAATATCAAAGTACTCCTTCCAATTGCACAAAGAACATCTCTATGAGAAGAACTCGAATGAATATCGTTTTCTCCATTTTATTATATTTCCAGGGGAATTTTAATGCCTCAGTGATATTTCAGCTTCCATTATAGGCTGGCATTTAGTCAGATCCCTGAATCCCTATTTGGATTGCCAAAATTAAAGTTTGTATAAGGACTTAAGGACTCATGAAAAACAGTGTAAGAAACAAGAAAATATGTAAACAAAGAAGGGATCTCATATGCTGCCATTTACTGGTGATGTGATCTCACCATGCTTCCTGATAAGTTTGTTGCATACCGGGGACCACGGTTTGCGAAAGTGTTAATAAAATCTAAATAGAAAGAACCCCTTACTCCAAATGTGCTTAAAGCAAACGTGATTAAGTTAGCAAATGCTTACATTCTATTAATGTCATTGGAAGTCAATAGTAACTCAGATTTCTGCATCAAAAAATGCAAAAAAAGGCAGGTGGCACAGAATACTTGATAAAGCAATTGCCCTATCAAAGCCTGTTTTTATTCTTTTTTCATATGCACAGACATCATTTTGTATTTGCTTTTCAGCATGAGCCGATAATATGGTAACATATTTGCCTTCAAGCCAAGTAACTTGTCTAGTAAGACAAACGTCTATTCAGCAAATCACTGAGGATCACACCACTTTAGCTATATTGCAAGAATTCTGTTGTTACAAAGATGAACCTCACTTTTGATAGGAAGACTTAAGAAAATGCATAACAGAATCAGAAAATACCTCATTTCTACAGATACCCATCTGACTTAGTTGCCTAAGGCAAGACAATAAAACACAACCTTTATTTATTTCAATCCTTTTTGCCTTTGATGGTGCCATTGGCAAGAGGGAAGAAACAGGGATGAAGCCAGTGTGCCCTTACTGCTCACTTGTGTACATCAGTGTTTCTTAATAAGAAGAGGAGATGAGACAGGGTCTTAAGAGGGATTTTAAGTTCAAAAAGCTCCACTGAAATGTAAAGGGTTCCAAGGAATCTGCAATTTGAATTGACATGCACCAAGCCACTGATATGCCTGTGAATCTCCTGTCGACCCTCCTAAGATTGGGCCTCCTTCCAGAGTACTCCAGCTTTAGCATTCTCTGTCCTTCAACCACTGAAAGAGGACTACTTAGATTCAACAAGGTGGACCCTGGAAACCCTGGCCTGGAGCTACAGTCACCCTGGGACTCATCAGTACTCATGACAGTGTAACTGGTCTCTCTCTCTCTCTCCATGACACTATTCAATACTGGATGGATGCCAGATTTATAAGAGCAATCAAATAGGTAGTAGAGTTTCACCAGGAGAAAAGAGAGTATGGAATCATGCATAGTTTCATATCATTTTTCTTTGGAGTATTATGTTTGTTCACTTGTATCTCAGTTAAGTAAAAACTTTGTTCCGTATGTATTGATTGGCAAGGGGTCATAAGAAGGTACCACTGAGTGGGTGGCAGAAGCAACAGAAATTTTATTTTCTTGCAGCTCTGGAGGCTGGAAGTCCCGGGTCAAGGTGTCAGCATGGTAGTTTCCTCTGAGGCCTCGCTCCTTGGTTGTAGATGGATGTCTTCTCCCTGTGTCTTTATGTGGTCTTTCCTCGCTGCAGTCTGTGTTCTTATCTTTTCTTCTTATAAAGATACCAGTTATTTTAGATTAGGGTCCACCCATATAATCTCATGTTACATTAATTATCTCTTTAAAGACCCTGTCTCTAAACATAGTCACATTCCCCAGTCACAGGGCTTAGGACTTCTACATATGAATTTGGGAGTACATGATTTACCCCGTAACAGTTTCCAAGTGGTTTTTTTTTTTAAATACAATGAGTTTAGAAGTTTCTTTTTTAACCCTAGCATTAAGAAAATCATTCTTCACAGATCTACTTCTTACTTTTCTGACTTTTTCTTTTTTTACTTTTCCGACTTTTAATTTCTCTTCAGATTCTTTGTTTTATTCCATCATGTAAAGTTGTACTAGTACCATCACGCCAGGAAAAGATGACAGTACCCGCCCATCATGCTAAGAGGAAACTAAACAATTATTTCTCCAACTGAAATAAATTCATTTAAGTGGTGACTGTGAGTTCTGTACCACCAGTGTCAATAAATATATATTCATCTATCAAAATACTGCAAATGCTCTGTTCTTTGGCATGAGGATACTGGCTTAGCAAAATTTTTCAGTACACTAAATTAGCTGATGTTAACTCTTCTAAATTAATTTCATTTTTTAAAATTGATCTTGCAGGGCTTACAAGTGAATGAAAGAATAGATATTTATCAAGAAAGCTAGAAATATATCAATTTTCTCAGAAATTTCAATTTCCTAAGAAGTAAAGCTCTAAGTATTTTTTAACTTAACCCACTTCTCCAACCTCTCAGCTCTCCTCCTGCCAAGAGAACATTAATAAGTCATCTGGCCACCTACTATAACTGGATAATCTAGTAACTGTATTGCAACTACTCCAACTAACTTAGATAACTAAACTAGACTTCGGATCTGAATGGGCCAACGGAAAATGGCAACCGCAAGAGGTATCTTGGAAAGTGCTGCCTAACTCAGTCTCAATTATGCTCAGATAACTGGCAGTTTTCCTGCTAGAATTAATCTGATGTAAACTTAAAGCAGCAGATAGAAGTTTAGAAGCTGTCCGTGAAATTTTTATTTCTCCAAGCTGATACTAAATCTTTGACATGGTTTGGCTGTGTACCCACCCAAATCTCATCTTGAACTGTAGTTCTCATAATCCCCACGTGTCGTGGGAGGGAACCAGTGGGAGGTAATGGAATCATGGGGATGGTTACCTCCATGCTGTTCTTGTGAGAGTGAGTGAGTTCTCACAAGAGCTGTTGGTTTTATAAGGGGCTTCCCCCTCCCTTCGCTCTGTACTTCTCCTTGCTTCCACCATGTGAAGAAGGATATGTTTGCTTCCCCTTATGTTGATTATAAATTTCCTGAGGCCTCCCCAGCCATGCTGAACTGTGAGTCAATTAAACCTCCTTCCTTTATAGATTACCAAGTCTTTGGTATGTCCTTATAGCAGCATGAGAATGGACTAATACAATATTGTTTTAATTTTTTTTTTACAAAACAAGATTCTTGCTGGAATAAAGTAGTTTTCACTGTTTGTTATTTGGTAGGTTAAAGATTTAGTACACGCCACCATTTTAAACTTCTGGGTCCTTTGTCTTGATGGTCCATCAGAGCATTTACCTCAGTGAATTAGCCCCCAGATAGTTACATTCAAAGTTATTTAATACATAGGAAATGTATGTAGCTCAGTTTTTGATAATTAAGATTTCTTTTTTCACTTCTTTCATTTCTTCCTTTCCTTTTACTTCTAATTGATCAAATATTGACTTTAAATAGCTAATCAATTATTTAAATCACTTTTCTTGAAACCATTTTGTTAAGAGGTTTTTGATTTGTTACATAGTGAAAGGATCTACAGGAAATTACTTCACAATGAAACCCTTAAATCTCATGCTATGTTAAAAAAAATTAAAAGAATACTACATCATGCCATGTGGAGTTCATTCCAGTAATAGGGTGATAGTTCAAGATTATAAGATACATTTAAAATAACTGACCAGACCTTTAAAAAAAACTCAAGATCCAGCAAACAACTGGAATCATGCTATATGGATAAAAGCTGAACACTGATTCTTGACCAAAACCTCCAGCCCCAGTCTGCCAGAGTCTATAGGGTGGGAATGGGGATGGATGGGAAAGAGATACATTTGAAAAATATATATATTCAGTTTACAAATTGTTTTCACAGTTTTAAAAAGCACCAGAAAGCAAAATTGACAATATTTTCTTCAGTGTGAGATACACAAAATATAGAACGATAAGGTATTTAGGGGCTATGACTTTTAATCACTTGAAAAATGCTACTATAGTAAAATCTGATTAATATCAAATCAATAAAAAATTTCAAGTCTACTGTAAAAATGGCTGTATAATTATGCTCAAAAAGGTAAAGGATATATATGAAAGTATACATACACAAACATACATATAAGGCAGTAAAGTACCATTATGGTAGGTAATATATTTGTTGACTTGAAAACCCAAGAAAAAAAACTACTGAAAAAGTTTAGAAATAAAAAGAGGGCTCAATAACACAGTTAGTTATTATTCAAAATAGTTTAATTACTATTTATTTTAAAACACTAAAAATCAAAAACTTGCCTTTGTAAACAACAATCAGAGAATACAAAAAAGGAAAAGCTATTGTTCACAATAACCGGATAAAACAAAATCTACGAACAGATTTAGTAAGAAATGTGGAATACTTATGATTAAAACTGTATTAAAAGACTTGGATGAATGAAAAAACTCATGTTCTTGGATGACAAAATTTGATAATTTAAAGATTTCAGTTTTATCCAAATCAATCAACTTAATGATATCAATGCAGTTCCTATAAAAATTTCACTGGAATTTGGGTAGATAGGAGGCCTTGTTTCTAAAATTACTCTTAAGTTTCCCTGGAATAACACATTTACAGAAAGGGCAGTCAGTACTGTAGTTTGGGATGCCACAACAAAGTCCTATAAACTGAGTGGCTTATAAACAGCAGAGATTTATTTCTTACAGTTCTGGAGGCTGGAAATTTGAAATTAGGGTGCCAGCATGATCGGGTTCTGGTGAGAGCACTCTTCCATGTTGCAGACTCCCGACTCCTCATTTACCCTAATGTGACAGCAAGAGGACTAGAGAGCTTTCCGAGGTCTCTTTTATAAGCACACTAATCCCATTCATGAAGACTGTACCCTCATGATCTAATCACCTCCCAAAGTCTCCACCTCCTAAGACCATTACGGTGCGGATTAAGATTTCAACGTACTAATTTGGTAAGGAACACAAATATTCCGTGTATTAGTCCATTCTCACATCACTATAAAGAACTACCTGAGAGTGGGTAATTTATAAAGAAAAGACGCTTAATTGGATCAGGGTTCCACAAGCTGAAGCATGGCTTGGGAGGCCTCAGGAAGCTTACAGTCATGGAGGAAGGTGAAGGGGAAGCAGGTACGTCTTACACAGCTGGAGCAGGAGCAAAAGAGAGAAACGGGCAGGGCTACACACGTTTAAACAACCAGATCTCCTGAGCACTCACTCACTATCATGAGAACAGCAAGGGGGAGTCTACCCCCATGATCCAATCACCTCCTACTAGGCCCCTCCTGTAACACTGGGGATTACAACTGGCATGAGATTTGGGAAGGGACCCAAATCCAAACCATATCATTGAGTCATAACAGGCAATTTCTTTCCAGAAAGGAATAATGAAGTAGGGACCTTTGATACTGGCTATTACAGAGTATAAAAATAAAATCATGAAATAATGCATAAAACAATGCAGTTTAAGTTTAGTCAGTATTGACAGAGACCCAACTCTGTGAGAGAATTTAATATATGACAAAAGCTGTAACATTAATCAGTGTTAGAAGATTTATTAATCAATGAACTTATTTTTTGACTACTGCATGGTCATTTGAGAGAAAAAATTCAGTTGGAGATTTATCTTTTGCCAAAATGAATTCCATACAGATTTAAGAATTAAAGTTAAAAAAGGAAAAAATAATTTATAAATGAAAAAGACAAACTTTTTTGTGTGATATGAGTAGTTAAAATGCTTTTTTTTTTTTTTGAGACAGAGTCTTGCTATATTGCCCAGGCTGGAGTGCATTTGCACGATCTCGGCTCACTGCAAGCTCCGCCTCCCGGGTTCACGCCATTCTCCTGCCTCAGCCTCCCGAGTAGCTGGGACTACGGGTGCCCACCACCTCGCCTGGCTAGTTTTTTGTATTTTTTAGTAGAGATGGAGTTTCACCGTGTTAGCCAGAATGGTCTCGATCTCCTGACCTCGTGATCCACCCGCCTTGGCCTCCCAAACAGCTGGTATTACAAGCGTGAGCCACCGCGCCCAGTCCCTAAAATGCTTTTTAAATGTGTCAAAAGGCTGATAGACAAAAGGCTCAAAAACGTTTTAAATAACAAAATTTTAGAACCCTCAAAACATATAACACACAACAATGTAAAGCATAAAGGACGATCTAAGAAAACTATTTGCGACAAGTATATGGCAAAAGTTTAACATTCCAAGGACTCATATATCTCTGAGGAAAACAGAATAATGGGCAAAGGGCATGAATAAGCAACTTGGAAAAGGTGAAATGTAAGTGTAAATAGTAATCAAACAAATGGACAGCACAATGGTCAAATCAGGGCTTAGAGCCAGACTGTCTGAGTCTAAACTCACGCTTTGCCAGTGTTTAACCATGTGACTCTGACCTCTCTTTGCCTCTATTTTCTCACCTATTTGTTTAGTTCAGATTTTCCCATGCTCTATCCAAAAAGCATACTTCTACAGAACAAATAGAGATTTTAGTTTAACATGAAGCTCTTCAAATGTTCATTTCAGAACACTTAGTAAAATATCATTTCCTAGTACTTTAATCAGGTCCAATAGAGAAATATGTAAGTGTTCAAAGATAGTAATTTGAACAATTATGGAAATAGGGTGTTTACATTTTTCTTTTTGAGAATTCTGATATTTAAACTGTCAGTGATTCTATGTCAGCAGGGTCAGAGCCACGTAGTTTCATTTCTGACTTTCTGTGTTTCTTAGGTGCTCATTAGAGTACGGTTCCATGGTGAGGGTGAGAGATGAATGCTGAGAACACAGTGCTCAGGAAGGAGGAGCTTGTGAGAAGCTGATGCAAAGGTCTGCAAGTTAAATGAGCTTTCCTGCAGCTGGGTTAGACTT
The DNA here is from genome assembly GCF_000951035.1 of Colobus angolensis palliatus. Classification (NCBI taxonomy): domain Eukaryota; kingdom Metazoa; phylum Chordata; class Mammalia; order Primates; family Cercopithecidae; genus Colobus; species Colobus angolensis. The sequence goes on along the minus strand of NW_012113475.1, from coordinate 886,391 downwards.
GGACTAGGTTAGAAACCCTGAGGATTTATTCTATATTCCACCCAGATAACTTCTGCTCAGCATAAGGCCTCAAAGCTCAATTATAGGAGCGCAGAGAGAAACTCACAGGTCTATTTACTGTCTTACTCTGGAATCTCTAACTCATTGACGTTAGCATATGCATTGGAATCTTGGTTGATAATGGTGTGATAGCTCCATATAATTGACAACTCCCATTCCATACCTTAACATTCTTAGAACACTCAATTTAAACTGGATGTGATACACATTCTTTATTGTGCTGCCACCTGGATGCCATTGTCCATTATACAATACATGAGGGCACATGAACAACTCAGATATTGGTGATTCATGTAGCACAGGAAACTTAACAACCTTTGCAAACACCTACAACTTTAGAAAGATAAAGTAATAAAATGTTTTCTATGGGAATTAAAGATGCCATTATAATAGGTGTCATTTATTAAGGGCTTACTGTTTGCCAGGTACTGTCTTGAATGCTTTATATACATGTACCTGCTATTTGGAAAGTTATATATACTTACAGCCTTGAAATCAAATTAAATTATATGCCAAACCCAATTCCTGCCGAAATGACTAGGAATTCAATCTCAGTAATTATTGATGGGTACTTCTTTCTTCCCAAGATCAACAAAAAATATGTAAGGTTTATGGGATTTCCAGAAAATGAGGACCAATCTCTATCATCTGGCCCACTTTTATGACTGCTATTTACTATAAACTCTCATAAAATTGTTCAAACACTTTGGTCTTTTGAAAACAGGCAGTTCTAGCATGTCTATGCCAAACCTGGTTGTAAGGATGTTGAGAAGCTGGAAGTCTGGGTGCTGGACCCTGCCTATAGGGAGCACTGTGTGAGTACCTACCAAGGTCATGCCACCTCTGGCCACTGCCACAGATCTGGACTCAAGTTCCTGCTCATCATGGGACCCACATATCTCTGGGCTCTTCCCGGTCTAGGAAAAATCTTTCTCCTCCTTCCTGTTACTTCTGTTTTGCTCTTTCTTTCTATAGTATATTTCCAACAATGAGCTCAAGTTTACACACACACAAGTAAAGCCATAAAAGGAAATTATCTTCACACCCCATCCCACATCTACACCAAAATATGTAGGCTGCTTTGGAGAGAAAGAGGAAGAGGACAAAAGAGGGAAGAGGAGGGAAGGAAATGAGAAGAAAGAGGAAGAAAAAAGGAAATAAAACAGTAACCATTCCATTTCTACTGATTTCTAGGCATAAAGGAAAATTAAAAATAAATTAGTGTCTTGATGCCATATATATTATTTCATTTAAGTCTCACAACAACCTATGAGGTAGGAACTATTTTTATTCTTATTTTACAGATGAGCAACCTGAGGCTTATACAGTTTAAACATCTTGCTCAAGGCCACACAGCTAGTAAATGTAAAGCCTGAATTCAAACCCAGATCCATCTGATTCTAGAACCCATGTTATTAACCACCACAAATATGGCCTGATTAACAGAAGCATCATATAATTATTTGAATACTGCATTGGATCATGAATGTCATATTATTTGAAGATTGCATAGTATCTAATCACATGCCCAGCTCATGGCAAGTACTCAATAAGCATTTACCAATTCAGTAGCAAGTAAATAATAGTTTCTTAACACAATTTCATTTTTCCTAAAATGTGTTTTTTCTCTATGTGATTCCCCAAAACAGCATACTTAAATTAATATATTTTCAAAGAACAACCTGATAATATTAAAATTTATATAACACAGTTTTTCCTGAAATTCCAGCACTTTTAAAGCCATCAACTACTAAGGATCAAAAGATTATCCTTTAAATGCATTTTTGTGGCATGCGGGGGGGGGCGGAGCAAGATGGCCGAATAGGAACAGCTCCAGTCTCCAACTCCCAGCGCGAAGGACACAGAAGACCGGTGATTTCTGCATTTTGA
>NW_012113475.1:852281-882381 GCF_000951035.1 Colobus angolensis palliatus | reverse complement strand
GAGTTGATGGGTGTAGCACACCAACATGGCACAAGTATACATATGTAACAAACCTGCACGTTATGCACATGTACCCTAGAACTTAAAGTACAATAATAAAAATAAATAAATAAATAAATAAATGCATTTTTGTTGGTAAAAGGAGTACAAAAAGAAATCATTTTTTCAAGTTCACTGCAAAAATCTGGGCTGAATGGAAGGAAAAATGAGCTCAAAACTATGTTTATCTGTGCACTGTGAATAAAGTGAAAATTTTGTTTATTCACAAAGAGAGAGAAAGATACATAATTGCACCAGGCTTATGGTAGTTATTTTTTATTCTCCCTTTTAATTAATGAGCACTAGTCTTTTGAAAGAGCTAAAGTGAAACTTGATAATTTTACATATTTTTAAAAAGGTAAAGACAGAAGAAAGTAGATATGTGCTCTTTGAATTTTCTGTTCACTTGTATTCTCTCGGGAAGAAGCCAGTAAGTATCATAAGTTTATGCTGTTCTTTAGTTGTTACTCCTTTCCATAAATTTAGTTCCAATCCAGGCAGGAAAATTCCTTTTTCATGTAGCTCTACTGAGACTTCTAGAATTTCTCCAGGTGGCACTGGAGAATGTTTTATTGTCATTTTGGTGGCTGTTCCTGATTGATGAGCAAAGGCTGAAATTGTTAATGTCGATAATTTACAAGGCATTTCCTACAAATTTTTCAGAAATTCTTCATACATATTCCAATAGCTGCTGTGTCAGACACATCCAGTCAGATTGCAGCCTGCTGATACCATGCAGCACTCATATACAAGTGCTTAACAACTTCCCTAGCATCTTTTTAATTTTAATTTTGCTTTTAGCATTCTCACAGATGGAAACCAAGTAACAAATGTTAATAAGGGATTACTAACTTTCAAGACCACTCTTGGGCTGAAGTCCAAATTTATGCCAAGAAAGAAAGAAGTAATAATCTACCCTTTGAAAGGATCTTGTGATTTTTGTTGTTGTTTACGGTGTTGGTTACATAGGTTGAGGGAATTGACTCTAAATCTTTCTCTGTCTCTTTTTTTTATCATTACTTCTAAAATACTTAACGTGCCATCAGAAGCACAACTTGTAGAGGTATCATTTTATAAGGATGGTGCTTAACTGAACTGTCAGTTCTGAGTAACAAAGTCAGGACTGCCATGTTCCAAGGTGTATCTTTAATTACATCTGACAAGTTTCTATAAGGACAAAAAAATTAAATGAGAATGATCACTAGTTAAGAATTTTTACAATAGGGCCAGGCATGGTGGCTCATGCCTGTAATCCCAGTACTTTGGGAGGCCGAGGCAGGCGGATCGTCTGAGGTCAGAAGTTCGAGACTAGCTTGGCCAACATAGTGAAATCCCAGCTCTACTAAAAATACAAAAATTAGCTGGGTGTGGTGGCAGGTGCCTGTAATCCCAGCTACTTGGGCAGACAGAAGAATCTCTTGAACCCAGGAGACGGAGGTTGCAGCGAGCTGACATCACACTATTGCACTCCAGCCTGGGCGACAAGAGCAAGACTTCATCTAAAAAAAAAAGAATTGCTACAATAACCACAACCTTTATGTAGTTTACTATTAAATTAATTTTGGATATATTTATATTATACACAACAAAGCACAAATAAGGTTCTGCTATTAACTTCCAATTATAAGGATCTCAGTTCTGTTTCTTAATTAACTGAATAATTTTGGGAAAATTACTTTATCTTGTTAAGCCTTACTTTTTCTGTTTTAAATGAATAATAGCACCTAACCCCTTATGGAGGGTTAAAAGAATTAGCAGATATAAAGTAATACATTCAATATCTAATGCAGTAAAGTACCAAAAAAATCCAAATAGGCTACAAGAATTCTGCTGTATGAAGTGTTTTACTGAATACTCCTACTTTGGCTTAGTTGCATTTAGAACTATTTTGTATCTTATGTGTTTCAGCTGGAACATTACCTCGCTGTATGATTGTGCCAGTTATTTACCTATTTGCTCTCTGATCCATTCGCCTTCTCTCCCAGTTCTTCTCTGTACCATAGGAAGTTAAACTCTGGGAACGTTTTCCCAAATTCCCTTCCCAACTTCCTTCTGTGTAATTTTAGACAATAGGAGGCACTGGGCCGGGCGCGGTGGCTCAAGCCTGTAATCCCAGCACTTTGGGAGGCCGAGACGGGCGGATCACGAGGTCAGGAGATCGAGACCATCCTGGCTAACATGGTGAAACCCCGTCTCTACTAAAAATACAAAAAATTAGCCGGGCGAGGTGGCGGGCGCCTGTGGTCCCAGCTACTCGGGAGGCTGAGGCAGGAGAATGGCGTGAACCCGGGAGGCGGAGGTTGCAGTGAGCTGAGATCCGGCCACTGCACTCCAGCCTGGGCGACAGAGCAAGACTCTGTCTCAAAAAAAAAAAAAAAAAAAAGTATCAAAAAAAATAGGAGGCACTGAGGGAAGACAGAAAGGTGAGAAGAGAAGATAAAGGGAGGTGACCAGTCTAGCAGGATCTCTTCTGGATTCCAGCTGTTGAGGCTGCTGGCCTAGGCTTTGGTAAAAATACCTTTTCCCATTGTCCCTCCAGTGCTGGGTTAAGAACAGCTTTCTGCAGTTGCAAATCTTAAAGTTGCCTCACCTTCCCCGTGTGTGCTTTCCATTTGAATAGAATGTAATGTTTTTGGAATAAATGGTTTTTGTTTGGGGACCCAGATGTGCATTAAAAATTTACAGAAATCCTTTAACAGTAATTGAAGTTTCAAGTTAGGTTTTATTCTATGAACGGGTTTTCAGAAACAAATTACTCTGTTAAGGAAGAGAAAGTCTATATATAGTAAAAGCCAGAAAATGTTAATTTCTTCCTAACTAAAGAAAAAGAAAAAAATTTTGGCACAGAATCTCTTCATCCACCAAAATCAAACTATCTTTGTTTTTCCATTGCATGAGATACAGTATTTTTTGTTTTAATATAGAGATGAAAACTACACTAAAAAAATTAAACTTCATATTATATGACCTTTTAAGAATATGTGGAGAAGTTTGAAGAAGATAGAATAGAGAGCCAGGAAATAAATCCACGTGTTTATGGCCAATTGATCTTCAACAAGGCTACCAAGAACACAGTGGGGAAAGGATAGTCTCCAATATGTGGTGTTGGTAAAACTAAATATCCACATACGGGAGAATGAAATTGGACCCTTATCTCACACCATATGCAACAATCAACTCAAAATAAATTAAAGATTTTAATGTAAGACCTGAAACTGTAAAACTACTAGATAAAAACATAGGGAAAAGGCTTCTTGACATTGGTCTAGGCAATGATTTTTTGGCTATAACCCCAACAGCACAAAAGCAAAAATAGGCAAACTGGATTACATCAAAGTAAAAAGTTTCTGCATAGCAAAGGAAGAAATCAACAGGGTGAAGAGACAGCATACAGAATGGAAGAAAATATTTGCACACTGCATATCTGATAAGGGGATAATGTCCAACATGCATTAAAAAACTAAAACGACTCACTAGCAAGAAAACAAATAAAATCCAATTTAGAAATGAGCAAAGAACCTGAATACACATTTCTCAAAAAAAGATATAGAAATGACTAATAGGTATATAAAACAAATGTTCAGCATCACTAATCATCAGGGAAATACATATTCATACCACAATGCGATATCGTCCCACACTTGTAAGAATAGCTATTATCAAAAGGATGAAAGACAAGACGAAAAGAGAACCCTTGTGCACTGTTGGTAGGAATGTTAATTTACAGCATGGAGTTCCTCAAAAAATTAAAATTAAAACTCCCATGAGATCTAGCAATTCCTACTTCTGGGTAAATATGTAAAGGAAATGAAATCAGTCTATCAAAAACATAGCTGCACTCCCATGTTCATTGCAGCATTAATCACAATAGCCAAGATATGGAATCAACCAAAGTGTTCATCAATGGATGAATAAATAAGGAAAATGTGGCTTATATACACAATGAGCTATTATTCTGCCTTAGAAATAAAGGAAATTCTGTCATTTGCAACAACCTGGATAAAACTGGACATTACATTAAGTGAACTAAGCCAGGCAGAGAAAGACAAACACTTCATGATCTCACTTGTATGTGAACTCTTTAAAAAGTTGAATTTAAAGAAGCAGAGAGGCCTGTAATCCCAGCACTTTGGGAGGCCGAGACGGGTGGATCACGAGGTCAGGAGATCGAGACCATCCTGGCTAACACGGTGAAACCCCGTCTCTACTAAAAAATACAAAAAACTAGCCGGGCGAGGTGGCGGGCTTCTGTAGTCCCAGCTACTCGGGAGGCTGAGGCAGGAGAATGGCGTAAATCCGGGAGGCGGAGCTTGCAGTGAGCTGAGATCCGGCCACTGCACCCCAGCCTGGGCGACAGGGCGAGACTCCGTCTCAAAAAAATAAATAAATAAAAAATAAAGAGGCAGAGAGTAGAATAGTGGTTACCAGGGCCTGGAGGTGAGGGGATGGATGGGAAGATGTTATTTAAAGGATACAAGTTTCAGTTAGACAGTATGAATAAATTCTGGAGATCTATTGCACAGCATGGTGACTACAGTTAATAAAAATGTATTGTGTCCTTGAAAACTGCTAAGAGCAGATTTTAAATTTCACCACATACACACAAAAAAGAATAACTATGTGAGGTGATGGTGATGTATATGTTAATAAGCTTGATTGTGGTATTCATTTCACAATGTATACATATATCAAAATGTGTATACCAGAAATATGTACAATTTTTATTTGTGAATTATACCTCAAAAAAGCTGAAGAAATATCTATATGTAAAGAGATCATAAAATTGAGAAGATATTTCATCATAATGTTAGCATAAGTTAATTAGATTATGCTGACATTTTCCAAATTGTACCATCTGTACAATGTTGTCAAAAATTTTAAACTCGGCCGGGCGCGGTGGCTCAAGCCTGTAATCCCAGCACTTTGGGAGGCCGAGACGGGCGGATCACGAGGTCAGGAGATCGAGACCATCCTGGCTAACACGGTGAAACCCCGTCTCTACTAAAAAATACAAAAAGCTAGCCGGGCGAGGTGGCGGGCGTCTGTAGTACCAGCTACTCGGGAGGCTGAGGCAGGAGAATGGCGTAAACCCGGGAGGCGGAGCTTGCAGTGAGCTGAGATCCGGCCACTGCACTCCAGCCCGGGCGACAGAGCGAGACTCCGTCTCAAAAAAAAAAAAAAAAAAAAATTTTAAACTCACTTTCCAGCTACTGGAATCAGCACCTCGACTGTATTTTTGGACTGTGGCCAAATCTGCTATCTACAAGATTGCTTTACCTTGTGATAGTCAACCATTCACAATTTCATCCTCACTCAAGCCCACTTTTAGCTGAAATTGCTACTACAGAGGTTTGAGATGAAATGTCTAATACTTCAGGACATTGTGGAAAGTAACCCAACACATTCAGGAATATATTACTTCCTGTGGAATTGATCTGCAAGAAAAAAAACTACATTCCATACTAAAATTTCTGATAAATTTTCCATAATTTATCACTAATAATAAAAAAAATCAAAAATACATTGTTTATACTACCTAGAAGCTTAAAACCCAAAAATTTACATATATTACTTTATGAAGTATGTATTATTATCTTCATTTTTAAATGAAGAACTAGCTTAGAGATTTCATTAACTTGTCCATTGCACTATTTGTAAACGGAGGAGTAAAGATTAAAACCCAGATATCTGAAATGATTCCAAAGCCCTTGCTTAGCACAACTATATGGTTTCTGGGATGGCAAATGCCCTTAATTTAAGATAATGCTTCAGCACTGCCCAAATCAATATCATCCAGTACCATCCTTGGATTGCCAGTGTATTAACTAAGGTGAAATTCCAGTCTCCCTTGATTTGTGAGTTTGACCTATTGATTTACGTAAGAGCTCAGAGGTTTCCTAAAGAAAAAGGTTTTGACTACTCAAGAATTCAAGCACTAAAAGACATTTGAAATACAATATACCACTACATACTATTAGAATGGCAAAAATCCAAGACACTAACAATATCCAACATTGGAGAGGATGTGGAACAAGAGGAACTGTCATTTATTGCTGGCGGAAATGCAAAATGGTACAGTTACTTTGCCATACAGTTTGACAGTTTTTTTAAAATAAAACCACACATACTGTTACTATGCAATCCAGCTATGATGACCTTGGTTTTTATCCAAAGGAGTTGAAAATTTATGTCCCCACAAAAATCTGCACATGGATATTTATGGCAGCTTTATTCGTAATTGCTAAAACCTGGGAGCAACCAAAATGCCCTTCAGTAGGTAAATGAATCAATTTACCATGATACATTCTATACAATGGAATATTCTTCAGTATTAAAAAGAAATGGAAAGCCTTGAAAAACTCTGAAAAAAAATGCGGAGGAAATTTAAATGCATATTATTAAGTGCCAGTCTGAAAAACTTACATACTGTATGATTGCAGCTCTATAACACTCTGGAAAAGGCAAAACTATGGAGATAATAAAAACGTTACTGGTTGACAGGCGTTACGGGGAGAGAGGGATGAATAGGCAGAGCACAGAGGATTTTTAGGACAATGAAACATTTTATAAGGTACTACAATGTTTGGTGTATGTCATTTTACATTGTCAAAACTCACAGAATGTACAACACCAAGAGTGAACTATAGACCTGGCATGGTGGCTCATGCCTATAATCCCAGCTCTTTGGAAGGCCAAGGGTGGCAGATCATTTGAGCCCAGGAGTTCAAGACCAGCCTAGGCAACATGGCCAAGCCCCATTTCTACAGAAAACACAAAAATTAGCCAGGCATGATGGTGTGTGCCTGTAGTCCCAGCTACTCAGGAGGCTGAGACAGGAGGATTGATTGAGCCCAGGAAATTGAGGCTGTAGGGAGCCATGATGGCAACACTGCACTCCAGCCTGGGTGACAGAGCAAGACTCTGTCTTAAAAAAAAAAAAAAAAAAGTAAATTATGGACTCTGGGTGATAATGATATGTCATTGTAGGTTCATTTGCTATAACAAATGTACCACTCTGGTGTGGGATATTGATAGTTGAGGAGGCTTTTCATGTGTGAGTACAGGGGTTATATGGGAAATCTCTGTACTTTCTGCTCAATTTTGCTGTGGACCTAAAACATCTCAAAAAAAGTAAATCTATTTAAAAAGAGGGAGAGAGAGATGTACTGAGGAAGCCAAATCAAAGAGAAGGAGAAATTTGAAGCTCCAGCTTTGCTTTTGAAGTAGAAACACATAGATTAAATTTACATTGATAGGAACAGGAGGAAATTAACACTGGTTTTAAAATAAAAGCCTCCTCACATAGAACTCTCTGTACTTCTTTTGCAACTTTTCTGTAAGCCTAAAATTAATTCAAAATAAAAAGTTTTTTAAAATCTACAATATGCTAGGCAATGTGTGTAAGAACCCTATGGTATAAATATTATTCTCATTTTACAAAGGCAGAAATGAAGGCCTGGGATGGTTAAGTAGCATGCAGAAGGCCTGCTAGAAAATGGCTGAACTAGATTTCTAAATATTATGTTCCCACTACAAAGCTCCTCTGTTCTTCACTAGATCACACTGAGTCCTAATGGCAGCATTACAGTTAGGGCACAAGTGTGGGAGCCTAGGAAAGCAATAGTGGAGTTTATTTTCACACTTGCCTCTTTTTCACTCAGATGGCTGATCGATAGAAATAAAAAGTATTTATATAATTTTATGCTTTATTGAGCAGACATTAACATATGATCATGCCTTGAGTCCCAGAAAGCACATCATGGCATTTTAAATGATTGAAAAACAAGATGTTCTCTCAAGATGTGCCTTTTCAAAAATACTGACTCCAAAGACTTGTATAGAAAAGATTACAAAATTAACATGAAAATCTTCTACTTATTTTATTTGTAAAGCAAAAGCAGCATCTTTCATTTTCTTTGACATGTTTTATCTACTTAAACAGAAATAGGGTATACATTAATTAGGCCTCTTCATTGAAATGTACCCAATTTGAAGAGCATCTTTGATGGCAACCATTAACTGTGAACACTCCTCTTTCGGTATCACAAATGGCACCTCTCACCTATTCCAGTATTTGTTCTCCTTACCCCTATATTCATTCCTAGGTCTGTAAAACTTAAATTTATTGATTCAAATACTATTCAGTGAGCACCGACTGAATGCCAAACACTGTGCTGTCATATTTCTTAAAATAACCATAAGGTGCTTCCTGTCTCTGATGTTTGAATGATGTCAAGACCGCTCTGAATTTATAGATGTTCATAATAAAGTAGATCCAAGAAAAGGATTCAGCAAAAGAGGCTCTCCCAAGATTTGTGAATGTTAAAAAGATTGGTGATGAATATTTCAAAAAAATCTCCTTTATTTTAGTAGCAACTTCATAACAGTAGAGTCAATTGTCCCTGAAGTCACAATGGGTCACTTGCAGAATAATACAGTAATTGGAGACAGCATACATTCTTGTGAGGAGGAAGATTCCCTGGGAGGTTCTGGAGCCTGTTTCAGCATTTGGTATAACAGCCAACATTGGTGAAAGTGCCTTATACGATGTGGATGTTCAAAAAATCAGTCATTAGCCAGGGCTGCTGGCACATACCTATAGTCTCAGCTACTTGGGAGGCTGAAGTGGGAGGATCACTTGAGCCCGGGGAGGTCGAGGCTGCAATGAGCGGTGATAGGGCCACTATACTCCAGCCTTAGGGACAGATTCTGTCTAAAAAAAAAAAAAAAAAAAAAGAAAGAAAGAAAAAAAAAAGGTGAGAATTTTATAGCTGAAAGGGATTTTTGAGATCAAAGTAGCTGATTATGGTGGATGTTTTCCCTCCTGAAAACACAGTGAAAGGAAACATTAGTAAAATGGATTTTCACACATTTATTACCATCAGAATTTTAAAATCTGCTTCTGGGGGTATAAAGTGGTAGTTTTAGGGATACTCCTATAATTCAAAAAATGATGCCTCATCATTTCATTGCCTATTGACTGGAATATAATTGTACAAGTCTGATATCGCTCTCTATAATTTTAGACGAATTCATTAAAATAAGTTATATCACAGAAGACAGTTGACTTTTTAATCAGTATTATGAATCTCCATCTACCTGAAATCACATCTATTAAAATCTATTTTATTTCACTAATCTTTTATCTCACTAATACTTGAACTCAATGTTCTTCACCAAAAGCTTCATACCGCACCAAAGAGAGCTAAATTATTGTTCTAACTCAGCCATAAAAACAGGATCAGAGAATGAGGCATACAGCTCTGTTGACTTGTGTGAGTCATGCACATTTTCAAATAAATGGATAATCAAGAGTATCTCTAAGATGCAAGAAGAAAAGGTCAGAGTTTCATTTTAAATGCCCTGAGCCCAAAGACTAAATGCAAAATGTCACAAAATTCATTGCATGTAGTATTTTACCTATTATTTTAGTAGCACAAAGGCAACTAATTTCATCTTATGGTTTCTAATGTCATACTGGAAAGGATGCATACTAATCAGAGATAACATTTGCCAGCCAGGAGTTTAGAGCCAGTTCTGCCTACCTCGATTAGAGGAAGAACTTCCTAAGGAGTTACCATGGCTCCCATCCCCAATCCTGGTAGCATTCAGATTGTCTGCTAGAAAACAAACACTTGTTTAAAGGTTTTGAGGCCAGGCACAGTGACTCATGCCTGTAATTCCAGCAATATGGGAGGCCAAGGCAGGAGGATCAGTTAAGGCCAGGAGTTCAAAACCAGCCATGGCAAGCTAGGGGACCCCATTTCTTAAAAAAGATACTGAAAAATTAGCCAGCCTTAGTAATACATGCCTGTAGTCCCAGCTACTTAGGAGGCTGAGGTAAGAGGATTGCTTGAGCCAGGATTTTGAGGCTGCAGTGAGCTGTGATTGTGTCACTGCACTCCAGCCTAGGTGGCACAGCAACATTCTGTCTCTAAAACAAAACAAAAAACAAAACAACAACAACAAAAAAAGAAATAAAAAAGGGAAAGTTTTGAACAGGAGGTGCTTTAAAGTAAGTAAAAGTAATTACATTTTAAGCTGCTAATTTTTAAAAGTTTTTTTTATTTGTTTAAGTATATTCTGGCCTTTAGCCTCTAATTAAAAGATGATCTGAGTATTTTCTTTAATACCACCTGCCCTGAGCTAGGCACTGTTCTAACAATTTATTATTAACTCATTCATACCTAACAACAACCAAATTTGGTAAATACTATTATTATAATCCCTATTTTACAAATAAGGAAACTGTGCCGCGAGGAATTTAAGTAATCTTCCCAAGGCCGCATAGTTAAGAAATGGCAGAGGAGAGTTTGAACCCAAGAAGTCTGGTTCCAGAGCTAGGACCCACGCAGACTCTTTCATGTGCTTTGCACATTATAGGTACAACATATAGTTTATAATAGATCATTTACTGTTTGTTCACTGAGGGTCAAATGCTACACTAAACTCTGTATGCGATAGATGTCATTTTATTCCTATCACTCCCTGAGGTAAATCATGCATTTTACTGATCCTCGTCATAGACTCAAAGAGACCATATACTTTGTTCATAGTCACACTGCCAGTACATGACAGAGTTGACACCTATTCCAGATCTAGTTCTGTCCAAAATTCATAATGTAATAGCTCCACTAAAGAGTTTTTCAAGAAAAGGGCCAAGGAATCCCTTGATAAGGTATGAAAGGACAGGACAAACACCCAAATTTTAGGCTAATTACACGTTGATGATGCTTTCTTAGTACATCTTAACAACTAAATAATTCTAGAACAGGAAGGACCTTGAGATGATCTAAGCCCCAGTCCCCTCCTTCTACTGATGAGGACCTGTGACCCATAGGGGTTAAAAAAAAACTCTGAAAATCACAGAGATGCAAGGACAGAACCACTCTTCACTCAAGCTCTGTTCCAGAGTTCTATGCCACTTTCTCTAGAACGCTGCATCTCAATTCATAGCAATTTATACTATAAGTGGATGCAAGTGTATCCACTTCTAAGATACTTTTGTTATCCCCTGTAGAACCGGGCAATTCTCTCTTCTTTACTGAAATTGTTTTTTTTTTAGCTGTATTACGATTGCTTAAAGGCCACTTTACCCATGCTTATTGAAACACTTTCAATAACTGGACACAAACATTTGTTTACATTGTTTCCTGCTTTCTAATTTATCCTCCTGCGTTTCTTTAAAAGTATTTATTTGCGGTTTCAGTCCTCTTTAAAGACATTGTTTTATTTGAAAAAAAATACTATCATTAAACAAAGGCATATATTAATAAATCCTCCATGCTTTTTGTGATTTTTAATTCAACCAAAAGAAGAAAAGCACTTTCAACATAAGACAATCGTCCTTTTTTTTTCCATTTATTGTGCGGCCCAAGTTTATTTCTGTGTCAGTTCTCAGTATACCTCTTGAGTCTCTACTTTCTCTGTGTATCCTTTGTGATTCTTAGCTTGTCGGCTCCCTGTTCCAAATCCTTTCTGGGCCATCTGCCATGTTCTTCTGTACCTTGACCCAGGGTTCTTGACTAGGTGGGGAGAGTGGGTATGGGAAGCCACCTGCTCCTTTTCTCTGTGTGGCGATGTTTCTAATCCTTCAGCAGTAAACAGAGATAGCAAACAACAGCAGTACATCTATCATAACTGTGCAAAGGCAGACAAGTCTCCCAGCTCAACTGCCTGATTACTCACCTGATTTTCTTTCTTAAGATGTAAGAATGTGGTCCCACGGTCCTTCACCATCCTTCACGGGCAGCTTGCTTTGTTATGAATGTGACGATGGAGTTTAGGATTACAGCCCGGGGAGGCAGAGTTTGTGCCTAGATAGTATTGCACCAACTGATTTCTCAGACATTAAACTAACAGAGAGACTATTTAGGTTTCAGATCCTAGAGAGAAGGACTGAGGTTGAGAAAGAGGGAAGATGGATAAACAGGAGGAATTTCTCAGGGCGAGGGAGGTAGTTATGAAGGATTCCAGAGGTTTTGTGGACAGATGATGGTAGACGTGTTAGGGGTGGACAGTATCTGAGCTACCGGTAGGTGAATCCATATGGGTCTGCAGCAACCTCAGTTCTTGCCTCCTCAGAAGAATTTGACTGACGGGCATAAGGCAGAAAAAGAGACCAAGGCAAGTTTCAGAGCAGGAGTAGAAGTGTATTAAAAAAGCTTTAGAGCAGGAAAGAAAGGAAGGTACATTTGGAAGAGACCCAAGTGGGCACTATGAAGGTCAAGTGTGACGTTTAACCTTGATCCTAGGACTTCATACGCTGGCCCCCTCCTGACGTTTTGCGCCTCTTTCCCGCGTTTCTTCCCTTAGGATGGGGCTGCCCGCATGCGCCTCGCCCTCCTTAGCTTGGGAGGTGAGACCGCCAGTGTGTTTAGGAAGTTGTACTCGTGCCCAATTGAGGCTTTCTTCCCTTTTCCAGTAGAGTGGCCCCGGAAGGTCATACTTCTCCATTTTGTCTCTTAACGGGCATGCCTGGGCTCACTCGGCCAATATCTGAGATTTTATTGGATGACCTTTTTGCGTCTCCCTGGCACCTGCATTCAATTAACACTTTAATGTAACAGCTGTGGACCATCAGGAGATTGTCTCTCCCTGGCGCCGGCTGCTGAGTTATCATGTTTAGAGAGGCAATGTGGTAACTGAGAAACCATCACCGATGATTGCCTGACATTCCTTATGGGTGGGGGAAGAGCCCTCTTCTGCCCTGCTCATGCCTAGCTAACTAACTGTAACAGACGGAAAAGGAAAGAAATGAAGGCGTGATTGCTCAAGAGGAAGGGGGAAGAGTGAGGATCGAGAGCATCGGGTCTCTCTCTGAGGCTGATGAAAATGAAGATCCTATCTGCTTCTGTGTTCAGGATGTGCCTGGAAGGCTGACTGGTCCCCCTCAGTGTCTCCCACAAGCAAGCGGTGGCCTCAGTGGCCGCTTCTCCTTGGGCCTCCCATACACCAGCAACCAGAGCCGAGTTGGAGAGTGTGAGAGGTTCTGTTCCCTTTTTCTTTTTTTTTTTTTTTTTTTTTTTTGAGACGGAGTCTTGCTCTGTCGCCCAGGCTGGAGTGCAATGGCACGATCTCGGCTCACTGAAACCTCTGCCTCCTGGGTTCAAGTGCTGCCTCCTGGGTTCAAGTGATTCTCCTGCCTCCTGCCTCAGCCTCCTGAGTAGATGGGATTACAGGCACCACACCCAGCTAATTTTTGTATTTTTAATAGAGATGGGGGCTTCACCATGTGGTCAGGCTGCTCTCGAACTCGTGACCTCAGATGATCTACCCACCTCGGCTCCCAAAGTGCTGAGATTACAGGCATGCACCACCTCGCCCAGCCCCCTTTGGCATTTTCTAAGTGAACTTAGACTTGGAGGACTCTGTTTTCAGTACGTCTCTGACTGCCTAACAGGGGATGGGCAGGGCTGTCAATCAGATAGCATTTGTCAGAGTCACAAATTACCAGCAAAGCACCTCACAAGGAAAGCCTCGTGTTCCCTCTGCAGAGGTGTCCCCATTTAGGAAACGTGAACTGAAGTAACCTTGCAAGATAAAGTTCTCACATATCACAGATACTTGATCATTTTCTTTTTAAAACTTCAGAGAATATTTTTCTCCTTCTTCACATGTTCTTGCCTATTACTAAGGAATTGAGACTTTTGAAATGTCATTGTCAGCATTTTCAGGCTATGATTTTCCTGTCTCATTAACAAAGGCCTCTTGTACTTTCTCTCCCTGCTTTCAGAAAGGTGAGAGCACTTGACTTATTCTTGCTGTTCACATGAGGCTTCCAAACTCAACCTCCCACTGCTGACTTTCTGAACTTGACCTTGGGAGGGTCTGGAACCCGGCTTGTCTGTTTAGATAAGCCAGAGATAAGTGCCCTTTTGTTGTGTTGCTCCTATCAAGAGCACTTATCTACAAACTGGATAATTTCTCCTGCACTCCTAATTTTTATCTTAAAAGCACCTCTCCCTCACCCTTCAGAATTGGCACACCACATTCACCAAATGACCTTTTTGCTTTAGTCTGGAGCTAAAGTATTTGGAAAGAATACCCATCAACTGGAAACTTAGACTAAAACCAATGTCTGGAATACTTAAGGAGAGTAAGAGCTCCCTTCCTTGGATAATTGCTGTGTTAAAGTCAAAGAGATGAAAGTTTAATGTATATTGTCTCCCTTAATCCTCACAACACCATAAGGTAGGTAGTCCGTTTTACTGATGAAGAACTATGGCCCAAAGACTGTCTTTTGCTTACAGTGTCACACATGCGAAGGAGTGATTTGAGTATACAACTCTTTGATTCCGAAACTGCAGAACACGATGATTCTGCCTCAAGTAGAATGTACTTAAATAACATATTAGGACTATTAAAAAGGAGAGGATTTCAGTAGTAAAATATGTCCTTTCCTCACACAGTAATGCCTCCTCTCAGAGGAAAGACACTAAGATATTAATAGGACTGGGTGCGGGTGGCTCACACTTGTACTTTCAGCAGTTTGGGAGGCCAAGGGGGAAGGATTGCCTGGGAAGAGTTTGAGACCAGCCTGAGTGACATAGCAAGGCCCCAGTTCTGCAAAAAATAAAAAATTAGCCAGGACTGGTGGTGCGTGCCTGTGGTCCTACCTACTCAGGATACTGAGATGGAGGATTGCTTGAGCCCAGGAGTCTGAGACTGCAGTGAGCTGTGACTGTGCCACCACACTCCAACCTGGGTGACAGAACAAGATCCTGTTTCAATAAATAAATAAATAAATAAATAAGAAAGAATTGGCAAGATTTCACTATTTGTTGAATGAGACTGTTAGATTTAAGTGCGACATAAAATAGTGTTGGGAACTCAGTTTCTTCAAAGATATTATTGGCATTATATAAATATTTCAAAGACGCTAAGAGTCATAGTTACCAAAGATTTCCGTTTAAATTCTAAATACTAACTCTTATCCTGTTAGACTTGGTTCATATGAAAAATGCAGAAGCTGAAGTAAAGGTTCTCTGTCTCTCTCTTTTTTTTTTTTTTTTTTTTCAGAGACAGGATTTCACCATGTTGCCCAGGCTGGTCTCAAAATCCTGGGCTCCATGCCCAGCCTGAAGTAAAGGAATTTTTACTCCATTTAGGAATGTGTGCTTCCCCTCTTTTCTTTGCCAAATCGCTTGACTTCTAATAACATCTTGGTGTTTACTGAGTGTGAGTATGCCACAGAAATAACAGGAGAAATGACAAGTAGGATCTGTCAGTATCTATCATGTACTGGGCACTGTGGCATTTCATATGTTCCCTATTAAATTCCACATCAACCCCGCAAGCTCAGTGATGTTGTCCTTATTTTATGGTCCAACAAACTGAGACTCAGAGAAGTCAAGTGGCTTCTAAGTGTCAGAACTTGACTTCAAACCTAGGGGAATCTGTTGTGAAATAAATGAGGAGGTAAATATAAAATATGGTTCATAAAATGTGAAGTTAGGTCAGTATTTACACACATGATTTTCAGAACACAAGAGTTATAATATCAGGCAAGATCTTATATACAGTACTTTATTTATTTGGCATAAGGTGGTCATACTTCATTAATTTTTTAAGAGTCCATGACCTTGCTTTCTAATAAAATGCTTTGCTATTAAAGCTCTGGAGACCCTTGTTTAAACTTTAATTAAACAGTTTACTTGAAACATGAGCATAATACTTTACGCCTGGCACTGAATATTACAAATTGAAAACATCACCAAATATGTTGTTATAAACCAGGCTGTTTGTTTTGGGGTGCTGTCGACATTTATAAACCACTTGCTGATAAAAAGAAATACTGTTTTATATGACAACATTGAAATATGTGCAATAGACATTTCCACTCTTGCTGTCTATTGCCAGTAAATGAAAGCCTCTCTTCATTCATGTTGTGCTTGATAGCTGTGAAAAAATCATTCCTATCCAAACCTCAAGCATACGGGGACAAAATAATTGCCAGTTTCAAGAACAAAAGAGCAGTTTGAAACCATCTGTTTGAGAGTGGACTTGTTATATCAAAGAGTTCCTACTGGACAAATTTCCACATGAGACAAAGGCAGCGGAAGGAGATAGAAAGTATGTATTTTATGTTACTGCGTCATTCCAAAATTTGTCACTAGGATTCTGAAAGTAACAAAAGTTGATTTTCTGTCCCCATTTTTTAATGTATGTTCTAAAAGGAAGCAATTTTACTGTTTCTAGGGTTATTTTTAAAAATTCTCCTCAACTATATTATACATGAGCTTAATAAGCAAGAGAAAAACGCTTAGGCCGGAAGGCATGAGGTCAGAGTTTTAATTCCAATTCTCATGAAATTTTAAATGTAAGGTATGATTGTGACCCTCAGACATCACAAATACTGCCGTGATACATGCTACCCTGGCATCTTCTTTCTTCTTGGACTGTCAAAATTGGTAAGACTCTATGGATTCAGTTTGATTTTTTAAGCCTGTGGATTTTTAAATCAGAGATTCTCTCTGCTAAACTCAGAAAATGACCTGTGAAGCAGAGTTGAGAAACAGTGATATTTTCTATGGTAGTTCCTCTAGTTATCTTGGATTTCACTTGCTGGATATCTATACTCTTATTCTTGGCACACTTGATTCCATGGAGTCTAGCAGATGCAATGAAATAATTACATTTTGCAGTACACTAAATTTAGGGAATAAGAAGACCTTGAATTAGCATTTGGGTTATATACATATCTTTTTCAAATAACATCATGCAAAATACACAGTGAATAATCTCCCTCCCATCCTTGCCCTTATCCACTCAATTTACCTCTTCTGTAAATAGTTTACTGTACAGGTTGAGTATCTCTTGTCTGAAATGCTTGGGACAAGAAGTGTTTTGGATTTTGGACTCTATTTTGAGATTTGGGATGCTCAATCTGTATATGCTTTCAAAATTTCTTTATACAGAAACAAGAAAATACAAATACATATTCTTATTGCCTCCTTTTATACAAAAGATAGTAAGCAATGCATAGTGTTCTGCACCTTACCTTAGAGATCTTTTCCACATTCAAATGGCTTGAGTATTTTTCTCTGAAGCTTCATAATGTTGCATTACATAAGTTACTATAATTTATTTAACCAGTGTTCTGTTGATGGGCATTTAGGTTATTCCCCATCTTTTGCTTTTACAAACATTCTGCAATGAATAATCTTTCATATGTCTTTTGGAGCAAGTTCAAATATATGTGAATGACATATTACTAGATGTTCAATCTCTGGATCAAAGGATTACATTTGTAGTTTAGATGCAATCACCAAGTTGCCCTCCATGACACCTGTAACAATGTGCACACTGTGTTATCAAACATTCACATATGTTATCTAATAACATATGTTATTAGATATGTAACAATCTAATAAATGGGAAAATGGTATCAGTTTAGTTTAATTTGCACACCTTTTATGAGTGAGTGAAGTTAAGCATATTTTTATATGCTTACAAGCTGCTTGCTAGTGGGGCACGCTGGTGTGTGCCTGTATCCCAGCTACTTGGGAGGCTGAGGTAGGAGACTCTCTTTAAATCTTTTATCCATTTTTCTGTAGGTTTTTTTTTTTTTTTTTTTTTTTTGAGATGGAGTCTCACTCTGTTGCCCAGGCTAAAATGCAGTGGCTTGCCCAGGCTGGAATGCAGTGGCTCAATCTCAGCTCACTGCAACCTCCACCTCCTAGGTTCAAGCAATTCTCCTGTCTCAGCCTCCCGAGTAGCTGGGACTACAGGTGCCCGCCACCGCACCCGGCTCGTTTTTTGTATTTTTTTTAGTAGAAACGGGGTTTCACGGTGTTAGCCAGGATGGTCTCGATCTCCTGACCTCGTGATCCGCCTGCCTCGGCCTCCGAAAGTGCTGGGATTACAGGCATGAGCCACCGCGCCCGGCCTGCTGGATTTTTTTTTTTTTTTGTCTTTTCCTTATCTATTTCTAGTTTTGTATATAATAGGAAAATTACCCCCATCTCTAATATGAATTATATATGTTCTTATTTCTTTGAATATTTGGCTTTTGGTTCTGCTTAGGATATTTTGCCATATGTTTATTTCTATGTAGTTAATTTTCTGAATTTTTTATTTTATTCTAGGTTATAAATAATCGAAAGACTCTTCCTCCAAGATAGCAAAATATTTTTTTCAAATATAGGCATATGTAGTTATATATTAATATATTATTGGTAAAACTATATACCAGATAACATAAAAGATAAATTTGGGTGTAAACCAATGTGGAAACAGTTTCCACAGTAAAAACATTAGTATAGTATGTAATATGTATTAAGTAAAATAATGTCCCCAATTTTCTTTCTTTTCAAAATTCAGTTTTATTCATAATTCAGTATAATGTGAGTATTGTATAATATATAAATATAAAAGAGAAAACTTTGTGTATAATAACATTCAACACGAATTTAATAGTTTAGTAATTTATGGTATGGAATAAGAGTGATGTCACCAAAACAAATGTCCTGAGATTCAATTATCAAATTTCATAAAAAATAAAATTCAAAAGATAAAAAGCAATGATAAAGTTATTTAGCACATCATCCTCCCTTTCATAAAGGTTGGAGTTATTTGCTTCTTTTTAATTTTTGACTTTCTGGTTACATGCATTTTAACAGGTTATTACCTTTTAAAGTTATTATTATTTTACATGGGCTAGAACTGTTCAAGACAATAGAGTGCATACCTCTCTCTAGAAGCTACCTATTGGAGTTAGAGTTTGCTAATTCCAGTGGGTAGCTTGCTAATGTTGGTTTTCTTTGCAAATCTTACACACTCAGAATAAAAGAGCATTGTTATTTAAATGAATCAAATGTAAAGAGAGGCCCACCAACTGCTTGACAAGGCTTATGAGCGGTTGAGACATAGGTCCATGGGTCCAGCAGCCCTGGTGTTCACTGCCAGGGACTCTGTATCAGTAATTGAATCCATTCCCACTGGTCAGTACCCATACCATATGGATATTTTGAATATTGCCTCTGCTCACAGGGGAAGAAAGCACTTTGGTAGCCATGGGTCTAGGATATGGCTTCAGTTTTACAGGATCAAAAACTCAGTTTCTCTAGCTCATTAATAGTGAACTTTAGGAAATGGATTTTTTGGTATATAAACTTGCTAGATGTTTATTGTTACTGTAGAAATTAAAATTATCTATTTACCATAGTAGTCATGCCTACCAAGGAACCTGGCACAAGTGATGCAGCCACATTGGAAAAGAATTTAGCAGTTCCTCAAAAATTTAAACATAGAATTATCCTAGGATCCAAGAATTCACTCCTAGGTATATGTCAGAGATAATTAAAATGTATGTATGTACACACCACAAAACCTGTACATAATTGTTCATAGTATCATTATTTATAATAGCCAAGAGTGGAAACAACCCAAATATCCACCAAATGGATCCATAAAGTATTATATAGCCAAACAATGGAATATTATTCAGCAACAAAAAGGAATGAAGTACCGATACCTCCTACACCATGGATGAACTTTGAACACATTATGCCAAGTGAAAGAGGCCAGTTCCAAAAATCCATATAATGTATGACTGCATTTATATGAATGGTCAATGGCAGGCAAGTCTATGAGACTGAGAGTACTGAGTGGTTGCCAGAGACTAGGGGAAAGATGAATGGGGAGTGATTGCTAATAGATAGTGGTGATGGTTGCACAACTCTGTGAATATCTAAAACTGTGGTAGTATGCACTTCTAAAGCATGAATTTTATGGTATTTAATTAATCTCAACCTATTATATAAATATATATTATATGTATATATATGAAATAAGACTATTCTCAGTACCAGTTTCTGAAATACTATTAATGGTTCTTCTTTTGGTTCATATTGTCAACCAAGTAATTTATATAAGAAAAAGAATCATTTCGTAAACTAGATAAATTTGGAATTCTCATTAGGCGTAGTTCTCCCTAAATTTAGCAGTGGCAGCAATAAGAACATTATGTTATAGGAGAACCCGAAGCTAAACATGAGGCATGTTCTTGCCTACACTGTATTTGCATTCTGGTCCAAAAGTAATGAGACCTTTTTCATTGACTCAAATATCCTACATTTCTTATCTCTACTTTAAAACTTCAGATTAGATTAATCCAAGAGCAATAATAGTAAAATCAAAGAGAGGAATAAATAATATAAATTAAATGTAAGGAGAAAAAAAAGCCAAGGCAAATGCAAGAGTTGGACTCATCACTCAAGTAGCAAAAAGGGACTTATGTTGCCTTCAAGGTCACATGTTTCATGTCTCTTTTTCTCTAACACATAAAACTTGTTACAGAGAATTTTCTCATGTTCCATAGTGCATTAGTAGAAAGGTGTATCTGGAATCCAAGTTTCCTGACCCCTAGTCCAATGTTTTTTCTGCCCACAATAATTTATCCTTTCAGACTCTCTGTTTTCTCATGTATAAGATAAGGATAAAAAGCCCTTTCCCAAGGCCTTCCAATAGGAATTAATGAGGTAACACATGCAAACGCCATGGTGGCTGGCACATTGTTAGCCATTGTGTATGACTGTATCACACTTTATGTGTCCATTCAGTGGATATTTAGGTTGTTTCCACTCTTGGCTATTATGAATAATGCTACTATGAACAATTGCATACAGGTTTTATGGTGTGTACATACATACATTTTAATTATTCAAGACATATACCTAGGATTGTATACAAAAACAATAAATATCTGCTCGATGAATAATCAAATGAAGGGGTAAATAAATAAATGTTTTGTTTTCTTCCCTTTCCCTTGGGTATAAGCTCAAATTTCCTTCCTCCCCAGTATCAAATAAAGAAGATACAGGAAAATGTCTTCCTAGATAGGAAGAAAAATCAGGCTTCGCTTATTCTTTTTTCCCAAATATATTAAATGATTTGTCTAACGTCTCATAGTTACCAAGCGGTTAAGGAAGATTTTACCTGATTTCAATACTGTTAAGTTTACCCCATTAAACTACCGTACCTTTCAAGAGATAGCTATCTTTAGCTTATGAGAAGTTTAAATTGTGCCTCTTTTTAGTCAAAGACTAGATATTTTGTACATCATAGACATTTTAGAGCTGGAATAGTTTATATTGTGAACTTGAGCTGGAAAGAAACCAGTGAATCTCGGATACATCTTGTATACCCAATTCTTTGTAGATGATATAGCTGAAAAAGTATTAATGCTGAAACTTAGCTTCTCCAACACCTCAACAAATGTACTTGAACACAATGTATATCTTGTTTTTCCAACCCAATTTGGGTTTCTCAAATTCTAAAAGTAGAAAGTTTACCCAATTAATATGACCACTCAATGTAGTGCAGAGAGATAGGCTTTGGGAATTACCCAATATTGGTTCTGAAATATAACCCCCATCACTTATCAAAAGTGTGATAGGAAAAGCCACCTAATCTATTTGAGGGATACTCCTGTCTTATACAGTCATTGAGAGGATTAAATGATAAAATGCATGTGAAAAATTTAGCAAAGTCCTGGCACATTGTAGGCAACCATAAATTATTAACTCCCTTTCTTATCGCTTCTATGGAGTAAAAGACAAGTACAGCATTTTAACCATTTGCGTGTGTTTATCTCTCTCAGTGTTTTTATGGCTTTCTCCTATATGTGAGCATCTTGTAGCTTGTCTTACTGAGAGCTCTAGTAGTCTTCCTCTTTGAGAGTTGAAACTATATCTCGCCTTGAGACAGAAGGTCTGTGAAGACGAGGACTATGGCTTTTTTCCCCTCAAAGACGTGGTAGTGCTTATATCTCTATCAGGTGGCAATTATCTGAATGTTTCTATTTTTTCCTCTGCAAACCTCATTTTGGTAGTAGCTGCTGTGAGTGCCACTTTAAGAAAGATTTTGCAGTCATTGGAAAGAGTTTTGTGGTCCAGTGCCACCATGGCACAAAGTTAAGTAATGGCATTCATGCCACAAATTAGCTATGGACCCCTGAGGGAAGGGAGTTATGCCAAATTAATCTTTGAAGCCCTGAGCTTGCACCAATACCTAATGTAGCTCTTTATATGTAGAAGGTCTTCATTCTGTATTTCTTGACTGTATTAATAAATAAACCTACAGATGAAACAATCTGTGCCTGAAAGTGATGAATAGCCAGAAAAACTGGACAACAGTGAAACACAGATCCTTTGAAGACATTATCTGTTAAGTGCATCAGCAAAAATCAAGGGAATAAAGAGGAGAGACTGTCTATGAAATTTTATTTGAAATTTGGTAGATAAAGTATTCCCTTGTTTAGTCACACAGGAACACAGGAGTAAATGACTCATTGTTTCATAATGCTCTTTACCTGTAGCATTAATTTCTCCCACTATAATGCAGATCAGTTTATTTGTTGCGTCCATCTTGAAAAGGTTAACTCTGAGCCCACTTTTCTCTATAATAATCCCTCCAGGATACCACCAAGAACATCTCCTGGAACCATATGGTACTACTTTAGATATGGGATTATGTCTGGGAACATAATAGATCCATTTAAAATTAAAATAACTCCCCCAGAGTTTTGTCCCAATGAGCTATTCAAGATAGTCGACTAAGAAAAATGAGGTGAATATTTGTTACTGAAAAGACTCTATATAAATAGAATGAAAAAAGAGGGGGAAAAAAAGGTAGTAGAGAGGATTCCTATCCCTGCCCTTAGATAGGACTTTGGTATCTCACAAAATGGACCTTTGTAGATGTCTGATAAATTGAAGATATCCCTAAATCTAAAGGATCTTCTTTTATATTGTCTCAGTGGGTGGCTTATGTGACTACATCAGAATTTATTTAGACAATCTTTATATGGGACTATTTCTTTATTTTACTTTAATATAGCCAAGAACAATGGTAAGCTGTTTAAATGGATGAGGATTTAGTTTTCTGACTTGACAATTATTTTTGGAATAAGTTTAGAAATTGAGGTATCTTACATGTATTGAGCTTCTAGTTGTACAGAAGTGCCATCAATAGGTTGGGAATAAATTACATGAATAGTTGTGATTCTCTACTCTTTCAGAATCATACAGTTAAAGAACCTGTAGTTGAGTAATGACTATGTGAAAAACTGGGTCATGAGCATCGAATTCATTTGTTAGATGATGGATAGTTAGTGATGGGACAGGAAACCACATATTCCAACACTAGACCAAAGTATATTCAGACTCTTGCTGTACCTACTGTTAGCTTCTCTGAACTTATTTCTTCCTCTGTAAAATGACTTTTAAGAATCATTGATCTTTCATGTTTCAAAATTAGAAATGTTATATAAAGATCTGTACTAAGATCAGTGCCATAAATAAATACAGTGCCAACACATATTAGGAACTCAATAATGGTAGGGATTGTTATTTTATCACTATCATCATTATTATTCTCCATCTCATAAAAACAAAATGTCAATAACTGTATGAGGTTTTAATTTCAATATTGTATTTTAAAGCAATAAGTAATACTTTTCAAAG
Source organism: Colobus angolensis palliatus (assembly GCF_000951035.1). NCBI lineage: Eukaryota > Metazoa > Chordata > Mammalia > Primates > Cercopithecidae > Colobus > Colobus angolensis. Next base: position 858,874 of record NW_012113475.1, on the reverse strand, counting down.
TTATATAATAATTATACAAAAAATATTGTGGTGTGACTGGCATGGGCAACATGGCAAAACCCCACCTCCACAAAAAATACAATAATTAGTTGGGTGTGGTGGCTTGAGCCTGTAGTCCCAGCTACTTGGGAGGTTGAGGTAGGAGGATCACTTGAGCCCAGGAGGCAGAGGTTGCAGTGAGCCGAGGTTGCACCACTGCACTTCTGGGTGACAGAAGGAGACCCTGTCTCAAAAAACAAAAATCTTGGCAGCCAGCCTCCAAATGACCACAGTGAGCTCCAACTCCTGGTATTTTCTTGTGTAGTCCCCCCCTGCATCATATCAGGGTTGGTCTATGTGACCAACCTTGGCAAAAGGATATGGCAAAAGTGATAGTGTGTGTGGTAGGCAGGATAATAGCACCCCAAATATGTCCATATCTTAATCCCCACATCCTAAGCCTGCGAATATGTTGAATATTACATTACATGGCAAAACGAATTTTTCCAATGTGACTAAATTAAGAATTTGTGTAATAGGGAGATTATCCTGGATTATCTGGGTGGGCACAATGTAATTCAAAGGATCTTTGAAAGATGGAATAAAGTCAGAGTGAGAGAGATTTAAAAATGCTGTGCTGATGGCTTTGAAGGTAGAGAAAGGAGCCACAAGCCAAAAAAAAATGCATATGTCCTCTAGAAGCTCAAAAATGCAAGGAGCCTCTGGATTCTCTTCTGAATTCTCTGAAAGGAACACCGTTCTGTCAACACCTTAATTTTAGCACAGTGAAACCCATTCTGGACTTGGGATCTTCAGAACTATAAGATAATACATTCATGCTGTTTAAGCCACTAAGTTAGTGCTATTTGTCACAGCAGCAATAGGAAACTAATACGATATGTTACTTTCAATATTAGGTCATAAAAGACCATAGCTTCTATCTTGGGCTGTAGTGTAATAAGGAAACCCAAGCAGCCGAAGGAGAGGAACCTATAGCAAGGAACTGAAGCCTACTAACAAATGAGAGAGCTTGGAAGCAGTTCTTGAGCCCCAGAAGAACTTCAGATGACTGCAGCCCTAACTGACAGGTTGACTGCAACTTCATGCAAGATCCTAAACCAGAACCACCCAGCTAAGCTGATCCTGGATTTCTGATGCAACAGAAACTCTAAGATAATATTACTATTTGTTGCTTTAAGCTGCTAAATTTCAAAGTAATCTGCAACACAGCAGTAACTAACTAATACAATATTCTTGTGTAGTCTCCACCCACACAGATTCAGGCTGGTCTATGTGACAGGTGGAATCCTGCAGAAGTGACAGTGTAAGACTTCTTAACATAGGGTCCTAAAAATTATTGCAGCTTCTGCTTTAAACTCTTGGATCATTCACTCTGGAGAAAAGCAGCTGACATGTCATGAGGACACTCAAGCAGCCCTGTAGAGCAAGCAACTTGTCAGTCGTGTGAGAGAGTCACCTTGGAGCATGCCCTCCAGCTCGTCACGCCCTTGACAATTTCAGCCCTTCAATCTTCAAATCTTCCAGCTGAGGCCCCAAACCTTATAGAGCAGAGACAAACCCTGCTCTCTTTCAACGCTTGACCCACTGAAACTGTGAGATAATAAATAATTATTATCGTTTTCACCCACTTTGTTTTGAGTGATTTGTTATGCAGCAATAACTAATACAAATGCATTAAGTATTTAGTATCTTCTAATTGCATTTTAGAAAAATATTTTTTCATGTTCATGATGTAAGTTTGTTAGTACCTTTTCAAAATGATGATTGACATGTGTATAAAACTATGTCAACACTTCTTTTCCTCTGATCAGAATCTCTGTCAATATTGTATACAGAAAATATCAGAGAGAATTTGTGAAAACAAACAAAACAGATTAATGTTGCAGGGTATATAGCAGACTGAATACTTGGTAGGAAAGTGGCTTGTGTTTTGGATATATGGCAACTTTATTTTTTGTAGACACAACAAATAAGGTCAGAAATTTCTCTTGTTTACAACTAAGCTCAGCTTGCTCATACATTCTTTATTTCACTTGGTTGAATATGGGAAGGGGATGCAGAAAATGAGACTCATTGAACTTGCCAATTGAAGGCAATGTAGTCCTTTCCTGCATAACGCTTAACCTCTTGGGAACTCAGTTAGTCCATTCAAACTCCAAACTTCACATCTGGACAACATCACCTCTTACTTGTCCTCCCCTTCCATTGTTCTGCCCAGAAAGGGGTTTGGATCTAGGGAGAAGCCTACATAATACGTGTGTGGGTGCCCATCTAATATCTACACTGGCATGTCATCTTTACTGGCCCTTCTGTAAGCTGGAGTTTGTCCCACCTCATCTTGGGGAGGTCTCTGTCTTGACTATATTGGCTGCTGAAGCACCTAAGGCTGATGTGGCCACAGACTATTCTCTTGCACCCTCAGTTCATGGTCTCCCCCTTTTCCCCACTCCCCAAACCTTGTTCTTTCCCTTGTTTCGTACTGGGGCTCTAATCTGCTGAAAATTTACCACATTATCAAGTCACCGTGCAACCTCACAATAGCACCCACTCTCTTCCTGAAAACAGGGACCTCCTGGAAGGCACAGAGGCTCTCAATTCTCAGACCTTCTTCACACCTCCACATAAACTGGAAATTTTCTTATTTGTCTTCTTCATACTCTGGAGCAGAAGGGTACTTTCAGTGGGGTGGTCAATTTGCTCAGGGAGGCCTCTCTTCTCCAGCTAGTCTGTCAGAGTGAGGCAGAATTTTATAATACCTTCTTGCTTAAATGAAGAGAGCAGCAACTCCTTGTCTAGCCAGGGAAAATCATTTTTCCATAATTCAGATGTTCTACCTGGCCAATTAAGTATAGCAGGCTAATTATCATGTTATTTTGCCACCTTGTAGGTAGAACTAATCACAGGCAATTTGTACATCCATCCTATATGTATTTGATATGAAACAATGCTGGATAAATGTTTTTAAATGCCTTCTGCATTTAAAAGCCTGCAAGTGTACATAGAATGTTGCTTTATTATATGTGGTAAAACACGTCTCCTCATATCTTCAACAAAGCAGCATGCCATACTGCTTTGGCATACTTCGTGGCAGTGTGTAGTGTACCAGACAATACAGTGTTATCACTGAGATTTTCTCTTCCTGTCTTTGTTTGCCACTACTCGTTTCTTAGCAGTCTGAAATAACAGTTAAAAACACAGCTTCTAGAGATAGATTATCTTTGATTCAAATTCTGACTCTGCCACTTACTAGCCATGAAGCCTTGGACATGTTATTTAGCCTTTCTTTGTCATTTTTCATCTGTAAATAAAATGAGGTTGTTGGTAATAGTATCTGCTTCACTTAGTTGCAAGAAATTAAATGAAATTATATTAAAATCTTTAGAATACTAGAAAACACTGAATAGTTTTTAGCACTTTTCCCTTATTTTGCCTTTCTGTTCTGTATTAGTAAGCTCTGGATGCCATCACAAAATACCCTAGACTTGGTAGTGTCAACAATAGAAATTTCTTTCTCACAGTTCCAGAGACTAGGAAGTCCAAAATCAAGGTCAGGAAGGTAGGTTTTATTCTGAGGCTTCTTCTCCTGACTTGTATGGAGGTAACCACCGTCTCACTGTGTGCTCACGTGACCTCTTCTCTGTGCACAAGGGAGAGAGAACTCTTTCTGGTGTCTCTATTTATAAGGCCCATGAGGCCCCACCCTTGAGACCTCATGTAAAACAAATCACATTCCAAAAGCCTCATCTCCAAATACTATCATATTGGGGGTTAAAAGCTTCAACATATAAATTTGGGGAGGTGGGTGGAGCTCCAAACATTTAGCCCATAACACATTCCTCTCCCAAAACCCAATTTCTTCCTCTACCTTGACTTCCTATACCTGAAGTCAAAACTAGATCTACTAAGTGGATAGAAGCACTCAGTAAATGTTATGTATGCCAAAATACCTGATTCAGTGGATTGCTAGGTCATAGGTACATTTTGTTGAAAGATATCTGGACCAGTCATGCACTTGTCGAGAGTTAGAAATAAAGAAGACCTTACAACCATTGCCTATTCTACAAATAATGCTGGACAAAAACAGCACGACAAAACTCAATGGCTAAAAACAATGTGTTTATTGCTCGGACATCTGGAATCAGCTGCAGGTCAGAGACTTAGGCTGGGGGATTCTTTTGGCCTCAACTGGCCTCTCCCATTTGCCTGGGTGTAGACTGACTGTGGGTGGGGATCTCATTTTTCTAAGTTTTTTCGGGCTTGGAGAATCCAGCTTGTCTTGACAGATCTCATACACCGTGTGTCTCACATCCTTCCAGCAGACTAACTTAAGCATGTTCTCTCATGAGATGCAAATACAAGTAAGCTCAGTGCCCAGTCCTGAAAGCAGAGAGCAAAAGGAAACACATTCTACTGGCCAGAGCAAGTCCTAAGAACAATTCAAATTCAAGAGATGGAGAAATAAACTGTGCCTTTTCATGGGAGGAATGAGGAATTAGAGCCATTTTGCAATCTGTTGCACCAACAATCCTTTTGTCAGCTCAACCACCCCTCCTTTTCTTTTTCAATTAAAACACCACAAATTTTAATTAGAGAGAGTATGGTATATACTAGGGGGGAACTTTTATGTAATTTATAAATTACCCAAAGGGTAATTTATAAAAAATCTTTCTTCATAAGAATTTTGGTGGTTGTGTGTGTGTTGGAGGGGGGATGGGACTGTATTTAGAAAACGTATTTAGGAATAGTTCTGAACACAATTTAACTTACTTTCTTTTTGTGTGTCTGAAACTGAGAAACTTATTTATTAAATAGAAACATGTTATGTGTGCTGTATATTGCACAGAAAAGAGAATATTAATATAAACTAGAAGGCTGAAAAATATCAAAATCTATTTGCTAAAAATGTATTACCTTATCTTAGTGTTTACACTTAGCATCCAGTTATGGCCAGGAATGAGGAAATTTGATTTTTGGAAATGAAACAATAATGTGCTGCCACCTTGTGTACAATGCCTGTAAGCACCATTATTTGCCCTGGGCATCTCTAGAATACTAATCAGAAAAACATACTGCAATGAAGGGAGACATTTTGTCCTTATGAAAGGCAGGGTTTCTTAATCTTTTGTGTGCTCATGGGACTCTTTGACAACGTATGGGCCTTTTTTCATAATAATGTTTTTAAGTGCATAAAATAAAACACTAGAATTAGAAAGGAAGCTATATTGATATACATTTATCAAGAAATTTAAAATGAAAAATGTATTAGACTAATATGTGTGTTTAATTAACATGTCAGTAATAAAATGTAGTGGTTAATCTAGTAACTAGTATGATTTTGAACCGATTGTGTAAACGTATTTTGAGATATCTGCAACAACAGTAGTATGATATGAAAATGTATGTCACAGGCTGATACTATTGTGGTCTATGTATCAGCATATTGCCTATGCTGTATTCATAATGGAAGGAAATGCTTTATTACAGTTAGAAGTTAGTGGAGAAAATTGGTCCTTTTTTTCCTTTCTAAGTTCATGAGCCACTTGAATTCTATCCATAGACCCCTGGAGCTCCAGAGACTCCAAAGTAATCATTCCTGACCCTTAATGTAGATTACATTTGATCACTAAACAAGGAAAAACAACACATCAAAACTTTCAAAATCAAATCTTCATGGAGACTCTATGAATTCATGAAAATGTTCTTTAAATAACATATTTTTGTAGAAAAAAGTATTAATTTTCTCTCATAAATGTTACTTTTATACACAATAATGTAATGAACTATTGGATATTTCTGATATTTTTATATTATATATTACCATGTATATGTCGACAAAATATATGTTTCGATGTGTTGTTTTATTTGATTTCTTAAGGAACAGTCTAGATTACCGGGATTTTAGCCCAGTATTTGTCTTTGGATGATTCAGTGACCTTGTGCATTTCTTTCTTTTTCCTTCCCTTCTCCTTTTCTTTGCTATCTTTCTTCCTTCTTTCTTCTCTCTTTCTCTTTCTCTCTCTCTGTCACTTCTCTCACCCTCTCTGTCTCTCCCTCTCTCTTTCTCACATACACACACAATTTATTTTATTATTCCTTCAACAAATATTGAATAAGAGATGAATATGTGCTGACAGGTGTGCTAAGCTTTGTATAGTGGATAGTGATCTCAGTAGCCTCGCAGTCAGTCATAATATATCATGGCCCAGAGGCAAATTCATCATACGGCCAAAGAAGATTCAGCTTCATTCCCAAGGTGCGGATGTGTGTTCAGCTCCATCATAATGGGTCATAGCTTCCACAAGACCCTCTGGGTCATTCCGTCTATCCTCATGTGCTCGAGCTCATACTGTGGGTTCCAGCTTGTTCTTGCTTTCCTCCACTTATCAGCCCTCTTCCCTTCCTTACTTCCTGCTCTGCAGACTTCAAACTCTTAACATCAGACACGAAGGTGACATGTTTATGGAGCCTGGTTTACCAGCTCCCATCATTGCATTAAATCAAATCCCCGTAGCAAATCTCTGATTGTTACAGATATGTATATATTTTGTTTTATATATCATATATTATATTATATAATTATATTATATATAAAT
>NW_012113475.1:806320-852184 GCF_000951035.1 Colobus angolensis palliatus | reverse complement strand
AGGGGTAGAGCTAGACTGTAATTTTGCTTCATATATAATTACATATATAAAAAACAAACTCTAATGGTTAGTCAAATAACTACATTAGGATATATATGTATTTCCTAATGGCTCTGCTTCTCTGATTGAACCCTGACTCATACAAACACCCATCCATATTTATATACTACATACTATAATGGCTAATTAATTTCCAATACTTATCACTTAAGAAACTGATCATTGTACCTAGCCAGGCTACTAAAGGGATAGTCTCTGTGCTGATTCTATCTGGATCCCTCAAGCCCATCCCAGGATCCCTCGCGTGCCATATTGCACTTCTGTCCCACAACATCCACGCCGAAAGGTCTTCAGAAACAATAATCTTTGGTTTTCTCAGCCTGAGCCCTGTGTTCTTTTTTTTTTTTTTTTTTCTGTCTTGCTCTGTTGCCCAGACTGGAGTGCAGTGGTGCAATCTCAACTCACTGCAGCCTCTGCCCCCGGGTTCCAGCGACTCTCCTGCCTCCGCCTCCTGGGTAGCTGGGATTACAGGCGCACGCCACCATGCCAGGCTAATTTTTGGATTTTTAGTAGAGACGGGGTTTCGCCATGTTGCCCTCTGTTCTTTTACTCTCCTAGTCCAGCATTCTCTTGGACATGATCAACATTCTCCTCAAGCTGCGGTGTTGAGAGAGACATTTGAAAACCTGCGTAGTATTCCATGGTGTATATGTGCCACATTTTCTTAACCCACTCTGTCACTGATGGACATTTGGGTTGATTCCAAGTCTTTGCTATTGTGAATAGTGCCGCAATAAACATACATGTGCATGTGTCTTTATAGCAGCATGACTTATAATCCTTTTGGTATATCCCCAGTAATGGGATGGCTGTTCACATCCTTTGTAAGGACATGGATGCAGCTGGAAACCATCATTCTCAGCAAACTATTGCAAGAACAGAAAATCAAATACCACATGTTCTCACTCATAGGTGGGAATTGAACAATGAGATCACTTGGACACAGGAAGGGGATCCTCACACACCGGGTCCTATGGTGGGGAGGGGGAAGGATAGCATTAGGAGATATAGCTAATGTAAATGATGAGTTAATGGGCGCAGCACACCAACATGGCACATGTATACATATGTAACATACCTGCACATTGTGCACATGTACCCTAGAACTTAAAGTATAATAATAATAAAAAAAAGAAAACCTGCAAGAGTCACACTGGAGATGGAGCCACTCACTCCGCCGCCCTTTGACATTCTCCATGTGACACCATTAATCATGGCCTGGCAGCGCAAGCTTAGGAGTGCTCAGGCTCTTTACTATTTAATCACTTTATGTCCAACATCACATAGGTCATAGCAGTTCTTATTGATAGTCCAGAATTTCCCAAAAAACTACACACGAGGGCAAGTTATATTCGTAAAATCCAGTACATAGCTTTAGAACAGTATTCAGTGGAAATATCTGCACAGGGTATGCTACAGAACGTTAATGGGACATACTGTCTCAAAGTCAGGGCCATTCTCAAATTTTCTCATACAGATATCAGGAAAGACTGACCCTTTTATTTTGTGTTACGAATGTACATCATTTTTAAAACATAACTTTGTTACTGTAATAGCTCAACTATCACCTCCTATTTGAGTTCTTCCTCAGTTCCTTCAGACAGAGCTAATGACTTTGTTTAGTATGTAATATCATTTTAATAAAAACCACATTGTATAATGGCTGGATGTTTTTCCAGCTCATCCACAAGACTGTAATCCTCTCAAGTCAGAAATCACACTTGCTTCACCTTTGTTTAACTGGTCCCTAGTGTATTGAGTTTTATTAAAGTTTTGTTGAATGAAAAATAAAGTTATTTTTATTTGATCTCAATTTTCCAGGCTTGGGAAAAATAACTCATTGTTACTTTTATGTGTTACCAAACACCATGATGAACATTAACAATCTATCTAAAGGCCAGGGCATGGTGGCTTACACCTGTCATCCCAGCGTTTTGAGAGGCAGAGGTAGAAGGATTGCTTGAGCCCAGGAGTTCAGACAAGCCTGGGCAACATAGTGAAACCCCATCTCTACAAAAAATAAAAATACTAGCCTGGGCAAAATGATGAAACCTCATATTTACAAAAATTAGCCTGGCATGGTGGCTCACACCAGTAGTCCTAGCTACTTGGGAGGCTGAAGAGGGAGGATCACCTGAGCCCGAGAGGTAGAGGCTGTAGTGAGCCATGATCATACCACTACATTCCAGCCTGGGTGACAGAGTGAGATCCTGTCTCAAAAAATAATAACAAAAATAAAACTTAAAAAAATAGCCAAGAATGGTGGCTCTTGCCTGTTGTTACAACTACTCAGGAGGCTGGGGTGGGAGGATTGCTTGAGCCCAGGAGATCGAAGCTGCAGTGAGCCATAGTTGCTGCCACCGCACTCCAGCCTGGGTAACAGAGTAAGATTCTGTGCCTAAAAAAATGAAGAAAGAATCTATCTAACAACTAAAATGCTTACTACCATTTCTGATCCTCTGAATCAGTGATGTCCAGTCGGACTTTCTGTAATGATGGCTATTATGAATTTGAAATGTGTCTAGTGCAATTTAAAAAGTGAATTTCTAATATTATTTCATTTTAGTCAATTTTAAAATCAATAGCCAAATATGGCTACAAGATGCTGATTGGTCAGCACCGCTCTGGATGCTTGGCATTTTGTAGACACTTCCACAGGGATAGTCTATGTTTTGACTTTGAGTCTTTAAAAATGCCTCAGACTAAGCTCTATCGACTTCTTCCCTCTGATAGTGTTTTGAACCTAAATTCACCATAAATGTAGGGAGGAAATGATCTCATGCTGGAACAGATATTTATAAGATAATCTTTTTCTTAAAAATGGCCTTAGAATTTAGTAGCATCATTGATTTTTGGTTTTAATTAATGACCTTTAAAATATTTCCCATTACATATTATATGTTCTGTTCTATTTATCAAAGCATTTAAAAATTATCTAAGGAACCTAATGAGGTTGGATAAAAGATAAGCTTGTTAGACCAATGTCACCTATATTGTAAACTCATGAGTCTTTTCAAGTTAATTTATGATCATTAATGGGGAGACATTTTAGGCAGTATAATGTGTTTTTAATGCAAAATGAACATATTGTTGGACAACTAATCTTCATTTTATTTCCTCCTGAAAAAAAAAAAAAACTTTCCTGAGATTACAGAACTATGTTAAAAGAATTATGCACAGTACTGAACACATTTGTATAAAACTGTCCATTAAAGACAAATAACAGGTTCTTAAACCAGTGCCAATTTTGTTTTGGGGGTTATGTGAGAGGGTGTTTTTGCTCTTTTCCTCAAGAATAGGCTACAGAAAAAAAAAAATCTCTATAGAGATGATTAATTCATTTAGGATGTTTGATGTATTTTAAGGGTTTAACCCATAGAAAATACACTTAACCACAATAAAAAGGGGATTTCAATTAATACAGCATATAAGAACAGGACTGTAAAACTGATTGTATAACTGTAGCTTAATCATATGTGTTATCTGCTTGTATTTATCAAGGAATCCAGAAGACAAAAGGCAAATGTATGATTTTTGAAGTTTAAACTTAGAAATCCTAATTTAAACCAAGGACCTCAAAAGCAGTAGCTCAACCACTAGCCCTACAATGACTAAATTTAGAAATTCACATTTACAGAGCAATTCATGTATTATTTAACTATAAACTTTTTAGAGTAAAATGAGATCCATTTTCAACAACATCAAACAATACCACACATGTGAAAACAAACTAATAAGATTCAAAGGAATTGCAGGATTAAAAAATACAAACAATGAAATTTGTTCTTTACATAATACTCATGATTTGTGTTTCTATGGTGTTTTTAAGAAGCAGCTTAACGCATCTCTTATGTAGACCTGTGTTTGAACTTTATTTCCATAACTTACCCATATCCTTGCAAAGATGCTGTGGTTTGATTTCTCCATCAGTAAAATGTAGATAATTATCATGACTTTTATATGGAAAGCATTTAGAATATTAAGTACTCCATAAATATTAGCCATTCTCATTAGAGGCAAGGAATCTCTTTCATTTATTTCTTAAAATGTAAATCTTGATATGTGTGATCTTCTGTAATATCTTTTATTCTCTTTCAAGCATCAGCTATAGGAAGATAAATCGGAGCATTTGCAAGCCTATAGAAAGAGCAGGGGTTAGAAAATTGTAATTGTAAATCAGACTAAAACTCTACTCATTGCTATATAAGTGGCATAAAAACATATGCCAAAATAATTATGAATAAGAAACTTAATAGCAAAAGCAACCTTCTAGTCGTGAAGCACAGAAGTGATTTTTAATATTATTACATTATAACTTGAAGTTGCCAGCTAGTGAGATCCTCATTAAAAATTTGAAGTTTTTTGTTGTGGCTGTTGTTGAAATAACAAGAGGAAAAGAGGAGAATCTGTATACTACCCCAGAATTCTAGTAGAAGATGAACCACAGAAGGACAATTGGTGGTGACAGCTGGAAAGAAGAAAGGTGAGCAGACCAAATCTCTAGGGCCTGCAGGAAGAAAAGATTATACTGAAAGCTGACTCCAGATGAGGAAGATGACTCAAGTGCTTAACCAGCAGGAGGGCCCATATGTTACCTCACAGCAGGGAGACGGGAAAGATGCCCAGTCAGGGATTTGATCAACCCCATGATTATATAATGAATGGAAATACTCACTGGAGTTAGACAGATCTCAGTGCAAATCTTGGCCCAGCCATTTGCTAGCAATATAACATTAGGCAAGTTTTTTTTTTTTTTTTTAACTATCTGAGGTTTATTTTTATTACTGTGAAGACAATAATTGTAATTTCTTATAGTTTTGTTGCTTTAAAAAAGACATTTGTAAAGTGATTAGTATAATTCCTAGAAGAAAGTAAATTTATTTTTAAAATGTTATTTTTAGTTGACAAACAATAACTGTATATATTTATGGGGTACAATGTCATATTGATATATATATACATGTTATGGAATAATTAAATCAATCTAGTTAACATATCTCACACACACTTATCATTTTTGTGTGTGATGTAAACATTTAAAATCTACTCTCTTAGCAGTTATGAAATATACATTACATTATTAACTACAGTCACCATGCTAAGCAATAGATCTCAAGAACTTATTCCTCCTATCTAATGAAAACCTTGTACCCTTTGACCTACATCTCCCTCTTCCTAAATTTAAAATTATTATTTGAAGCAAATATTATTTGAAGATGAGGAAAGATCTCTAAGTAACTGTAGCTTAAATAGATATTAAACTATTAACTCCCACAGATAATCTGTGAGCTATGAATTGGCTAATAGCCCTAGACAGTCATTCAATTCATTAAAGATGTTATGCCTTTTATCTTTTTTAAAATCTTGGTAGTTTTTCTTAGATTCTCTTTTATTTTGGTTTGTTGACCTTTCTCATGACCTCCTTACCCTGTATTTTCAAATTCAGCTATGATAGGATATGAGAACATAATAAAAATGTCTATGTGCTTCTGAAACTCAGGGCCAACTTCTACCTGATGCCTGATTTAGAAATATCCCTTCTACCTTAGCCACCCAGATACTCTAAGAAAGCCTTCTGCCCTGGGAATGCAGTGTAGACTTCACATGCCCTGGCTTCCTGCTGTTATGCCTCTAACAAGGACAGATAAGTCATATACAACCACATCCTATATAAGTACTTATAGCAAGTTTGTTTACAACTTCAAGATAATTAGCAAATAAGAAGTCTTCCCCAATAAACAGTTATTTGTCACTTACTTTTCAAAAGACCACTATTCCACAAGCTAAAAAGAAGACTGTTAAAAAGATCCAGAAAAATCTGATCTTTTAAATGTAATTTAAAATATTAACTCTCTAGTACTGAGAAACAGAAAAAAAAGGCTTGTAAGTACAATCTTTAGACTGTGCATCAAAAGACTAAGTTACTACTTAACCTCTGTTGACCTCGATTTCTTCTTTGAGAAATAAAGCAGTTGAACACTACTTGATCAGTTAATTCCCTGCTAAATTAACCAGTGTGAGGTTCTACGACTGTGGGTACTTTAGGAGCTAAAGATAGCTTAATTTATGGTACATTTGTCTCTCATAGAATATAAAAATATATTATTTTCAAAGATAGCAGTGGTAGTTAAAAAAGATATTAAGAAACACCTCCCTTGAAAAGCATATGAGTGAGAACATATAAAATGAAAATTACTGAGGCCAAAGCACTTTGTAATTTTTTTTTCTGTTTTTGAGACAGAGTTTTGCTTTTGTCCCCCAGGCTGGAGTACAATGGCGTGATCTCGGTTCACTGCAACCTCTGCATCCCAGGTTGAAGCAATTCTCCTGTCTCAGCCTCCCGAGTAGCTGGGATTACAGGCACATGTCACCATGCCCAGCTAATTTTTGTAGTTTTAGTAGAGCCAGGGTTTCACCATGTTGGCCAGGCTGGTCTCGAACTCCTGACCTCAAGTGATCTACCCACCTCGGACTCCAAAAGTGCTAGGATTACAGGCATGAGCAACTGCGCCCAGCCTATAACATTTTAAAGTCACTTGTTGGCCTGCTTTTCACTCACCGATCAAAAATAATTTCATTAATTCATTTTCACCTAGAAATGTAAGTATTTGTTTCTTCTGATCCATAGTGCATGATCCTCGGGGGGAACAAAAAGGAATAATCAATTGTAGCCTCCTCAGATTTTGGTTAGATGTGAGAACAAGTAATCAGAAAATGGATAAATCTATATTATATGTATATGAGTTTCCTACAGGTGCTGTAAACAAGTACCAAGAGCTGGGTGGCTTACACCAACAGATATTTATTGTCTCACAATTCTGGAGGCTGGAAGTTTGAAATAAAGGTGTCCGCAGGGCCACAACCATTCTGACAATCTACAAGAGAATCCTTCCTTGCCTCTTCTAGCCTGTCGTGTTTGCTGGTGATCCTGGGCATTCCTGGCCACCCTCCCGATGTGTCTTCACATTATTTTCCCTCTGTCCATGTCTATGTCCAAATTTCCCCTTCTTATAAGGACACCAGTCATACTGAATTAAATCCCTCACTTATTAACCCGGTTAAATTTGCAAAGACCTTATGTCCAAATAAGGCAACATTCTGAGGTACTGGGGGTTAGGACTACAAAATATTTTTTGAAAGGTACACAATTCAATCCATAACAATACCTTTCCCTCCTCCAGAATACATTCAGTGAGTACACTAGATTTAAAGTTTTGTCAAAGACCAGGAACTGAAATAAATGTCATACAGGACTTTCATCACTTGTATAGGTGATATTGTTCGGTTGTGTTCCAACCCAAATCTCGTCTTGAACTGTAGCTCCCATAGTTCCCAGGTGTCATGGGAGGGAACTGGGGGAAGGTAATTGAATCATGGGAGTGGGTCTTTCCCATGCTGTTCTTGTGATAGTGAATACGTCTCACTAGATCTGATGGTTTTATAAAGGGGCATTCTCCTGCATGCTTTCTCTTGCCTGCCACCAGGTAAGCCATGCCTTTGCTTCTCCTTTGCCTTCCACCATGATCGTGAGTCCTCCCCAGCCATGTGGAACTGATGGCAGCAGTGGGCCATCTGGTGAGGCCACTGTCATTATGCCAGCATCTACAGGGAGGGCATGATAGGAGGCAGACAGTTCCCTTTCCACAGCCTGCCATCCTGGGGGCCACCGTAATGGGGCTGGATCACACGAGGGCAAGGGGGAGTTCCACACTGCCCCGGAGCACTGGAGCCACATGAGGAGCTTGTGTCAACATTGCCCTGCCCCAGATACCAGCTCAGGCCCAGCGAGGACCTGGTGCCCCCACCCCAGGCTGCAAGGGGTTGTGGCTGGGTGCCATGCTCCATAGATCTTGGTGGGAGCTGGGGACAAGCAGAGGCCCTGCCCCTTCCGAGCTGGCAAGGAGGGATCTCCCACAGTGCAACTGCAGCTGCCCAAGCTGTGGCTGCAACCAGGCATCCCTGTGCTCTTGGAAGCTGACAGTAGGCAGGAGCCCAGCTCTGCACAGCTGCAGCTGTCCACCCCCCACCTCCCTGCATGCAGCTGCAGCCACTGGCAGACCCAGGGATACCCACACTCTTGGGGCATCCACAGGTGGGATTGGGGCCAAGCCTGGATGCTGTCACAGCCCAGATGGGTGTGCACATGCTCAGGGCAGTGCTGACATGCCAGCCCCCTGATGCCTCAGCCACCTTCAGACTTTGGGCATGTGGGAACACAGGAAGGGAAGCTGAGGGGGCACTGAGGATGGCTGGGTACTGGTCTTCAAGTGCCCCTTGGTGCCAGCAGCCTGGGCCCCATGGATGACTGGGGAGGTAGATATGCTCCTGGGTAGAAGGAGGTAGGTCCCCAGTGAAGTCCACTTCAGGCTAGGACAGGTCTGAAGCGTGGGGTTGGGCTGCCAGATCTGCAGACCAGAGGGGGAACTCATGGTGCTTTTTCCTGGGCCCACCCATGGCTGTCCCTGGACAAATCAAACCACACTTCCGCCTCCTCTAAGGCCCATAAAAGCCCCGGGCTCAGCCAAACCAGAGCAGAGGATGGAGAGGATGGAAAGACAATGGAACAACCAGCTGCAGAGAGGAGTTGCCCTCTCCACTGAGAGCTGCAGAGACAATGGGATGTCCTGCTGGCAGAGAGGAGCCACCTACTGCAGGTCTCCTCTGAGCTGTTATAATACTCAAGAAAGCTCCTCTTCATCTTATTCACCTTCCATCTGTCTGTGTACCTTATTCTTCCTGGACACAGCACAAGAACTCAAGCAAAGGTGCCACCAGCCACAAAGGTTTCCAGCCAGAAAAGCAACATCCCAAAGATCCTGCAATGGAACTGTGAATCCATTAAACCTCTTTCCTTTATAAATTACCCAATCTTGAGTATGTCTTTATTAGCAGCATGAGAACAGACTAATACAACACACAAGATATAATTTATTGGAACCATCAGGAAATTTAGAGATATTGATTAAGATGAACTTTTGCCCAGCAGGCTGGGTCAATGTCTTTGTAAATAAAGTATTGCAGGAATAAATATTCATATTCATAAAAGTGTAGATTTTTTTGGAGCTTACTAGTTTTGAAATACTGTTCTAAATTTTTGACCTGTATTAATTAATAATTCCTTTTATCACTCTACAGTATATGTATTATTGTTATTCCCATTTTACAGTTGAGGAAACTAGGGCACAAAGAGATTAAGTAACTTGATCAAAGCCACACAACTATTAAGTGACAAAACTAGGATTTGAACCAACTAGTCTGGCCCAAAAAGCTGTGCTCTTAATTACCATGAAATATCCTTGCATTTACATTCTAGTGGTGAAGCAAAACATATTACCATGATATGACATAAAAACAAATATTCATTTGTGCATATCAGAAATCAAAATGTTAATTAGAAAAAGAGAAGAACTGTACAGATTATTTTTTAAAGCCTGGCTGATGTGTTTAGTAATACCAGAAACTTCAAAACCTTCAAGGAAAATGTATATTATGAAAAAATTATTCATAGATTTCAAACTTTTTTGCACCAAAACAAACTCATACTAACTTGTTATAACATGTCTGAACAGGATTTAGTTTGAGGCACTAAGAGGTTAAGGTATCAGTTTGAAAAGAGCCCCTTTCAGAGCAACATGAATTCTGTTGAAACTGAAGTAAGAACAAACATCAAATTTATGATGAAGCTTGGGTGGAAGAATGGTGAACTCACTGATGATTTATAAAAAGTTTATGGCCATGCACGGTGGCTCACACCTGTAATCCCAGCACTTTGAGAGGCCAAGGCGGGAGGATCACCTGAGATCAGGAGTTCAAGACCAGCCTGACCAATATGGTGAAACCCCATCTCTACTAAAAATTCAAAAATTGCCTGGCATAGTGGTGGGTGCCTGCAGTCCCACCTACTCAGGAAGCTGAGACAGGAGAATTGCTTGAACCCCATAGGCAGAGGTTGCAGTGAGCCGAGATCGTGCCACTGCACTCCAGCCTGGGTGACAGCGAGACTCTGTCTCAAAAAAAAAAGTTTATGGGAATAATGGCCTAAAGAAATCAGCAGTTTACAAATAGATAACTGGTTTTAAGAAGGGAGGACACAATGTTGAAGATGAACTCCACAGTGGCAAACCATCCACATTAATTCTTCAGGAAAAAATTAATCTTGTTCATGCTCTAATTGAAGAGAATTGATTATTAACAGCAGAAACAACAGACAAAACTGTCGACATCTTAACTGGTTCAGCTTACATAATTCTGACTGGAAATTAAAGTTGAGCAAACTTTCCATTCAACAGATGCCAAAACTGTTGTGCCTAGATTAGCTGCAGACAAGGGCAGAGCTTTCAAGGGAAATTTAAAGTGAGATCAAAATCCTGACTCATTTTTTAAAAGAACTGTTAACAGGAGATGGAACATGACTGAAGACAAAGCACAAAGTAATGGCTACCAAGAGGTGCAAGTGGTCCAGTCAAGGCAAAACCGGTCCAGAGCAAAAGTGATGGTAATCATTTCTCGGGATGCTCAAGGCATTTTTCTTGTTGACTTTCTGGATGGTTAGTGAACAATACCATCTGCTTAGGTTGAGAAAATTCGTCAAAGTTTTAGCATTTTAGCAGAAAAAGTGCCCAGGAAATCTTCACAACAGAGTCCTTCTCCACCACAACAATGCTCTAGCTCATTTATCTCATCAAACAATAACAATTTTGCAAGATTTTCACTGAGAAATTATTAGGCATCCATCTTACAGTTCTGATTTGACTTCTTCTGACTTCTTTTTGTTTCTTAATCTTGAAAAATCTCTAAAGGGCACATGTCTTTCTTTAGTTAATTATGTCAAAAGACTCCACTAAATGGTTAAATTCTCGCATCCTCCAATTCTTTATGAATGGGCTAAATGGTTGGTATCACTTACAAAAGTGTCTTAAACTTAAATGGAGTTTATGTTGAGAAATAGTTTCCATTTTTTATTTATCTTTTAATTCTTTTTTTTTTTTTACAACCTTGTTGAAGTCCCCCTCATACATCCTATTTCTTATAGCTCTTTAAGCAAGTTTTATTAAGAAAACAAAAAGCAAGTCTGACCAACTTTTTACATGAAAGAGATTAAAAGACCACTGCATTATGCAAAAATTGACAAATGGGACCTAATTAAACTAAAGAGCTTCTGCACAGAAAAAAAAGTTTACTATCAACAGAGTAAACAGACAACCTACGGAGTGAGAGAAAATATTTGTAAACTATGAGACTGACAATCTGACAAGAGTCTAATATCCAGAATCTATAAGGAACTTACACAAATTAATAAGCAAAAAACAACCCCATTAAATAGTGGGCAAAGGACATGAACAGACACTTTTCAAAAGAAAGCATACACATGACCAACAAGCATAGGAAAAAATGCTCAACATCACTACTATTAGAGAAATGAAAATCAAAACCACAAAGAGATACCATTTCACAAAAGTTAGAATGGCTATTATTAAAAAGTCAAAAAACAACAGATGCTGGCAAGGTTGCAGTGAAAAGGAAATGCTTATACACTGCTGATGGGAATGTAAATTAGTTCAGTCATTGTGGAAAGCAGTTTGTTGATTTCTCAACACACTCAGAAGAGAATTACCATTTGACCCAGCAATCACATTATTAGGAATATACCCAAAGTAATACAAATCATTCTACCATAAAGACACATGCACATGTATGTTCACACATGCACATGCAGCACTATTTACAAGAGCAAAGGCATAGAAACAACCTAATTGTCCATCAGTGGTAGACTGGATAAAGAAAATGTGGTACATATACACTACGGAATACTACACAGTCATAAAAAAGAACAAGATCATGTCCTTCACAGCAACATGAATGGAACTGGAGGTCACTGTCCTAAGTGAACTAACAAAGGAACAGAAAACAAAACACTGCATGTTCTCATTTATAAGTGGGAACCAAACATTAAGTACCTGTGAACGCAAAGAAGGGAACAACAGACACTGGGGCCTACTTGAGGGTGGAAGGTAGGAGGAGGGTGAGAATTGAAAAATGACCTAATATGTACTATGCTTAGTACCTAGGTGATGAAGTAATCTGTACACCAAACTCCCATGACACACAACTTACCTATATAACAAACCTGCACCTGTACCTCTGAATCTAAAATAAAAGTTTAAAAAAATCACTACATTATGAAATGATGCTAACTAGAAATCAGATGTTGAGCACATGGGAAATTGGCCAATAAACTATTAATATTTTAGTGTAAACTTATTGTATTAATCCATTCTCATGCTGCTATGAAGAAATACCCAAGACTGGGTAATTTATAAAGAAAAGAGGTTTAATTGACTCACAGTTCCGCATTGCTTGGGAGGTCTCAGGAAGCTTACAATTGTGGTGGAAGGCACCTCTTCACAGAGCACCAGGAGAGAGAATGACTGCCAAGCGATTGGGGAAGCCCCTTATAAAACTCAGATCTTGTGAGAACTCACTATCATGAGAACAGCATGGGGGAAACCACCCCAATGATTCAATTATCTCTATATGGTCTCGTCCTTGACACATGGGGATTATTAGAATTCAAGGTGAGACTTGGGTGAGGACACAGGGCCAAACCATATCAGTTATGTAAACATAATTTTTAGAGAGTGTCCATTTAACTGTAAATATAAACTGTATTCTTCAAATAGGAAAATGTAAAATGTATTTGTCTTAATGATAAAGAAATGTGCTTCCTACAGCTACTAAGTAATTTATTCTTCCTTAGAGGACTTTTGTTATCTTAGAGAATATAATTCTTTTGGCCAAAGGTTTCTAACTAGTCCTCTTAGTAAAATTAAATTATTTTATAAACCAAAACTATTAGTTGCTTATAACATGTAGGCACAATAAAATGTAAATATTACCATTTATTGATTTGAATATTCCTTTTAAATGGCCTTAAAATTTTGCACCCATATATGCTCAATGCTAAAAAATAATTATTAGATTTTTAAATTGCAATTGTAACTCTGTTCTTTTAGCTTGCTTAAAATTTCTAATTGGGTCATTATTTTAAAACTAAACAAAATATGTTAAGATATAAAAAGTCTTGGCACAGATGTCTATGATGTTAGAGTCCATTTTTTGCTAATATGCCTAAAGGTTATATTTGTGAGTGAACTGAGAGTCCCAAGTGCACTGATGACATATGTTCTTGTAATTAACAATTTACATCTGGTTTCCTGATTCTGTTTTGTACACAGTGCATTGGCAAACTGCTGTGTTTTAATTCATGACCCATTTAGATTAAATCTAATTGCACTTATCTTTTAATTTCATTCTTTATTCTATGGTAAGTGGTATATTATTTTCACAGTTATGCTATTTTTTTTAGAAATGTTTTATAAGCAATTACAATTTTTGTTAAAAATGTAATATTCAGAAATGGAAGGCAGTTCAATTTTGCATGCAGTAGCAATGCTGTAGGCAAAGAAAGAATGCTTTCAATGACCATTCTTTTTGAAGGTATTAGGACATTACTGGCAGATATTTTTAGGAAATGAAACAGGTCAAAGTCACCAAACTGGTCATAATATTTTTCTAATTGAATGCACATAATAAGATATATTTTTAGAGAAACCATATTTTAAGCCTACAAATGCTTTCTGAATTAAATTCTAAAGAAGATACTTAATATTATACTCTGCAGATTTAATAGCTCATTATAAATATTTTATTATTACATTGCTGACTTTTTAAAACATGTGGGTGTCAAGAAAGTGCTGTAAAATGAAACTGACCATTGTGACATTAATACATATCCAGTGAAGCCAGTTAGTGATTTTGATTTCCTGAGCAAAATAGCTTCATTACTTGATCCCAAACAAGTATCATTTCATTTCATATTAGAAAAAAAACTTTGTTTCGTTAAAGACATGTTGTAATCATATTAATCTTGATTTCTTATGCAAGCCTTTCTGTAGATAAAATAAACCGTTTTTTCTTCAAAAATGATAACTTTGGTCATAAGACAGGTTTCTGTCAACTAGAAATATAAAACTTTCAGGTTGTAAAAAATAAAATATGGTAGCTGGTCTTGATATAATTTGAGATTTGGGGTCTTTTATTTTTCTACATCTGGTACTAGATTAGTCTAAAAATATGAACTGAAATACATTTTAAAGTAGTGTTGAATGGGAGTCAGGGGAGAAGAGAGGCTGTTGTTTTGGTTTTTATAAGTGAGAGACTTAATTAACGATATTACTGCCATTGGCAGTTTAGCATTTTCAGCTAAGTCGTCTTGGAATAGATTGCCAGTATGCAAAAAGCTTTCACTAACATGGGTAAATCCAAAGCATTGTAAGTTTGAAATAAACTGAACACTTAAAAAAAAAAAAAAAAAAAAAAACTAGTTCTAATAACCACTTTTCCACATGTGAGGCTGGAAAACAGCAATATTAGACCAGTAAGATGTTTAAGTCCAGGTTTGAGCAAAGATCTCAACCACGCGGTTGCCTTAGCACCAACCACGTGATGGAGTGCAGAGCACAGTGGCGGGGCTGAGTTCTCTGTAGGTGGAGGGCTGCAAGCTGCATTCTCATGGCCTCTGCATCTCAGAAACCCTAAAGGTTTATCATCAACTCCTACTCTACAAGTAGCTGAGAAGGTACGCTGTGTGCTATATGGTAGATCAAAGTTTGTTTCCCCTATTTAAAACTAAAAATGACTTTTTCCCCAAACTGTATTGAAAAAAAAAGTTATTTAGCTTACATTTCTTGAAAGTAATATTTTACTTTCTTTTTCATAAGTTATTAAAAGACATATAAGGCAAACATAATAAATTTCTGTTAACTAGCAAGTTTAAGCCAAAAAGTCATAATTTACTTTTTCTAAAGGTAGGCTTGATTGATTTAATTTGAATAAAAGTTATGTTGATGGAGGAGAACAACACACGCTGGGACCTGTGTGGGGAGAGGGGACGGACAGCATCACGAAGAACTACTAGTGGGTGTTGGGACTAATACCTGGGTGATGGGCTGATCTGTGCAGCAAACCACCATGGCACATGTTTACCTGTGTAACAAACCTGCACATCCTGCACATGTACCCCAGAACTTAAAATAAAAGTTGATTAAAAAAAAAGTTCTGTTGATTTAGTTAATATTATTTACAACATGAAAATTAGACAATGCAATTAGTACAACTATTAAAACCATAACCCAACAGAATATGAATAAAAGTATACCCTAAGACACATTTTTGAATAAAGCTTTCAAAAAACTACTTTCTTCCTGAGTAACGTGATTAAGCTCACGTATAAGACTAGCAGTTACGATCATAATTATTATAGATGTGTTGAATTTTTATATCTCCTCTATATACCTAAGCATAAAATTTGTTATTTTTGAAACTAGAAATAAAGAACAAAGTAACTTGAAACTTGTGCTATTTTTCTGCTGTAAAATAATGCAATTCTGGATCAAACTTGAGATAAACACACATGGATGACATTTCAACTAAAATGAGTTGATATTTTTCCTTGCTCATGATGATTGTTAAACAAGTCAAACTTGTTCACATACGTAACGAATTGAAAAAACTGCAGCAGAATGCTTATTGCTTTCTGTGACTAGCAGGATACTCTTCATTCACAGAAATCCAGAAGTTGGCTAGGAGCAGATCAGTCAGCCTTATCTTGCTGCATGATCAGATGGCAGCTTACTAAGTTATTTTTCCTCTTTCAGTCATGTTATCTGACTGTAGAGTAGTAGTAGAAGATGCAGAGAAAAAGTCTTTCACCTTTGTGTTAAAAGAAAAAATACTGTGCCATTTTGTTCTGTGGTTCTTCAAGGTGGCTTTCTATAGAATTTAACTCTTACTAATATCTTTCCTCATTCTTAAACCCAAGTAGTAGTGGGAAAATTTTAAAATTTCCCATTGCAATATAATTTTTCTAAGAATTCAGATTCATAGTGCTCGCTTCGGCAGCACATATACTAAAATTGGAACGATACAGAGAAGATTAGCATGGCCCCTGCGCAAGGATGACACGCAAATTCGTGAAGCGTTCCATATTTTTAAAAACTGCTTTAAAGTTCATATGGAACCAAAAAAGAGCCTGCATTGCCAAGACAATCCTAAGTCAAAAGGACAAAGCTGGAGGCGTCACGCTACCTGACTTCAAACTATACTACAAGGCTACAGTAACCAAAACAGCATGGTACTGGTACCAAAACAGAGCTATAGACCAATGGAACAGAACAGAGTCCTCAGAAATAATACCACACATCTACAGCCGTCTGATCTTTGATAAACCTGAGAGAAACAAGAAATGGGGAAAGGATTCCCTATTTAATAAATGGTGCTGGGAAAATTGGCTAGCCATAACTAGAAAGCTGAAACTGGATCCTTTCCTTACTCCTTATACGAAAATTAATTCAAGATGGATTAGAGACTTAAATGTTAGACCTAATACCATAAAAACCCTAGAAGAAAATCTAGGTAGTACCATTCAGGACATAGGCATGGGCAAGGACTTCACGTCTAAAACACCAAAAGCAACGGCAGCAAAAGCCAAAATTGACAAATGGGATCTAATTAAACTAAAGAGCTTCTGCACAGCAAAAGAAACTACCATCAGAGTGAACAGGCAACCTACAGAATGGGAGAAAATTTTTGCAATCTACTCATCTGACAAAGGGCTAATATCCAGAATCTACAAAGAACTCAAACAAATATACAAGAAAAAAACAAACAACCCCATCAAAAAGTGGGGAAAGGATATGAACAGATATTTCTCAAAAGAAGACATTCATACAGCCAGCAGACACATGAAAAAATGCTCATCATCACTCGCCATCAGAGAAATGCAAATCAAAACCACAATGAGATACCATCTCACACCAGTTAGAATGGCCATCATTAAAAAATCAGGAAACAACAGGTGTTGGAGAGGATGTGGAGAAATAGGAACACTTTTACACTGTTGGTGGGATTGTAAACTAGTTCAACCATTATGGAAAACAGTATGGCGATTCCTCAAGGATCTAGAACTAGATGTACCATATGACCCAGCCATCCCACTACTGGGTATATACCCAAAGGATTATAAATTATTCTACTACAAAGACACATGCACATGTATGTTTATTGCGGCACTATTCACAATAGCAAAGACTTGGAATCAACCCAAATGTCCATCTGTGACAGACTGGATTAAGAAAATGTGGCACATATACACCATGGAATACTATGTAGCCATAAAAAAGGATGAGTTTGCATCCTTTGTAGGGACATGGATGCAGCTGGAAACCATCATCCTTAGCAAACTATCACAAGAAGAGAAAACCAAACACCGCATGTTCTCACTCATAAGTGGGAACTGAACAATGAGATCACTTGGACTCGGGAAGGGGAACATCACACACTGGGGCTTATCATGGGGAGGGGGGAGGGGGAAGGGATTGCATTGGGGAGTTATACCTGATATAAATGATGAATTGATGGGTGCTGACGAGTTGATGGGTGCAGCACACCAACATGGCACATGTGTACATATGTAACAACCTGCATGTTGTGCACACGTACCCTAGAACTAGAACTTAAAGTATTAATAAAAAAAAAAAAAAAAAAAAAGAATTCAGATTCATATAAATCAAAGAATCTTGTTACTTGAAGTCATACTACTTTCTCCAAGGTCTTATAGGTACTCATTCAACTGGTTCATGTGATGAAAAATATTTGCTAAGTAGTTCATTGCTGTAGCCACCACCTTCTTATTCAAAATACTCAGCAAAAGCTTGCCTACCTTGAAAATACTCATGCAATCCAATCCATAAAGCAACTGTTGCAAATCCTTCCTCTGCTAAGCCACAGATTTCTACATGTAGCAGGAGATGTATGTAATCTTTGTCCCCATAATAACACAATTTTTAAAACATTATGGCGTGAATTGGTCTTTAATAAAGTCAAACATGTTGTAGTATCATGCAGAACTTTTATCACTTCATCTACAGGGGTATCTCTCTGTGAAGAAAGTAATATGTTGTGACAGCCTCAGATCCAAGACATTCAGCAAACTCAGGCACAAGCAATATGAAGAAAATTATAGCAAGGCACAAATCAAATTTCCCCAAACTAATGA
This sequence comes from Colobus angolensis palliatus, assembly GCF_000951035.1. Lineage (NCBI taxonomy): Eukaryota > Metazoa > Chordata > Mammalia > Primates > Cercopithecidae > Colobus > Colobus angolensis. The sequence continues at coordinate 834,009 of NW_012113475.1, read as the reverse complement.
TAAAGAGAAGATCCTAGCAACCAGAGAAGAAAGCCTTGTTACATACACAGGAACAAAGGTGAGGATGACTTCAGATTTCTCATCATAAAGAATGCATGTGAGAACTAGAACAAATTATTACAGTTCTGTCCTGGTTGAGAAATGACACGTGTTTCAGAAATTTGTGCCAAGAGCAAATGATAAAGAACAAGAATCCCAGGTGTCTCATGATATTCTTCCTTTTATCATTCCTTAATTCCCTAAGTATCCTGTGACTTTCCTTGAAGCTAGGCAGAGAGCTTCCTTCAGGTCTTTATATTCCCATTGCCAATATGTGTTCCAAAAAAAAAAAAAAAAGAACACTACTGGGAAGCCATCACTAGGAAAAGAAAAAGACCGTTATCATTCTCCCTTTACTTTTATGCTACCTGTGGATTTTTATACCCACATTGTAAAATATCTATCGAGTGCAAAAACACTTAATAGTTCTAATAGACGTAAGTGGAAGAAGTAAAAAGTTCACGTGTATGTTAGATATCCAGTTTATCCCTTATATTTTAATAGTCCTCAATGAATAAGCTAATTCAGATAATAAAATACTTCTTTATAGTTATATAAGGGAATTATAAAGTCTTCCCAGTTTGATTACACAAAATGTGAGAAATTACTATATTGTGTGTTTGTGTGTGTTTATGCAATACTTTTTACTATGTGCTAAGCCTGGTTCTAAGCACTTTACATATACTAATTCGCTTAATCCTCATACCAATCCTGAAGCAGGTCTTATGATTCTCTTCATTTTATAAGTGAGGATACAGAGATGGAGGGTAAGATCACGTGACCAGTGTGTGACAGAGCGAGAATTCCAACCCAGGCAGTCAGAATCCACAGTCCATGTTCTTTACCACCTCACTATTTTGCCTTTCCACAACACAGTGTTAAAAAGGACAGAACACTGTGAAAACTAAGTTTAGGATGCTAGCCAAGCAGAGAAAAACCAAAGTGGCCCCTTGCCAATCAGATGTTGTTTTGCTGCATGTGAAGCAACAAGACTTCTAGACATCTTTTTGTGGGAGTTTTAGTACAATCCCATTTTCCCAGGCTCTGGTTTTGTAACCTTGAAGAGCCAAGGGGGGAAAAATAGAGTAGCTAAAAGAATTATATAGTTGCCTTCTCGTTTGTGTTACTATAAGATGGTTTAACATATGTGAACTTTATTTTTAACAGTTCAACTTGAACAACAAAAAATAGCAAGGTTGGAATTATGTTTTCCTTAGATAACAAGTCTGTTTCATATTTTGGGAAAACTCTCGTTAGATATTTCATATCCTCTTTCTATCCACTAGTGATTTGAGCAATGTCCACTACGGGTAAAGGATGGTAATGGAGTGAACCTTGAACACAATTCTAGTTCCAGAGAAACTTTTCTTCCAGATTGAACTTTTGTGTGCCTACATAAAACTAGCTCTTCCTTCCGGAAGCCAAATAATTTTCCTTGCTACACCAGAAATAATCACAATTTTGTATTCTTTTTTTTTTTTTTTTTTTTGAGATGGAGTCTTGCTCTGTTGCCTAGGTTGGAGTGCAGTGGCACAATCTCAGCTCACTGCAACCTCCACCTCCCAGTTTCAAGCAATTCTCCCACCTCAACCTCTTGAGCAGCTGGGATTATCGGTGCCTGCCACCACACCCGGCTAATTTTTTACATTTTTTTTAGTATAGACAGGGTTTCACCATGTTGGCCAGGCTGATCTCAAACTCCTGACCTCAGGTGACCCACCCGCCTCGGCCTCCCAGAGTGCTGGGATTACAGGCATGAGCCACCACACTGGGCCCAATTTTGTATTCTTTTACATATGTATGGATGCTCTATCCATCAAAATAGTATTTTCTTTATTGTGAGCATATGATTGGGATTCCATTATGAGTGACATAGTATTAATCTCATATTTCCAACTCCTAAAACTATGTCTGGAACACATGGGGTACTTAATAGTTGCTGAATTAATAAGTAACAGGAGAGTGGCAAAGGAAAGGGAGAAATTGGCCATTGTGTCTTGTTCAAAATACACAAACAAGTAAAATTGATTTGTATACCTTTTTCATTCATATAAATATACACATCTGGTGAATAATAAAAGCTTTTTAATGCTCTAACACTATGTGTTAAGTAACATTTTATTTCAGTCAATATTATTCTATCTACTCTTTTACATTAAAGAAATGCTATTTCTGCAAAGACATGGAATCAACCTAAATGCCTATCAGTAACAGACTGGATAAAGAAAACATGGTACATATACACCATGGAATACTATGCAGCCATAAAAATGAACAAGATGATGTCTTTTGTGGGAACATAAATGGAAGCCATTAACCTTAGCAAATTAATGCAGAGACAGAAAAACAAATACCATATGTTCTCACTTATAAGTGGAAACTGGCCCGACATGATGGCTCACGCTTGTAATCCCACCATTTTGGGAAGCCAACGTGAGTGGATTACTTGAGCTCAGGAGTTTGAGACCAACATAGGCAACATGGTGAAACCCTGTCTCTACAAAAATACACAGAGTAGCCAGGCATGCTGGCACATGCGAGTAGTCCCAGTTACTTGGGAGGCTGATGTGGGAGGATTGCTTGAGCCTGGGAGGTCAAGGCTGTAGTGAGTTGAGATTGCAAAACTGCACTCCAGCCTGGACAACAGAGTGAGACCCTGTCTCAAAAAATAAAAATAAAATAAATAAGTGGAAGCTAAATAATAAGAACTCATGGACACAAAGAAGGAAATAAGAGACACTGCGGCCTACTTGAGGATGGAAGGTGAGAGGAGGGAGAGCAGCAGAAAAAATAACTATTGGGTACTGGGCTCATTACCTGGATGATGAAATAATCTGTACAACAAACCCCCATGACATGACTTTACCTATATAACAAACCTGTACATATACCCTGAACCTAAAATAAAAGTTTTTTTAAAAAGGAAATGCTATTTCCTTCTAAAATTTCAGGGTCAATATAAACTAAGATGTTGAAGTGAGAACTCCATCCTTAGTGTTCATTGATTTTCACTGACTGACAATATATTAGCCATGATAGATCCAAGCTAGATACATTAAAAATGGCCCTTAAAAAAACCTTAGGCTATGCTTGGATAAATAGTAACTACAAATGGGAGGAGTGAGTGTGAAAGTGGAAGATGTCAGAATGAAAGAAAATACCACATTTTACTTCAGAATATTTTCTAGAGCCAACTTTGACCAATACTTGCCCAAATCATCCACTGTTTGCCACCGAGCATCTTTCTCCCTCCAGAAACATAATGGTTTCACAGTTTATTTGAAAACTACCCTCTCCCTTTCTCAGCCATGCTGTTTAGAAGGGACTGTCCCTAACCAAAGCGTGAGGGCTGTGGGCCCTAACTGAGTTAAGCCGGGCAGTCTGACCTATCCCTCTGACCATAGCTCAGGCTTACTACACACATAAGTAATCAGAGTCCATCAGGCAAGAGGAGACACTTGCTGGAGGCGGTTTTGATGGTATGAGATCACAGGGTCTTGGAGCTTTTCAACAGCTGCCTGTGGTAAAAGGAGCCAGCCTGGGGATAAAGTTGACTTACAAGGAATGCTGACCTCACAGATGGCCCCCAGGAATATGATTAGAGTCCTAAATCAAGCCACACCTAACACCAAACTTTCCTCTGGGGTATTGAGCCTAGTGCTAAATAAAGGATCTCATTCCTTTCAGGCCACTGTGAGTTGGATTATGACATTTGCATTATAAAGAGTCATAATGAATACAACCCTCCAAGTTAGGCTACTTTTCAAGAAGAAGCATGATGTGGAGAAAATGTGATGGTCATTCTAAAGAACAGTAATGGTCAGGCATGGTGGTTCATGCCTGTAATCCCAGTGCTTTGGGAGGCCAAGGCAGGAGGATCGCTTGAGACCAGGAGTTTGAGACCAGCCTGGGAAACATAGTAAGACTTCATCTCTACAAAAAAAAAGCCTTTTTTAAAAAATAGCTAGGCATGGTGGTGTGTGCCTGTAATCTCAGCTACTTGGGAGGCTAAGGTGAGAGGATCGCTTGAGCCCAGGAGTTCGAAGTTGCAGTGAGCTATGATGGTGCTGTCATGTCATCTATATAATGATGATTTAATCAGTGATGGAACACATATAGGACAGTGGTTTCATAAGATTATAATGGAGCTGAAAAAGTCCTATCACATAGTGACATTGTAGCCATGTAACATTGTTATGGTACAATGCATTACTAATGTGTTTGTGGTGATATTGGTATAAACAAACCTACTCTGCTGATAGTCATATAAAGTATAGCACATACAACTATGCATAATACATAATACTGAATAATAAACAACTATGTTACTGGTTTATCTATTTATTATACTATAATTTTTGTTATTTTAGAGTGTACTCATTCTTTTTTTAAAAATGTTAACTGTAAAACAGCCCTAGGCGGGTCCTTCAGGAGATATTCCAGAAAAAAGGCATTGCTATCATAGGAGATGACAGCTCTATGTGTGTTATTACCCATAAAGTCCTTCCAGGAGGACAAGTGGAAAATTGTAATATTGATGATCCTGACCCTGTGTAAGCCTAGGCTCATGTGTGTGTTTGTGTCTTTGTTTTTAACAAAAGTTTAAAAAGTGAATAAATAATTTTGAAAATAGGAAAAAAGCATATAGAAGAAGGATATAAAGCAATAAAATAATTTTGTATAACTGTACAGTGTGCTTATGTTTTAAGCTAAGTGTTATTACAAAGGAGTCAAAGATTTTTAAGTTAAAAAGTTTATAAAGTAAAAAAGTTACAGTAAGCTAAGCTGAATTTATTCTTAGAGAAAAGGAATAATTTTTTTTTATAAATTTAGTGTAGCCTAAGTGTGCAGTGTTTATGAACTGTACAGTAGTGTACAGTAATGTTCTAGGCCTTCCCATTCACTCACCACTCACTTATTAACTCACCCAGCAACTTCCAATCCTGCAAGCTCCACTCATGGTAAGTGTCCTATACAGGTATACCATTTCTTAAAATCTTTTGTACTGTATTTTTACTGTACTTTTTCTATGTTTAGATACACAAATACTGACTCTTGTATTACAACAGTAACAAGCTGTGCAGGTTTGTAACCTAGGAGCCATAGGCTACACCACATAGCCTAGGTGTGTAGTAGGCTATACCATCTAGGTTTGTGTATGATGTTCACACAATGACAAAATTACTAATGACACATTTCTCAGAACATAGTCCCATCATTAAGTGATGCATTGAGGCAGGAGATTAGGGTCTGGAGGCAGGGAACCTAAGGCCGATTCACACTGACTTCCTAGAACTAAATCAAAAGGAAAACCCCAACTTTCCATGCCCAAGTAAGGAAAGGATCAGAGACTGCTCCCTTTCCACCCCCACCTTTTCTGGGTGGCAGATGAAAAACTGAAAGTACCTCTGATTGGTCCCGTCCCACAACCAATCACATTGGTTATGGGAAAGTCTTCTTTTGCATAAGAGTATAACTTTGTAACTTCACTTCAGCCTCTGATTGGTCACTTTCTGCAACTAATCAGACTGATCGCGGGCCACTACTTCATTTACATATGGCGTACACCAAGTAACCAATGGGAAACCTCTAGAGGGTAGTTAATCCCCAGAAAATTCTGTAACTGGGCCCTTGAGCTATTTGCTGAAGCCCACTCCCACCCTGTGGAGTGTGCTTTCATTTTCAATAAGTCTCTGCTTTTGTTCCTTCATTCTTTCCTTGCTTTGTTTGCACGTTTTGTCCAATTCTTTGTTCAAAATGCCAAGAACCTGAACACAATGCTTAGAGTTGAGAAATACTATTTTTAATTATGTAATGATGCTGTTATTTTTCTAATCTGAAAAACGCATTGACTTGTTTTTTTGAGAAGAACGATAATGGGCAGAGTTGTTTGTGCAAAAATTGCATTGTACTTTTTCAAAATTACCTGACGTTGAAATACATTCAAAGTAATTGTATACAATAAATGCTTAACATTTTGCACTACAAAGTCAAGAAGATGAATTATGTGTATATGGATCTATGAACTCTAATAGTGTGTTTTATCCCTCTTCCCCTTGCCCTAGGCCCAGCTCTCTGAGGCCTAGACTGTGTTAAAAATAAAAACGTAAAAAAAAAAAAGAAAAGTAATTCAAACTAACAACTGAATGCCCTATTTTCTAGTTTTTACTTTTCAATAAGAGGTAGGGGTGTTTCAGGTTTTGTAGACTAGAGTTTGTCAATTTTGGTTAAGTTCAAATCCAGTTTTTCTAGTTGAAAAGTGAAATTAGAGAGCATTAGGTTAGTGTTAGATTTTTTAAACGAAATTTGTTATTTACAGTGGAAAAAATTAAATCTTAATATAATGCTAATTTTCAAGCTGACTGATTTAGGATGTGCTTCACATGTTCACTGTTTCTCTCCCCACCATTTTATTTTTCTCCATTGCCATAGCTAAAATCCAGCACAGGGAGAAGGGGATCATTCAATGTAGACAATGGGTTTCTCCTCTCTCCTTTTCCCTTTCAACTCCCTTTTTTTTTCTTATTCCTATTCTATTTTCCCCTTTCCCTCATCTCCCCACTCTCCCTCCCTTTCCTGCATTTCTCCTGTTCCCGTCAAAGAGAGAGAAGCAGAATTGGCATCTGGAAGTAGTAAAATATTATGATGGAAGCAGCGATTTCATCATCACCATCACTAAGTTTTGTCACCACTGAAAGCTACTAGAAATAGTCTGCACTTGCCATTCTTATTTTTCATCTGTTATCTCCTATTTAATATTTTTAAACTGTAAAAGGTTATGGTCACACAGAACAGCACATAACACATATATGCACAGTTTATTCACTGCCATTAACTCTTCAACTGACTAGCCGTTGGATACTACACCCTTCCCTCTGATGATCTGGCTCTGACAAGGATCACAGTAACTTAATTGTAATTACTATGTTGATCACTATATTTTATTTTTCGGACTCCCATTTAGTTCCTTTTCAAATCTGACTTCCTAGAACTTTATCTTTTTAAGTCTTTAAGTCTTTCCTATTCTTTGCTTAAGTCTTTCCTATTCTTTGCTCATATTTTAAAGCCTCCGTTTAAAATAAATTTTGTGGCCAGGCGCAGTGACTCATGTCTGTAATCCAAGCACTTTGGGAGGCCAAGGTGGGTGGATCCCCTGAGGTCAGGAGTTCGAGACCAGCCTGGCCAATCTGGCAAAACCCTGTCTCTACTAAAAATATAAAAATTAGCCAGCGGTGGTGACACACACCTGTAATCCCAGCTACTCAGGAGGCTGACACAGGAGAAATACTCAAACCCAGGAGGCAGAGACTGCAGTGAGCCGAGAGCACACCAGTGCACTCCAACCTGGGCAACAGAGCAAGACTCTGTCTCAGAAAAAATAAAATAAACTAAGTTATATTAGTTTTGCCATTTTTTATATTCTATACCTAAACTTTTGCTACTTTTACATTCACTACACAATAAATCCAGGAACTGTAGTCTAAGCAGATCTGATTCCACTTTCTGCTGTTCCTGCTGGCGCTCACTCACAATGCTTTGTGAGCTCTTGTTCTTTGGAAGTTTATCCATGGAAATTCTTTGAGGCCCATATAAAAGTTGTGTTCCTTCAGAGAGGATTTGGGTTTACTCCTACCAATCTCCTGCAAGCACTACCATCTTAAATTAAATACTCAGCTTGATGGTTTGGGAACAACACCTAGAGTTAAGTTCACAGTGCAAATCTACCTGTAGTCAGGCTCCCATTTTCAAATTCACAGGCAAGATGCTTTTATTCCTCCCACCAAAAGCCAAGCTTAAGACAAGAACGTTGTCTTGCTGCCTCTCCTGTACTACAGGTTTATTTCTAATTCTCTTTCACTGTGTAGTCTTTTGTGGTCTCAACCTTATAGGAGACTTCCTCCCGGATTTCCGTCTTGGACAGGCTCTAAATTATAGTACCCCAGTAACTCCCACAGCCATCAGAACAGAATCTGAAAATTACCAGGATTGGGCAGATAACTTCCAGTCAAAAGTCAGCTTGGGTATTCACTTACCTCCTAGTCTACCCACTTTTTTTTGTGGTTGTTTTATTTTCCAAAAAAAGTAAACTTTTACTGAAAAAAAAAAGCACAAAGCAGTGCATATATCCTGAGTGTATGTGAAAGCTTAATGAATTTTTCACAACTGAATACTTCTACATAACCACCACCTAAATCAAGAGTAGGAACATTAGCAATCCTTCCTTCAATATCCTTTGCAGCCACTAACTCTATCAAGAATAATTATACTCTGACTTCTAACAGAGGTAAGTTATATGTGTATGTGTGTTTGTATTTTATATAAAATGGCAATGATTTTCACTTCTACCTGTTTTAATCTGTGCAGATTCTATACTTTTTTGTCAGCTGAGTGATGCATTTAAAATGATAGTGTTTTCTCTTTTTTAAAATTTAATTTACAGGGGCCATGCTAGTCTTCTCCGTATTGTTACAATTTTAGTATATGTGTTGCCAAAGTGAGCACTTTTTAAATATTTTATCTAGTATTTTTAGTTGTTTTCAGCACAAGGGTCATTCAAGGAATCTAATCTTCTGTACGGGTGGCCAATGCCTTTCTTGTTGTTAAATCCAATCGACTTTTCTTAGTCCTCCTTTTACTTGTTCTCTGTGTATCCCTTCTTTTTCCTGAAATGCACTCTTCCCTGGCTTCCATGAGCCCACACTCCTAGACAGTCTCTTATTGCATTGATTTTATTAAGCAGTTATTTACTATAGTTACTTGAATAAACGATGCTTTCCTACTCCTTTACTGTAAATTCTTTGAGAATAGAACTTTTATCTTAATCTTGTACATAGTGCTTAATATTGTGCTAATTTGTTCAATCAACCAATATTTATTGAACATTTTCTATCTGCCAGGACTGTTCAGGGACTATGTAACAAAATAGCCAAGGCATTTAAAGTCCCTGCTGTCCTGGACCTTATATTTGTTAGGGCACATTGTAGGTATTCAAAAAAGTGCTAAAATGAATGATAAAATGAAGAGTAGCAAGAGCAAAGAAGAAAAGAGGGAAACTGTCAGCCACAAAAGAGGGTAAGGTTATGTTTAGAAGAACGGCAATAAAAATAGCCTCAAGAGAAAGTGTTAAAATTAGCTGCCTAAGGTGAGTATTCTAGAACCAAATCTAGGTTTAGAGTGTCAGATAGTGCCCACGATGAGAATAAGCTGGCTTAACTGGAATAGGGAAATTTAGAAATAGGAAGCTAAACAATCTCCAACTGCTTTTGAATACTTTGCTTTTTATTACAGCTCTGCTATATGTACATACCTCATTTAAGGGCATTGACAAATAAGTGAAGATGAAGACAATGATTGTAAGAAGTACATTTCATCATTCTCCTTCTCCATGCTTCTCCCTCAAAGGACAGAGACCTGTTCTCTCTCTCTGCATTTCAAATCCCTCTTTTATTACTTCTTCAAACATTTACACTTCTGCTTCTCACTTATGTGTGTCTTCTCATTGTTAATTTCTATCTCTAGGTTCTCTGGGGCTATCCTTCTTTCTTCTCTGTATTTTTCTGTTTATATTCCCTTCACTTTTTTCCTTCCCATCACTCCTATGCGTTTGTCTTGGTAAACACTTTAATTTTAGGTACTGAAAGTTCAATTCTTGACACTTTCACTTCTTACATTCTTCTTCAGTGATCACAGCCAGTTTCATGATTTAAACTAGCAACTCTATGTGGCTGAATTCCAAATCTGACTTTCTAGCTCCAACCTTTCTTTCTCCTTTGTCAATCTAGTCAACTACCTCATCAAGAGTTTATGAATGCCTGCTGCATTGGTTGAATTTCAGTGTTCTGTGTAACATCATAAAAGTTCACAGCATATGAACGTTCTTACCAACATTTACTAGGTAGATGGCTCTTGACTTTGTGTGATGTATCTTACTGACAAAGGCTAGCATTTTCATAATCTGCATTTCTGTCCCCCACAAGTCACCACACAGAATTTGAAAAATAAACATCAGCGGCCTTAAAAAGTGCTTTGCTTAAATAAAAATTCTTAAGAATTTAAGCCTTTACCTACTTCGTGTTTGTTTTGGTCTGTGATGCTTTGGCTTTCATTAAAAAACCCTAAAGGAATCGTATGATTCTGTTGACACGTTTAGTGTGCATTGCCACGCAGAATTTATTAAAGTGAAAAAGTGTAAGCTTTTGGTAAATGAGCTCTATTTTAAGATTAGCACCGTAAATCTGATATTTATTCATTGTAAATATGAAATTACAGATAAAGAATAAGAGAAGATTGACTCTATGTCCTAAAAATGCTAAAATGTTGAAATAAACTTTCCTAACTAGTAGATATATGCACTAAACCACTCTATAACTCAGGTTTCAACAACCTGGTTATTCCTTAAAATGCTGTGAAGATAAAATGGAAACCTGTCAACTAAAACTTCATAGACACTTTCAAAACTGTTTGCAGTAACCTTCAGAAGTAGGACAATCAAACAAGTTTCTGGTAAATAAATAAGTTTATTAAATTTGGCAATTGGTCATTTGACTAGTTGATTCTTGACAAACTGACCTGTGTTAAAAGATACGCTTAGGGCCATTACAATTTTAAAGAGTCTATTTGAGCAGACAGCAATTCATGAATCAGGTAGCACCAAATCACAAGCAGCTTGGGCTCCACCAAGGAGGCATGAAGAGAGAACTTTTATAAGGGGTTCATGAAAGCAAGACAAATAAACTATTTTACTGTTTTAGGTGGAGAGTCTCTAGTTAGAGGATAGTTGAAGGTTTTTGATTAGTACAGCTCCTAATTAGAGCTTTGTTGGCAGTCTCTGATTGGTTGAGTTACTCTGAGTTGAGTTTCAGTTTGCTTTTGTAGGAACCCAGAATGCAGACTAATGGCCTCCTAAGATTTTTTAACATCTATAAAAACAGGGAGATAGAAGTAGGCCATCCTGTTTAGCTTCCCTAAACCATCTTGGATCACAGAATTAGATGAGGTTCGGAAAGCTGCTGGAGAGGATTTGCCATGGCCAAGGGATGCAATGGTTAGCTCTGTGTCAAGGGCTGTAGTCTAGCTGGGGCCAAATGGGAGTCAAACCCAAACATGTAATGGGCTTATGGCACCAATGAGAGGTAGGGTGAGGCAGTCTCAGGTAAGCAGTCAGTAACAGCCAGTGACTAAGGCAGTGAAAAGTCAACCCACTACTGACACCAGGTTCAGTCTTTAAGGGTAAAGGTCAGCGGGGCAAGTATACAACAGAAAGAGCACAGACATTTTTCCAAAGACCAGAGATAACAGAGGGGAGTTCAAGGAGAGCACCTGAGCCTGAGGATTTCACCTTCATGGCAATGCTGAGAGGCTGATGAAGCGGAACACCCCTTTTCCATAAACCCACATGCTGCCTTGAGAAGAAAACTAGGGGAATGGATGAGCCACTTGAGAGACCAAATATTTTTATCAGAGAGGCACTAAACAGAACCTACAAGTACCATTTAAATTATCAGAGTGAACGACAACTTAAGAGAGATTAGATATTTACATGTCTTCCCTCAGTTACAAATTGGAACTTTGGGTATTAGGAAGCCAGATTAATCACAAATGAAACAAAGAAATTATATTTCTTATTATCTATTCAAATTGTAGTATGAGGTAAAATGTGTGATCTTGCTGTTTTTATTGTTCAAATACTCTATATCATTTATTTTTTATCTTCTTGATCTGTCAAAAACAGAATGTGAAATAATTCCATTACATTTATGTTTCTATCAATTTATCCTGTATGACTAATAATTTTTGCTTTATCCCTTTATTACTTTATTTATAAAACACAGCTTTATTATTATCACCATCATTATGCCCATCATTTATATAATCTTTTTTGTCAAACTTGCTTTTTGCTTAAAATCTTACTTTGTTAGTATATTGCCACTCCTAACTTTCAGTTTATTTGTTCTTTCTTTACCTTAAAATGTGTGACCTTTTGCTTAAGATATGTCTTCTGTAAACAGCATATGGTGTTTTGTTTGTTTGTTTTTTAGATCAGGTCTTGCTCTGTCACCCATGCTGGGGTGCAATGGCATGATCTCAGCTCACTGAAACCTCTGCCTCCTAGGTTCAGGAGATTCTCCTGCCTCAGCCTCCCAAGTAGCTGGGATTACCGGCATGCATCACCATGCCCAGCTAATTTTTGTATTTTTACTTGAGATGGGGTTTCACCATGTTGGCCAGGCTGGTCTTGAGCTCCTGACCCCAAGTGATCTGCCCCCGCTGGCCTCCCAAAGTGCTGGGATTACAGGTGTGAGCCACCACACCCAGCCTGTTTTGGTTTATACTAGAACAAAGTATTAGACATTTTTCACTCTCCTTATGTTCATTAAAAACATTACCATGCTTTTATTTTCCCAGTCCATTCTGGGTCTTTGTTAACATAATCTGGTATTTCTATACTCAGACAATATTGCTAAAACATCATCATGGCTTATATTTTAAGGGCTTTTCCTTTCCAAGTTATTTCATATTTTTATAGTTTACATTTCTTATTTTTATATTTTATATCTTACTTTTGTAGCTGTACTGACAACTAGATATCTATATTTAAATGGTTTTAAAACTAACTGTCAACTTTTTTACAAGGCTGACAGTTTCTTGTGTTTTCAATTTTTAGTCTGCTAAAGTTTATATATTGTTTTTTAATTTGAGGTAGGTTACATGGGTGGTATGGCAAATTGCTGAACTCTGAACTCTTGCATAAGACAGAATAATTTTCTGTTGCCTTTACACAAGAATAACAACCTGGGTGGGTATAAAATCATTTGCTTACAACTCTTCTCCCTTAAAATCTATGGAGAGGCATCAATCTCTTCTATCACTTGAGCTACAAAGCAACCTGAAGACAGATTGTGTGTGTGTGTGTGTGTGTGTGTGTGTGTAACTTTTTCTGACTGGATGCTTTGTGAGCTGTCTTGATAGTTTAAAATGAACAATCTCTCTCCATTGATATTTTCTGCTATTCATTAATTAGTATTCCCAGTACCTATTCCTATTTTCAGTTCAAGCATATAATGGAATTTAATTTTGATTATTGCAAATTTAGAGTTTGGATTGTTTACTTTCTGTCACCTCATCATTTTTATTCCATGACCTTGTTACTGGTGCCCTGGGTTCTTGAGATCTCCCATGACAGAAATCAAGAGAGATCACCAAACATAGCAACAAAAGAGTTTTATTCAGCTTGTGCACAAGGGAGTCAGCACTGAAAGGAAAAGGGAATGGGCTAATCCCTGAGGGTAGTGTGTGGGAAGGGTTTTTTTTTTTTTTTTTTTGAGACGGAGTCTCACTCTGTCTCCCAGGTTGGAGTGCAGTGGCACGATCTCTGCTCACTGCAAGCTCTGTCTTCTGGTTTCACGCCATTCTCCTGCCTCAGCCTCCCAAGAAGCTGGGACTACAGGCACCCGCCACCATGTCCGGCTAATTTTTTGTATTTTTAGTAGAGACGGAGTTTCACCGTGTTTGCCAGGATGGTCTCGATCTCCTGACCTCGTGATCCGCCCCCCTCGGCCTCCCAAAGTGCTGGGATTACAGGCGTGAGCCACCGCGCCCGGCCTGTGGGTATGTTTTATAGGGCATTTCTACAGGGAAGGATTACATCAGGGCATGTATAGGAGTTTTTCTAGCATTTGTGCAGTGGCTCAACACGCTTCTTTATATATTGTATGCAGCATCAGCTTACAAATTTCTACCCCAGGCAAGATTTTTAGCATTAAAAGGAAGAAGGGGTTGGAGTCTGTCTCTAGAGCCCTGAGGAAGTCCTTAACCCCCTGAAGTAAGAACTCGCATTTGATAACTTCTTGGATCTTTTGTTACTGATTGGCTGAGCGTTAGGTAAGCTAGAGCTTGAGTAAGGGGCTTTTGCTCTTTTCCTCCAGTTCATATTCAAACAGGAAACCAACCAACCTGCTTTTCTCAACCTTATCTTCTGTATTCTGGGAAATTGTTTCGAGCTTATCATAAAAATTACTAACTGAATATTTTACAATGTTAATCTTGCTCTTTACCATCTCCAATGAAGACCTTAATTCTGATACTCTATTTTTGCTTTCCTAGAAAGTTGCTTATTTTGGTTAACTCACCATCTCAGTCTGCTGAATGTGTATCTTCAGCATTGCTTCATAGAGCCCATGTATTTTTGCATCTTAATGAAGAAAAGTGCATATGTTCTACAGGTTGTTTCTGTTTTGCAAAGAAAATCCACTGCATGCTCTTAACTCTGAACTTTCATGATAATTTTCATAGGCTGTATCCTTTCTCCCTCCCCACAACACAGAGTTATTAGGGTATGTTATTTATTTGTTGGTTGAAGGGTATATAGAATGTCATCTATCTCACTATTCACTTGGGTGTTCCAAGATTTTTTCTTATCTAGACCTCATTTGGAGGTGGCTGTGAATGTCCTAAGCCAGTATGTAGTGTGGCTATGCTGGACTGAAGTGGGGTCTCTTATGTCTGTAATTGCTGGATGGGAATTTATTTTTAAAAATCTGAAGAATCCTGCAATGCAATGTTGAAAATGATGGTACCCTGCAAATATATTGCTCCCAGTGTTGTAAGAAGGCTGTATACCCATACCGACTCCCCTTTACTCCCTACAGTCCTCTACATTGAGACTTGTATTCCCTGAATATGGGATGTGAAATAGCGGAAAGCAGAGTTGGCTACCTAATTTGCAGGGCCCAGTGCAAAATGAAAACATGGGGCCCCTTAAAATAAAGGTGTTGTTAACGGTACTAAGATATAAGCATTTCCTTTTCTTCTGCAGTCTCTCTTTGGACCTATCATGCTGTTTTTTTTAAAATTTGCTATTTAATGTCACACACCTTTGGGCACAGGTACACTTGCTGGACAAGTGCAGACCCTCACAGGTACCTGTGCCCACCCTGCAGTCCACTGCCACACTAATGCACCTTGTCCTGGCTTGGGGTGGGAAAGCCAATCTCCCCTTCCCATGTGTCTGCCTTCCCAACCCAGAGCAATGGGTGACTACCAAGAGATTACAACCTGGCAGAGCTGCTCAGTACCTGGCTTGAGGCAAGTGAGCAGCTCACCCCAGCCAATCCCCACCTAATGCACCACAGCACTATCAGCCTGGGGCAAAATAACTTCTGCCATGCCTTACCCAATATGCCTTTGGGCAGCATGCCCAATCTCAACCTCTGTCAATTTGTGCTCAGGCCCCTGTCAGGGGAGGAAGCTGGCAGTGGTCACCAGGCAGAAGTGGGGAGAAAGAAGCTAGGTGGCGCTTTGGGAGGCTGAGGGGGGTGGATCACAAGGTCAGGAGATCGAGACCATCCTGGCTAACACAGTGAAACCCCGTTTACTAAAAATACAAAAAATTAGCCAGGTGTGGTTGCACGCGCCTGTAGTCCCAGCTACTTGGGAGGCTGAGGCAGGAGAATTGCCTGAACCCGGGAGGCGGAGGTTGCAGTGAGCCAAGATCGTGCCACTACACTCCAGCCTGGGTGACAGAGCGAGACTCCATCTTAAAAAAAAATGGTGGGTGGGATCTGTAGTGACAAAGGTAGCAGAGCTGGCAGCTGAGAGCCTGTCCCAAGAGGCAAGAGAAGGGACCATGTACACCTAGGCCTCAAGCCCCAGTGTGTGTTCCATTGCCCCATCAGACTTCACTTTCTATCCTTTTAAATGGTTTTCAAATCTACTTAAAGAGCTGTCCAGACCTTTTGTGTTTTTCTGTGCCTGCAAGGATATTTTACTAAGTTAACATAATGCACACAGGTAATTCTTTGCCTGATGATATTTTCACTCACAATGTTACTTAGACCTTAAGAAAGGTAAAGGAGACTCCTTCCCTTCCTTTTAACAACTCCGTACTGGTGTATCCAGCACCATGAAGCTATGAGGCCTTCTCTATTCACTGAAACAGGAGAGCAGACAGGTACAGTATACGGAAGTGGAGAACAAGTTTGTTTGTTTTTTTAATAGCTGGCTCTAGAATTCTTTTAAGATGACTGTTGGTCAAGGAAAAAAATATTTTCTAAGCTGCCTGGGGTAGAGGGTGAAATACAAAGCTTATTTGCACAAGTGCTAAAAGTTGCTTGCTTGCTGAATTGAAGTGCATGAAACAAGGAGGAATTTGTCTTGCTGAAAGCGGGAGTGAAAATGTATAATGGAGAGGGATTCTCCCTGAGATGACAGAAGGCTCTACACTCTGGGTGATCTTTCTATCTCTGGGAGATCCAAATTTACAGAATGTGGAATAATTTTTTTTTCTGGGATGAAAATACAGAATCTTAAAAATAAAAGCCAACGCACTTCCCATTCCCAGTAATTCTTGTTCTATAGCTTCACTGCTTCAGGGAAAGCACAAATAATGCTGAGAACAAAGAAGTCTTTGCTTAGCTTTGACTTTCAAAGTAGACAAAAGGGGAAAAAAAAAAGAGTGCAGCAGAAATAATAATCTGGAAAGCAAGGTTTATACTTGCAAGAGCCAGGCTAGTTTGCAAAGGAAAGGAAAAAAAAAATTTGTGATTTTAAGAAGCTAAGAAACTACTAAGGATTGAAGGGGTTCACGTCATGCCACCCAAAAACATGCCACTTCAGCATAAGGATTATTTCAGCTGAAGGCACTGAGAATCAATAGATGCAGGAAGTGTTCTCTGCTCTCCTCTCATTTGCCTAAAGGTAGGGAACACATTTTCCTTGTGAAGGTATTGTCCTATAACCGAACTCAGGTCTGGCTATTCACAGTTTGAAAAGCCAGATACATGAGAGGCGAGGTGTGGTGAAAGGAAAGCAGTTTTAATAAAATGCTATCAGTTGAGGACATGCCCGGACTCAAGTCTCAAAATGATATTTCAAATTGTAAGGCTGAACGAAGGGGTTTCTAAACGAGAAACCTGGTATGGGAAACATGCAGGAATGGTGCAGAGTGCAGGTTTGCATGTCTTGTTCCGGTGGCTATCTTGAGTTACTGTCCACCCAGAGTACTAGCTGGTCCCATCTCGACTGCAACCAGGTTGTAGATTAACCACCTTGAAGTAATGTGCAGCTGGGTCTCCAGGCCTGGGCTGTTTCAAGATCAGTCCCTGGAATTTCTAAGCAAGCATACAATTAGATAAACATGTATATGTTGGTCATAGGGTCATGGTATAAGGGAGTGTCCAGGGGGAAAGAGAAAGAAAAAGGGAAAAAAACATTTAAATACATGTTAAGGCTAGTGGGAAGGGCTTTAAAATACATTTTAAAGCTGAGACTCTTGGTTACAACTCCCCATTATTAAGTTCCATTCCATTTCTAAGGAAAGGGGGTGACGTGCTCCATCTAGCTACTTCCTGCTGAAATGGGGTGCAGTTAAGGGGCAGTGGAATGGAACCCCACCACTTGGAGTGGAAAATATTTGTGAGTCCATGGGCTTAAGGAAGAGATGTGCTACAGCATCATAGTGAGTGCGTAACTGCAATAGAGTCTATAGCGGCAGAATAAACCTAGCTCTATAATCATGGCTAAAATTATGAGCAACTTTTATTCACCAGGAGGGGCCTGATCCAAACCATGAGGACAGCCATTGACTTAGGACATTGTGGGATAATACATAGCATTAATTTGCTTGTGCATGTCTTATAGGGCTGAGGATTTGTTTCCAGAATTATCTAGGATGTACACATACCACTGAGTCTTAATTATAGTGCACATTCCCCACTATCAATTGTGCTTGGAGGTCCTATGGGAATATGACAACAGGTTGGCTAAACTGACATATTCAGCAGGTTGCAGGAGGGGCTACGAATATTCATGAAGGTGATCCTGACACATGTGCATTGAACAAATATGCATGTAACATATGACCCATGTCATTTTGGAGTGGAGACCTAATATTTAAATGTATTACAATTAGGCCCTATACATTAAAAGGTATTTTCAGGACAGAAAGGTACGCAAGTGTGTAATTTCTGTAAACCAGCTAGAACTAGTCCATAGTCGGTGGTCTTCTATCAGGCGAAAATTATTAAAGTCAGTCTTGTGTTAATTAAATCTGTAGTTACGGCAAAGTCAGTCTTGTGTTAATTAAATCTGTCGTTACGGCTGATGGAACAGGGGCTGGGGGCCAGTGAGCTTGAGGCCAGTGCTTGTCTGACTGTTAGAGAAAAACAAAACCCTTGTAGCGGCTAGAACACAGCTTATTATTTTTTTTTTTTTTGAGATGGAATCTCGCTCTGTCGCCCAGGCTGGAGTGCAGTGGCGCAATCTGGGCTCACTGCAAGCTCCGCCTTCTGGGTTCACCTCATTCTCCTGCCTCAGCCTCCCGAGTAGCTGGGACTACAGGTGCCCGCCACCACGCCCAGCTAATTTTTTGTAATTTTTTTAGTAGAGACGGGGTTTCACTGTGTTAGCCACAATGATCTCAATCTCCTGACCTTGTGATCCGCCCGCCTTGGCCTCCCAAAGTGCTGGGATTACAGGCGTGAGCCACCGTGCCCAGCCAGCTTACTCTTTAAGTGTAGGCATGTGTCACTTAACCCTTGCCTGCATGGTCTTAGGTCCTGTTTATAATTTGGTATTTTGTTGTTACAAGAGTCAGTTTTGTCAGTCTTATAATGTCTATTTTAATGTTAGTGGTGGTCACTTGGGCCTAAATTCCTAAATTTCACAGGGGGGTGGGCACAATGAATGAGGTGTGTCCAATGCCCACTTCCTGCCATACCCTGAACTAGATTTTCAGGGTTTTGGGGGTCCCCTTTGTCCAAGAGCAAGTCCATTCAGTCTGCTGGGAGGCTTAGGATTTTATTTTTTTAGTTCATATTCCTTTTACGGTCAACATATGCCAGAGGCACTATTGAGATAAACAAGTCAATTGTGTAACCCGGTTTTTTGGCTTTTGGTTTTGGTCTCTTACGCTGCTTAATTAAAGGAATTTTCTGAGTGCCTGCCCAGCTCCATTCCCACTTGGCCTAAAACATTTAATTGGCTGTAAGTCTTCTGACTCTAACGCCTTTTGCCATAGGGGTCCCACTGAGGAACAAGATGGACCCAGGGCAGCCGGTCGCACCACCCCTGGCGTGGATACGGGACAAAAGAAAAGCTTGGCCATCGATAATGCCTCTGGGGTTTAGGGAGCTTCTGAGTTGGTGAACACATCCACGTACTAGAAGGATGGTACAGCCCACCTACAAGGGGATAAAGCCTGCACTCAGGAACCTTCTAGACCTCGCCCTATGTATCACTTGTTCATTTGTATCCTTTATAATAAACTACAAGTGTAGCATTTTCCTGGGTTCTATGAGTCATTCTACTAAATTATCAAGTCTGAGGAGGTATTGGGAGAACCCCTGACTAATCTGGGGGCCTGATACTTGCAACTGGCATCAGAAATGAGGGCAATCTTGTGGGACTGAGCCCTTGAATCTGTGGAATCTGATGCTAATTCTGGGTAGTTAGTGTCAGAATTGTAGGACACCTAGTTGATGTCAGAGAGTTAGAGAAGTGTTGTTGGAAAAGATACCATTTATTTGCTGTCAGGAGGGAAAAAAGCCCTCAGGCCCCTGCCAAACTTTACAGTTACTTCTAATCGCACCTTACTCACAGCACATTGCAATTCTATTAGTCTGTTACCAGAACATGACCTGCACTCTTGATTTTCATGCGGCACCCCCTATCCTACCACAAACACAACTAATTACTTCATGGACAACGTTACTTGTGATGAAAAGCCTTCCCAGATCCTTATAAGAATTTATCTTTCTCTCTCATACTTTTACTTTATATAGTGTATCTTTAATTATGGCACTTTCACAATCTATTTTGTGTTAGTGGGGGCAAGAAATGCATAAAGAATTAAAAAAAATTTTATTGTATGAGGGACATTCTACAAAATACCTGACCACTTCTCCTCAAAACTGTCAAGGTAATCATGTCCAGACAATCAAAAACGAGGAAATTCTAAGAAACGATTACAGCCAAGAGGAGCCTAAGAACACACATTGACTAAACATAATGTGGTATCCTGGATGGATGCCTGGAACAGGAAAAGGACACCAGGTTCAAACCAAGGAACTCTGAATAAAATATAGAAAAACAAATAAACAAAAACCCATTGTCATTGTGGATAGTACAAATAAACAGGAAAAACAACTGTTCTTGAACAACCTAAAAACTTCTTACCAGAATTAATTTACGTACAAATCATTAGAAGTATGGCCAGTAAAACCACTATTTGATTACATTTTGTTAGCTCTTCAGTTTACTATATATATATATATATATATTGTTTTGTTTTGTTTTTTTGAGACAGAGTCTTGCTCTGTTGCCTAGACTGGAGTGCAGTGGCATGGTCTCAGCTCACTGCAACCTCTGCCTCCCAGGTTGAAGTGATTCTCTTGCCTCAGCCTCCCGAGCAGCTGGGACTACAGGTGCCTGCCACCACATCCATCTAATTTTTTTGTGTTTTTAGTAGAGACTGGGTTTCATGTGTTAGCCAGGATGGTCTTGATCTCCTGACCTCGTGATCCACCTGCCTCGGCCTCCCAAAGTGCTGGAATTACAGGTATGAACCACCACGCCCGGCCTACTTTAGATATTTAAAAGGAATAAAGCGGCATATCTTTAAATAGATTTTGATTAATTTGGTAAGGATTACCCTATTTTTTCTCCTAAATTAGTAAAGAGTATGTATGTGTTCAAGGAATGAATAGTATTATGGGCTGGGTACAGTGGCTCATGCCTGTAATCCCAGCACTTTGGGTGACCAAGGCAGAAAGATCGTTTGAGCCCAAGAGTTGAGAACAGACTGAGCAACATAGTGAGACCTCCATCTCTACTAAAATACACAAAATTAGCCAGGCATGTTGGCGCACACCTGTAGTCCCAGCTACTCAGGAGGCTGAGGCAGGAGAACCGCTTGAACCCAGGAGGTGGAGGTTGCTGTGAGCTGAGATCGTGCCAATGCACTCCAGCCTGGGCAACAGAGTGAGACTCTGGCTCACAAAAAAAAAAAAAAAAAAAAAAAAAAAAAAAAAAAAAAAAAAAAAAAAATAGCTGGGCATGGTGGCATACTCCTGTAGTCCCAGTTACTTGGGAGTCTGATGTGGGAGGCTCACTTGAGTTCAGGTCAAGGCTTCAACAGATGAGTAAAACTGCCTTATCTTTTTTTACACTCAAAGGTGACTGTCTTTCTTCGTAAATAAGTTCCAGAAGAGGAAATGCAGGAAATAATTAGGTATCATTTTTGTTGGTCTTAGAATAAACTAGATGTTACAAGTTTATCCGGAACTCAACATTTTTACAGATGGGCCCCTGTGGTGACTGACAGCTACAGTCGTTGGGGTCTGGCAAACTCAATGCTGCCTGCCCACCTATGCATACACCCCAGCCAGCATTCCCAGAGATGGGTCAGTGCCCTGGACCTCAAGAGATGCCTGGGCTTCCTGGGGGTCTGCACAGAGTCTGTGGGAGAAGAGCTGTGATAAATTCTCCAGGGCAACCCTGAAGACCAGGGGTCCTCAATGTACAGCTGTAGAATTGCTTAATAGCTGGTGTTTATGAATGCCTGGAATGTGACTGCTCGTCTTTCAACTCTTTCACATATGGGGAAACTGAGGTTCAGAGAGGTCCAGAATGCTGCCAAGGTTATCTATACAAAGAGTGGAGAAGCTGGTGTTTGCATTCCAATCTGTTAACCTTCAACAACCCTACTCCTTCTGCTTGGCTAGTGTTCCTAAAGTGTGCAGATGAGGTATACAAAATTGATTTTAGGTTTTAGTTTGGCAAGTTTAAAAATAAGAATTCTTATGTTTAACTTGAATCAGACAAAGACCCCAGTTGGCACATGAGAACGGTAATTCTGTAGATATTATTGCTTACCATGTCTAGTGCGTATATTTAAAAAAAAGTCAATTTGTGAAAATATTAAGGTGATATGTGAACACAGCCCTCCTGAGTAAGTCTAATTTTGGAGTGCAGGGTCCTCCCTATCATTCTGCTTAAATTGACTATGGCTTCTGATCCTGGCCCTGCCAATTCTATATTTAGCGCCCAGTTCTCCAACCAACCCCTGTATTACTCTGAGATTGAATTATGAAATAGTAAATATTCATACTCTGCAGTTTTGTGAAAAAAGCATGCTTAGTTGCCAAATACTTTGTCCATTTGGTCTGAGTTCTGTTAGTCTCTCAGGTTCCTCTAAAAAACATATACATTTTAAAAATTAACCAACAGTCAGAATTATTAACCAATAGTCAGAATTTGTAGGTATTTCCTTTAAGGTGTACAAAGTCAAATGAGAATACATATGTCTGCTTTTCAAACTAGGGTACATATAAGGGGCAAGTGTTAACCAAGATTACCACGATGTGTCTTTCTAGAGGAATTATTACAATATCTCAAGGAGGTTAAGATTTTTGTATTACAATGAAATGTGGAATGAGAATGCACAATTTCTATTATGATTAATGACATGAGACTAAACCAGTTCAGTGTCACGACTGAACAAAGTTTGTGTTAGCAAAAAGCAATGTGAAAATGCAAAGCAGTGTTCAAATGTAAGTCATTACCCTTATCAAGTTTTAGAATCCTTAAGTCTCCAGGAAGCCAAATAGCCTCAGGACTTATCTTGCAGGGTTGTATTTCCTCAAGGCTATCAGGCAGGTGAAATTGTGTAAACTGAGGAAAGTGTTTTAATAATGATGTATGAATTCTCCAAAGAAAGTATATTCTGAGAGGTCTTCTGAAAAAGCTATTCTAGAAGCCAGAGGCTCAGCTCAAAAGACACTGATGATAATCCTCATGAAAGAAAAGAGCCCAGACGCGGGCTCTAAAGTCCCCTCAAACCAAATGACCAGCTCCCTACATATAGCTGGGCCTAATTACTATAACCACTGTCTCCCATGGTATTTCTTTTGCTTTTTCTACTGATCCCATATTACTTTAGTTTGATAAAATATTCCAAGTGCCTCCCTTATTGCTCTCATCTACTGTAAAGGTATTTTATTATGAATTATGCCAGTATTAGATTTTCTTCTATGAACAAAGCCGACATCTATTTATTAGCAAAGTGCTAACAGAACTGGACCAAAGAAATTACAACTCCATTCTCATTTCCTATTATAACTCCACCAAAGATATCTTAAATGCCTGCATACATCGCAAAGCCTACCAGGGGGTGGTGAGTGATTTTTCAGTTAGAGTAACCCTTCAGTTTTCAAAGAAAGAAATCATTATTGCATTTCCGATGAACTAATTACTTGTATCTTTTTTTTGTTTGTTTCTGAGACGGAGTTTCAGGCTGGAGTGCAGTGGCATGATCTCAGCTCACTGCAACCTCTGCCCTCTGAGTTCAAGCAATTCTCCTGCCTCAGCCTCCTGAGTAGCTGGGATTATAGGCGCATGCCACCAGGCCTGGATAATTTTTTCTATTTTTAGTAGAAACAGGGTTTCACCATGTTGGCAAGACTGGTCTTGAACTCCTGACCTCAGGTGATCCGCCTGCCTTGACCTCCCAAAGTGCTGGGATTACAGGCATGAGCCACTGTGCCTGGCCACTTGTATCTTTTCTCTCACTTCCTTGGAAGGATTTTCCTAATGCAGCAAGCCCACTTTGAGTCACACACTGGATCTGTTTAGTATACTACTGAAACTCAATATCCACAATGGCAGTAACAGCTAACACTCAATGTTATTTTGAACGAGGCCCTATTATAAGCCCCTATTATTTAAAATCCATATGTCAACTCATTACGCCTCACAAAACTCTCTGAGGCAGATATTACTTGTATTTAACAGATGGGGGCGTTAAGTAATTTGCCGATGGTCACACAGCAGCTGCACTCCTCTACAGTGCCTCTCTTCATGTTCTACTTTATGTTAGTCTACTGTTCATGTGCTGGTTCCACAAATCAGATGTACGCTTACATTCTCAGTATTAGTTTTCATAAAAAATGCTGTATGAAAGCAAATGACATACATACTTTGTAAGCTTTCAAGTGTTACATAAACGTCAAATAGCTTATTAAAAACTACTGGCATCTATAAAGAACCCAAAAGACAGATGGTAAAATGTAACCCTTACCTCTTCTAATTGCAATAGTTTGGGAACTGAAATCTATTTTCCTGGAACAGGAATGGGATTCTTTCCACAACTATTTAGGAACTCTCCCTCTTATCAGATGGAAAAAAAAATGAAGTGCAAATCCTTTTTCTGGGACATTTAAATCATACTTTGCTTCCTTTACTATTCTCAAGAGACGGCTGATCTGAATTGCTAATTGCCCAAATACTGCTAGTACAGAAATGCAATATTTAAGGCTTTAGACTATTTTCCTTCAGTTCTCTGCAGTCACAGTGAAATACTTCAAGTGCAATTTTTGCTGAACTCTTAAGATTTTCAGCAGTGGAAAATCTGTGGAAATGGAAACTTACCCCCAATATATTTCAATGTGGAAGTTCAACTTCAATGAAAAATCATAAAAATGTAAGTTTTATTGAGTGCCTATAGTGTGCATGGGCCTTTATTAGACAAGCCGAATTCAGGCACAACAGACAAAAGATCCCTGGCCTCAGGTACCTTATGATCTAATTAACATAATACATATTAGAAACAGTAGAAAGACAAGTTACATGTCAATGCCCAATGACTAGAGTCAACATTAAAGAGTTGTAATTTAAGTAATCCAAATTGACATCTAATCTTAAAATCATTTATAAAATGTATTTGGCTTTGGAATCCACAGGACTTCAAACAAGCAAAGTTTCACTGCAGATAGACAGTTACAAAGATGCAAGTACACCGAAACACTTAAGAGCCTTATTAATGATTTTTGTTATTTT
This sequence comes from Colobus angolensis palliatus, assembly GCF_000951035.1. Lineage (NCBI taxonomy): Eukaryota > Metazoa > Chordata > Mammalia > Primates > Cercopithecidae > Colobus > Colobus angolensis. The sequence goes on along the minus strand of NW_012113475.1, from coordinate 809,139 downwards.
GGATCTTCTGTTTTTTTCTTATTATGGTCCGAAGCCTCCTTAATACCAATTTATCAGACAGAAGCATGTCATCTTGTTGTTCAAGATAATCCAGTAAATTTTCAGTCCATTCAAGTGCAGCTTTATGGCTAATATGCTTCTCTGGATTCAGTTCTGTTTTTCTACTCTTACTGGAAGGCTTTTGCTCAGCAGCCTTGGTCTGGTCCTCAGCACTTTCACCGTCAGCCAGCACCTGACAGCTTGAGTCATTGCTCCGAGAGTCGAACCACTGATCAATAGTCTCAATGTCAACATGTTCACATTCTTCTGTGTTCTGTAAAACTGTTGCTAAATTAGCTGCTAAAATGGCTCCTTCATCAATGTTCATACCTGAATTCTCTTCATTGCCAGGGAAAAGTTTTTTCCATGCTTTGGTTATGGTACTTGATTTTACCATGTTCCAAGCTCTTGACACTTCATAAATTGCATCCAACACTGTCAAGTTCTTCCAAAATATTTTTGGGTCAATTCCTTCATCCATGTATTTCTGGAGAAGTCCTGCTCGGTAGTATCTTTTTACAGTGGCTAGAACTCCCTGGCTCATTGGCTGAATCAGACTTGTGACATTTGGTGGCAGATACTTCACAATTATTCTGCCATCATCTGAACTCAACATTTCTTCATTTGGATGTGCTGGGGGGAAATCCAAAAGCAGCACTGCTTTTTCTAAAAGTCCCTTGGATTTCAAATGCTTCTGTACCTGTGGCACAAAATACTTTTCAAACCACTGTCTGAAAACAGACTGTTCTATCCATGCACCTTTTTGACTGTAATATGTCACAGGAAGGTTTGAAAGGTCAGTGCCTTTGAATGCTCGGGGTTTTTTGGCCTTCCCCACAACACAAAGATTAAGTTTGTGTAAACCTGTGGCATTTGCGCAACACATAATAATGATTCTCTCTCTGCTTGACCTATACCCAGAAGTACTTTGTTCAGTTTCAAGAGTTAATGTCCTTGATGGTAGACATTTCCAGAACAATCCAGTTTGATCAGCACCATAAATTTGCTCTGGTTGTAGATTCTCTCTTTCAACAAATTGCTGAAAGCTACCACAAAATTCACTGGCAGCAGTTTCATCTCCTTTTAATTTTGTTCCTTTACCAGCAGCCTTTGGAATACCATGGCGCTGCTTAAATCGAGTTAGCCAGCCTGACGATGCATTAAAATCACCTTCCATCCCCAAAGCATCAAAAAAGAACTTGGCTTGTTTTGCACAAATCGTTCCGGACACTGGAATCCCATCTGTTTTCTGTTGGTTAAACCACTCTATCATAACTCTATCAAGCTCCTCATATGTTGATGACTTCATAGATTTACGTTTGGATACCCCACTGGTAGGATCTGAACTGTTTGCATAGTTTATAATCCTTTCTTTGTTCTTTTTAATATCACGAACTGTGGATTCACCGATTCCGTACACCACAGAAAGTTTTTTGAAAGAGATGCCTTCCTCAAGTTTCTTAATAATGTCAAGCTTGTCCTTAATTGTCAACACTACACGCTTGCGTTTCCCCAACATTTTAAGTGTCTAATATTTTAGCCGATTACTAGACCAAGATAATTAACAACTAAGATTTGAATACAAAGCAACTAGAAAATGAGGTTGTAAGATTCCTCCTCTCACTTCTAGGGCCTAGATGGATAGTGCAATGACCAATTTCCTGACCAGGTCTACATGAATCTCTCTACTTGCTATTTTAAAACTTACAAACTTCCTACAAAAAAGCCTAGCTCCAATTAACTCTTATCTTCTTTCTCACTTAGAGTTTAGAGTCTTTGAATGAATTGCAATCACACTAGCGGTTAGAAACTCAATCAGTGCTGTACTAGTAAGGCCTCTAAAACAGTACTATTGCATACTCAACTCTTGCCCTCCTTGCAGGTAATGTTCTTTGCCAAAATAGCCACTAAATCTCAGGTGGAAGTATTTTAGGAAATGTGCTGGGGAGTAAACAGTTTAAGTCAAGAGAGGACTTGCAAACTTGACATACAGGAAAATACAATGGGAAAACTCACCCGCTGACTATGCGGTCTTTGTCAAGCAGTGGATTGTATGGAATGCTGTCTCTCTAGGCAAGGACTCGGCTATAGGTTGCGCAAGTGAGTGCTTGTGGAAATCATACGCAAGAGAAGATGACCGGGACAGAAGTGAACAGTGCAAATAAGGTGAAAGTGGAACAGGCAGAAAACTCTCTACTTTAAAAGCGACTTAAACCTAGTAGATTTGGCAGCTGGAAAGGAGGATAGTGGACATGTGATGTCACATTACTAAAGAAAGCATCAAAAACACTGCATCGGTGGAAATGAGGACCCAAGGTAGAGGCTATCGGATGGAAGGCTCGGTGAAGATGATGTTACAATAATCCTGGTGAAAGACGATCCTCGATGGGCCAACAGAAGCAGTTCCTGTGGGGGCTGTATAGATACTCTGAGGCTCCGAAACCTAAAGGAAAACACCAAAAACATTTTCTTTCAATTCAACATCAGGATCTGTGGCATTATCCACATCTATCCTGCAACTATGTTGAGAAAATTAAAGCTTCCTATCAATGTGATAGCTAAATACGACAAATAATGCTTTTAGGCATAATCTGGGGTGACAGGGAGAGGGACCTGAAGAGCCTACCTCCTGAAATTAAGAGGTCAGAGAGAAGCCGTGTTAGCGAGGGCCTCTCTCCGCTGGGCGAGCTTCAGAGCGCGGGACGTCTTTCCTCCCGCGGACGGAGCCCGGATTCCGCCTGGACGCCGGCGACCTGGGTGTCACTGCCGCAGCCAGCCAG
>NW_012113475.1:799267-806025 GCF_000951035.1 Colobus angolensis palliatus | reverse complement strand
CGCGTGGGTTCCACTCACCGCCTGGCCGTTCGGGGCCGGACTGCCTCCCTGGCCGGCAGGGGGCGGCACACGCTCGCCTTGTCCTGGCGCTTTTCCCAGTGGCTCGGCTCTGCGTACGAGGCTCTTCTCTCCCGGAGGGGAAAATTTAAAATCTCTGCCCCAGAGGGCTGGGTGGGAAAGCGGAGGATCCTCGCGTGCCAGGAGCGGGCTGCGAATGGGGCAGGGCGAGCGCACGTGGGGCGTGTTTACAAACAGCAGCCGCGCCGCTGTGCGGAGGCGGTCAGGGTGTTGGAGCCCAGCGTCAGCGCGCGTGGAAAGTGCTGGCCCAAGCGAGGATCATGAGGCACGGTAGGAGCCGGCGGACGTGGGTTCGGGGTAGGAGCTGGGGCGTTCACTCGGCAACACCCACCCAGACAAGCCCAGGGTGCCGAGGCGCGGCGGGCGGCGGTTGAGCTGAGTGTCGGGTCAGCGCTCCCTGGTGCTGATGCTCCGGAACTCATCACAGTAGCTCTAGAGACGGACCTTTTGCAAAATCGACAGCACCTGGGAGACGCGGGAGCCTGTGGGAGGTGTCATCCTGCCACGCCTTGACGCCCGGGGCTTCTCAAGTGGAATCAGGGCATTGCGCTTTGACCGAGATTCCCTTTATTTGTTTCCAACGGAGACACTTGCGGAAGGGTCACCGCCTTCCCGGAGGAGGGAGCGGTGCAACTCCACCTTGCAGCACCTGTTTCCTGGGAAACGCGGTCAGGCTGCCTCCCTTTCCGTCTTGTGTGTGCGTGTCACAGTTTGAAAAATTGAAAGTTCTTCGGCGAAGCGTCTCTTCCATATGAACATAAATGTAACCTTTTCGTTAACACAAAGTAACATAGTAATTCGTCATTTCTTTGACAAGGCCATATACTGTTTCTGGAGTTTCAGAAACTTGGAGATGGAAATCAAAGCGAGCATACTGTAGAAAACAGATGTTGATTCTAAGCCTTCTGTTTGACTCCGCCGCCAGAACTGCTCAATTGCCCTTCTCAACATAGCAGCCTTCCACTATCTGGCATGACAGAAATTCTTTGATCTAGTTATGTTGTGAGGTTGTAAGTGGCTTTTGGAGAATACCTGCTTTTAGACCTCCCCTCCTCTGTGCCCTCCATTTGGCTTCCAACAAGTCAGCCCCTTTCTGGAACTCCTGGTTGCCTATTTTGGGTAGAATATAACTTACTTCATGGTAGTTTTAGATAACTTTAAAAAAAATTATTATTTTCCCTTATACCTGTGAAGAGCATGAAACACTGCTAGAACAGCACTTTTACTGCGACGCATGTGGAAATGAGGCAGCCTGTAACCAGATGTCAGCTGCCTGCCTTTCCCCCTCTCCCCCTAGTCTGCTGGAGTTACTCTGTCCCAGGATATTTAAGTACAAAGGAATCCTGCCTCTTACTCTTCCTCTCTTTTCCACAGTATCTCTAGAATTTAATTTTCTTCCAGATACCACTTGCATTTTTCTCTGTTCCTCCTGGATTCTCCAGTTTGCTGTTTTCTGTCTTATAGCGCCTCCGTTTTTGTCACCTTGTGTAAGTTCAAATCTGGATACAGCCCACATTTCTTGATTTTCTCAAAACACCGCTTGACTCAAGGCAATTGTATTTAGTCGACTTAATAAGATTTTACTAAAAGCAATTGTGTCTTTACACAAAACAGTTTTATTGGGCAAACTTTCTCCTTTTGTTGGGGGAAGGGGTGGCTAGTTATAACTGACATTACAGCACAAGGGGGAGAGGACTTAACATGTTAAGAACATGTGTATATATATGTATATACACATATATACATACATAAGAATATATGTGTGTGTGTGTATATATATGTATATGTGTGTGTGTATTTTTGAGACAGAGTTTCTCTCTGTTGCCAAGGCTAGAGTGCAGTGGTATGACCATGGCTTGGGCTCACTGCAGCCTCAACCACCTAGGCTCAAGCAATCCTCCTGCCTCAGCCTCCTGAGTAGCCAAGACTATAGGCTACAGGTGCGTGCCACCATGCCCAGGTAATTTTTGTATTTTTTTGTAGAGATGAGGTCTTGCTATGTTGCCAGAGCTGGTCTCAAACCCCTGGGCTCAAGTGATCCTCCCATCTTGGGCTTCCAAAGTGCTGGGATTACAGGCATGTGCCATCCTGCCTGGCCAGTAATAGATTCTTAAGGTGGTGAAACTACTCTGTACAACTATAGTGGTAGGCACATGTCATTAAACATTTGTTCAGATGCACAGAATGTACAACACCAAGAGTGAACCCTAATGGAAACTATGGACTCTGTGATAAAAATGTTTCAAGGTAAGTTCATCAGTTGCAACTGATGTTCCACTCTGGTGGGCAATATTGATAATGGGGAGGTTATGGATGTGTGGGGGCAAGGAGTATGTGGGAAATCTCCCTGTCTCCTGTGGAATTTTGCTGTGAACCTAAAGCTGTTCTAAAAAATAAAGCCTATTTCTTAAAAACGTAGGTACAAAAAAAAAATGAGAATGTTGGGTGCCTAAGGCAGCTTACTCTTTCTCATCTACTATAAGCTCAACACAGCACACTCCAAGCAGTTCTCCTCTGGACACAGCTGGGTATCCTATAATTCATTTCAATTCTGATACCATCTGCCTGGAGTGGTCCCCTCAACTTCAAATGCCAGTTGCAAGTAGTAGGTTGTTGTTAGTTTCCAACCCCAGCTGGGGTCTGAGGGGAGTTGGTGGATGGGTGGTGGTTAGTTGAAAGAACACTTGGGGGACTGTAAGCAGTTGAGATATAGCTTTATTCTCTCTCTCTCTCTCTCTCTCTCTCAGCCTTTGTTTTGGCCACCTGCTCCAGCTGCAGCCCCTCTCAGCGCTGGCTCCACTGCTCCTGCCACCCCCAGGGCCTGTAGCTGAGCTCCCCAGTGTGCTTGCTGCTTCCTGGCTCCCCTCCCAGTCACCTGCAAGGTGGCCCAGCTCTCTCTTACAGAGTCAGCAGTGCACTTATATTACTCACAGATAATAGTGGCTCAAAGCCAGATGATGAGCCCACCCATAATGTGGTTACATAACTGTGTTTATGTAATGCACGGGATTGTGCACCTGCACTCCGGTCCTGTTGTGTCATGCAGCACTAGACGTTTACCTCCACCAACTCTTTTCTGCAGTGCAGCTATTTACCTTACACTCCATCCCCTAGGCCAAGGGAGTCCTCTTAGTGGAGAAATGTGTCCATAGGGCAGTAGTCTGGACCCACTGGCCACACCCCATATAGGCCACAGCAGCAGTACATATATGCCCTGGAGGAGGGTTCCTTCCTTGGCCATTCCCCTACAAATCATCAATCACAGAGGCTGTATTAGTCCGTTTTCATGCTGCTGATAAAGACATACCTGAGACTGGGAAGAAAAAGAGGTTTAATTGGACTTACAGTTCTACATGGCTGGTGAGGCCTCAGAATCGTGGTAGGAGGTGAAAGGCACTTCTTACATAGTGGCAGCAAGAGAAAATGAGGAAGAAGCAAAAGCAAAAACCCCTGATAAGCCCATCTCATGAGACTTACTCACTATCACGAGAATAGCTCGGAAAGGACTGGCCCCCATGATATAATTACCTTCCCCTGGGTCCCTCCCACAACACATGGGGATTCTGAGAGATACAATTCAAGTTGAGATTTGGGTGGAGACACAGCCAAACCATATCAGAGGCCATACATTAAATTCCCAAGTCCTTCCTCCATGGGGCTACAATGGCCATCCATCTGCAGTGGGTGGCTTGGAGGGTCCATGGCCAAAACCAGGTTTTTGTTCCCCTACCTTTAGGGACATTGAGGCAGGCAACAACAAATTACTGTTTGTCACAATACATGGTTGGAGGAGGTCATCCTTTCTCCCATAGGTCTTGCCACATGGCCCCGCCCCAAATGGTCCAGTGACCAACTAGCCAATTCTGTAACTTCCAAGTAGTTAACCACAAGGTTAAGCCTTAATAAACTGCTCAGCTATCAGTGCAGATTATCATAGGTGTCATCTCTTTGGTGATCACCATTCACATTGTCCTGAGTTTGGCCCATTGAGTACTTTGTCCACATCTGGTATCAAACCATATGGTGTCAGTACTAGGCTGAACCACGCATGACAGCGGTCCAGGCGGCAATGGCACCCCAGGTGGGTCCATCCATATATCATGCCCCATGGGGGATAGAGTGGGGTACCCCTCTTTAAACAGTGATGGCTCAGGATTTAGGGGTACCTCAGGCTGACCCATAGCCTTATATTGCATCAGAACTGTAGGTCCCAAGACTTCTTGCAGTTCTGCTGCTAAGGGGCTTATGCTCAGAGGACTCTGCTGTTCTAAGTAGACATCCCACTTTGCTAAAGTGGATGTCTGTGCCATCCGAGTCCGGGCAGTCATTACCCGTGAACATATCCACCCCACTATTGGGTAAGTCGTTTGCATGATGACTGTAGTCCATCCTGTCACACTCTCATAAGCCTGAAGGGTGGCATATGCAGCTGCTAATTGCTTCTCTATCAATGAATACTGGAGCTCAGCTCCCTTCCAAAGTTGGAACCAAAAGCCTCCTGGCGTTTTAAAGCAGTCCATGCGCTGACATAGGCCCCAGCCAGAATCATCTGTGGTCACATGCACCTTGAGTTCAAATGGGCACCCGTGGTTAATCACTTGTAGGGCCTGCACTTGCTGCTGAATAGCCTGCTTGGCTGCCAGAAAGGCTGTGTCAACCTCCTTATCCCAATCCCAGGTAACCCCCTTTTTTGTCGGTCGGTACAACAGTTTTATCATCTGAGCCAAATGAGACGCAAAGGCCCACCAGTACCCCAAGAGGCCCATAAAAGTCTGCAGCTGCCTCACAGTGGTAGGCCAGAGATATGCCTGAATTTTGTCTATGATGGCCTCTGATATGGCTTTCATCTTACCCAACCAGATAACTCTTAAGAATTTGGCAATCAATCTAGGCCCTGGGATCTTGGATTCATTGACGGACCAACCGCAGGCTGCCAAATGCTGCAAGAGAGGTGGTGCCGCTTCTAAATCTGCAAGATAATCAGAGGTTAGCATAATATCATCAATATAATGGAATAGGGATCTCTCTTTGGACATTTCCAGGTGGCTAAATCCATGACAACGAGGCCGTGACATATTGGTGGGGCTACGCACATAGTCCTGGAGCAACACTGTGAAAGTCCATTGTCATCCTTCCCATGTGAAGGTGAACTGTTCCTGACTCTCTAGAGCAATGTCAATTGAGAAGAATGCATTGGCCAAGTCCACCACATAGTGGTACTGTCCCAATTCCATTGTCAAGTGGTCCATCAAATCTGTGATAGATGGCACAGCTGCCAAGCAGTGTAAAATATCCACCCCCAGAATATATTCTGGTATGGGAGAGACATACACAGTATAAACAGGGAGCCAAGTGGCCAATGCCAAGGTGCAAAGATACAGGTTGCACTTTCACTGACCAGTCTCCATAGCCATTTAGGTATGCAGCTTTACCCGGAAACTTATCTGGGCTTCCGTAGACAAGACTACAATCTGTGCCAACCTGCTGTACATTGGTGGGGGACCAGTGGATTGCTAATTTCACATGTAGCCTCTGGTCATCTAGTGTTCCCTCCAGCCAGGCATCTCAGCCAGCTCCTTAATCAAACATAAAAGGCTGTATACCTCTGCCTGTCTGTAAGTAGTCCTTGAGCCAGAGCGTCTGGGTGGACATTTCCAGAACTGCTGCTTTGGAGTCAGTTGCCCCCACAAAGTTACCAGCACTTCCCAGGTGGATAGGGGCTCCCCCAGACGGTGCCAACACTGTTTGCCTAACTCCCACAAATCACTGGGGGTGTAGGCACTATGTGAAGCATGCTCCACCACGGTAGGGGATCCCTGGGGCTGCTTTTTGGGCCCAAGTGGCTATTCATGCTCTATTTGGTGGACCATGGAGTGAGCCCAAAGCGGGGGTTCTTCCCCCTCAGTATCAGACCAAGCGGGAGTGTCCAGCCGGGAGGGTAGGCTCAAGCCGTCGCTTATGGCACTTCCCAGTTCTTATTCCAAACTGTATATCTGGCCCTCCAGGTGCTTGGCTTGCATCTGAAGGTCCCTTACCTGTGCTGCATCCTGCAGGGACTGGGCATGCACTGACCTTAGTGCAGTCAAAAATGCCCATCTGACTCTGCTGGCAAAGGCATGCTCCTTCTCGGTGCTGTGCACTTCCAGGTGTTTCAGCACCTTCTCCGTGCTCACGGGGGGACCCATCCACTGCTGCCCGTGTTTCCACTGGAGCCCATCCTAGCAGCACAGCCACATAGCCAACCCAGGATCACTGGGGGCTGAGGACACACTCACCTCGGAATCCTGCTGACTACACCAATTGTCAGGTTCCAACCTGAGCTGGGGTCTGAGGGGAGTTGGTGGATGGGTGGAGGGTAGTTGAATGAATACTCGAGGCACTGTAGGTAGTTGGGATATGGCTTTATTCTCTCTCTCCATCAGCCTTTGTCTCAGCCACCCCCTACAACTGTAGCTATGCCATAGCCCTTCTCAGTGCTGGCTTTGCAGCTCCTGCCACCCCCATGCCTGTAGCTGTGCTCCCAAGTGCACTTGCTGCTTCCTGGCCACCTGCAAGGTGGCCCAGCTCTCCGTTACAGAGTTAGCAGTGCAGTTATATTACAGACAATAGTGGCTCAAAGCCGGGTGATGAGCCCACCCATAACATGGTTACATAACTGTGATTATATACTGCATGGGATT
>NW_012113475.1:797177-799217 GCF_000951035.1 Colobus angolensis palliatus | reverse complement strand
ATAGCCATTTAGGTATGCAGCTTTACCCGGAAACTTATCTGGGCTTCCGTAGACAAGACTACAATCTGTGCCAACCTGCTGTACATTGGTGGGGGACCAGTGGATTGCTAATTTCACATGTAGCCTCTGGTCATCTAGTGTTGCCTCCAGCCAGGCATCTCAGCCAGCTCCCTAATCAAACACAAAAGGCTGTATACCTCTGCCTGTCTGTAAGTAGTCCTTGAGCCAGAGCGTCTGGGTGGACATTTCCAGAACTGCTGCTTTGGAGTCAGTTGCCTCCACAAAGTTACCAGCACTTCCCAGGTGGATAGGGGCTCCCCCAGACGGTGCCAACACTGTTTGCCTAACTCCCACAAATCACTGGGGGTGTAGGCACTATGTGAAGCATGCTCCACCACGGTAGGGGATCCCTGGGGCTGCTTTTTGGGCCCAAGTGGCTATTCATGCTCTATTTGGTGGACCATGGAGTGAGCCCAAAGCGGGGGTTCTTCCCCCTCAGTATCAGACCAAGCGGGAGTGTCCAGCCGGGAGGGTAGGCTCAAGCCGTCGCTTATGGCACTTCCCAGTTCTTATTCCAAACTGTATATCTGGCCCTCCAGGTGCTTGGCTTGCATCTGAAGGTCCCTTACCTGTGCTGCATCCTGCAGGGACTGGGCATGCACTGACCTTAGTGCAGTCAAAAATGCCCATCTGACTCTGCTGGCAAAGGCATGCTCCTTCTCGGTGCTGTGCACTTCCAGGTGTTTCAGCACCTTCTCCGTGCTCACGGGGGGACCCATCCACTGCTGCCCGTGTTTCCACTGGAGCCCATCCTAGCAGCACAGCCACATAGCCAACCCAGGATCACTGGGGGCTGAGGACACACTCACCTCGGAATCCTGCTGACTACACCAATTGTCAGGTTCCAACCTGAGCTGGGGTCTGAGGGGAGTTGGTGGATGGGTGGAGGGTAGTTGAATGAATACTCGAGGCACTGTAGGTAGTTGGGATATGGCTTTATTCTCTCTCTCCATCAGCCTTTGTCTCAGCCACCCCCTACAACTGTAGCTATGCCATAGCCCTTCTCAGTGCTGGCTTTGCAGCTCCTGCCACCCCCATGCCTGTAGCTGTGCTCCCAAGTGCACTTGCTGCTTCCTGGCCACCTGCAAGGTGGCCCAGCTCTCCGTTACAGAGTTAGCAGTGCAGTTATATTACAGACAATAGTGGCTCAAAGCCGGGTGATGAGCCCACCCATAACATGGTTACATAACTGTGATTATATACTGCATGGGATTCTGCACCTGCACTCCAGTCCCGCTGTGTCGTGCAGCACCAAATGTTTACCTCAGCCTACTCTTGACTGCAGTGCAGCCATTTCCCTTACAGTTGCCACCTATACTTCTGAAGAACTAGCTGTAAATTGGGATTCCCATGGTGCCCTTCCTTGTGTTCCATTAATTTGCTAGGGCAACTCTTCACTGAACTCAAGGAAACATGTTACTTGCATTTGCTGGTTTATTATAAGGGATAAAACTCAGGAGCCGTCACATGGAAAAGATGTATAGGGCAAGGTTTGGGGAGGTGGGAGGTGTGGAGCTTCCATGCCGTCTCTGGGCTTGCCACCTTCTCTGCACTGGATGTGCTCAACCTGGAAGCTCATCAGATTTGTTGTTTAAGTGTTTTTACAGAGCTTCATCTCCAGCCCAGTCCCCTTCCCAGAGGCCAGTGAGTGGGGCTGAAGGTTCCAGCCTTCTAATCATTTGGTCTTTCTGGTAACCGGCCTAATGCTGAGGTTATCTAGGGGCCTCACCCTAAGTCACTGTATTAGCATAAACTCAGGTACCATCAAACGAGGGTTGATATAAATGTCAGAAGACACTCCTAACATTCAGGAAATCCCAAGGGTTTTAGGAGCTGTGTGGCAGGATCTGGGGAAAAGACCAAATATATTTCATATTATACCGTAGCATTCTTGTTTTATTAAGAGCCCAGTTGACCACAGGGAACTTCCTGTTGTCAGTTCTTCTCTTTGGGTCACAGCATCCTTCCATCTTGCTATGC
>NW_012113475.1:791874-792397 GCF_000951035.1 Colobus angolensis palliatus | reverse complement strand
CATTAAGAAAAATGGCTTTCTACTCATGAAAGCACTGCAAGTCTGCAATGGTGTTCATTTGCTTCATTGGAATGAGAGTTTTCTGAAAACTACTGCAAATCACCTGAAATTAGATTGTTTCTTATCATTATAAGCTCTAAGTTTTCTGTTCTGCTGAGATAATGCAGCCATACAAATACCTTATATGAACTTTGAATTATTAGTAGTATTATATGCAAGATAGCTTTGTAATAGAATAGGACATCTCTAGATAGATTTACATTCTTAGTTTTTAAGGGACTCCTTTTTTGTTTTTGGTTTCCATTTACTTTATAATTGATTCTCATTCACTTGAAGATTTTTGTTTTATGATACCTAATAAGCCTAAAATGAGGATATGGGCCAAGCGTGGTGGCTCACGCCTGTAACCCCAGCACTTTGGGAGGCCAAAACGGGCACATCACTTGAGCTCAGGAGTATCAGACCGGCCTGGGCAACAAGAGGCAAAGCCCCGCCTCTACAAAAAATACAAAAATTGGCCGGG
>NW_012113475.1:786013-790681 GCF_000951035.1 Colobus angolensis palliatus | reverse complement strand
AGCTTCTGGAGAATCTAGTGCTGCTGCTCATATGAAAGGAGGTGGAGCTCAGGCCGTAAAACTTGCCCACTTGCCACTCACCTCCTGCCATGCAGTCCAGTTCCTGATAGGCCACCAACCGGACCATACTGGTCTGTGGCCTGGGTGTTGGGGACCCCTGTGTTAGGGAAAACAGGATGTGAAAAGGGTCTCATCAGTAAAATGAAAGCTTTTCCTTTGACATCTCTTTCAGCTCAAACATTATTTTACTTCATATTATAGATGAGCCTTAATAAAAAATATATATAGAAAATAGAAATTTAAAAAATATCCTTTTGCGTAAAGGTAGGGATACTTTTCCACTTGAAAATGTCTACACACAAGTGAAAGTTCTGATTACTCACTGGAAAATCCCAGATCATTTTTAAGAAGTTGGTAAGTTACAATACTGAAAGATAGTGAGTTCTGAGACTCCTGAGTCATATTAGATGCCCAGTGGGGAACTTTTAAGCTTTGTTTTGTTTTCTTTGTTTCTTGGTCGACTGGTGGGTGGTAGGTTTTCAGATGACTGGGAGCAGAGGCAAAGGTAAGAGAATGAGTTCCCAGGAAGGTAGAAAAGATTTCATGGGGTTTAAAAAAGAAGTGAAAATTATTGGTGGCAATGTTTAAAGAAAAGTTAGACTCATTTCCTGAAAAGCACTTAGATGTAAATTGAAGAAACCAGTGAATTGGCTGAGTGGCATGAGAAATATGAGTAGGAAATGTGAATGAAAATTGTATACCCTGCTTACCTTTCCAAGCCTGCCCAATTTCCAGCATTCTTTAGAGGAGCCCTCAATTCTGTCTCAGGTTGGTAAGGTCAGGTGAACTGAGAGCCTGTCGTGCCTCACACCACTCATTCTCCCTCTCCTCAGCACATGCAGCTTCATATTTTTGAGATTTTCATGCTTCCCCTTTAGCCTGGGAAGTTTTCTCCTTCCTCTGTACATCTGTACATCCTTCCAAGTCCTACTTTGTCCTCAAAGCCACATTTATCAAGGTTGCTCTTCAAACCCTACGAGCTGGAATCACCTGGAGTTCAATATATAGATTTCCTGGGCTCATACCAGGGATGAAGCCCAGGAATCTTTACTTTCAGTGATCATCCCATGTGATTCTATTACGCCAAAGTTTGAAAACCTTTTATGGTTAACAACTGTTTGAATATAAAATTCGTCCCTTATAACATATTCTTTTGGGAGTTTTTCTTCTTCCTCCTCTTTTTTCTTCTTATTAAATTACAATATTTGAAGAACAAGATAAAATACAGAAAAGCAAAAAGGAAAATAATAATGCCAACATGTAGACATAACTATGCTTAAGATTTTATTGTATATCCATTACTTTCTTTTTTTGTTTTTTGAGATGGAGTTTCGCCTTTGTCGCCCAGGCTGGAGTGCAGTGGTGTGATCTCGGCTTACTGCAAACTCTGCCTCCCAGCTTCAAGTGATTCTCCTGCCTCAGTCTCCTGAGTAGTTTGGATTACAGGTGTCCACCACCATGCCCAAGTAATTTTTGTATTTTTAGTAGAGATGTGGTTTCACCATGTTGGTCAGGTTGGTCTCGAACTCCTGACCTCAGGTGATCCACCTGCCTTGTTCTCCCAAAGTGCTGAGATTACTGGCATGAGCCACCATGCCCAGCCTCCATTACCTTTCTTATATCAATTTAACTATCCTGTAGTCCCATCTTAGCCTCCCGAGTAGCTAGGACTACAGGCGTGCACCACCAGACCAAGCTAATTTTTATTTTTTGTACAGATAGGATCTTGCTTTGTTGCCCAGGCTGGTCTCGAACTCCTGGTCTCGAGCAGTCCTCTCACCTTGGCCTTCCAAGGTGCTGGGATTTCAGGACCGATTCACTGTGCCTGGCCATATATATATATATATATATATACACACACACACACACACACACACACACACACATATACACACACATATATGTGTACTTTTATACATGCTCTTTGCAGTAATGTGTTATAAATATTATATTGTGATTCTCATTAGCCAGATGCCACCAAGAACACACTTGTAACCAAAATTGGGCTTACTACTCTAGCAAGGGAGAGTCATACCTTGGAAAACAATGGATATCTCATTAAGAGAGAGTCAAGAGAGGCTTATTGTAGGATTTGGGCTTAGCTAAGGTGATTTTAGGGAAGGTTCAAGAAAGAATCTGTTCTCAACTGGGTGTTGTCAGAAAGCAGAAGGAATTTGAGTATTGGGTGTATTAGGAAGCCAGGGGAACAGAGAGAGGCCAGAGCTGTCACTAGAGAAGTTATCCAGGAGAGCGGGATGTTTGGTTATTTTTGTGGTTACACAGTATTTTTCCCCCATCCCCTTGTTAAATTTCTATTCAAGCAAGATCATGAGGTGATTTTGTTTTTGTCTTGTTTCACCACAGTCATGGCAGGTCCTCCTCTAATGTTGATATTCTACAAAATTTTTAGGTTTCATAGGGTAAATACCATGCCTACCATGTTCATAGCATTAACACATTCTCAAAGGATTCATGATCTGAAAAGTTTAATAATCCTTGATAAATGAACTCATTTAGGCTTACAGCTATTCCTAATTCATTTGGTTAGATGTATCATGACATAATTCTACCTTAGTGAGATTCTCTTATCCTTGAGAGAGACAATTATAGTCATCTATTGCTTAATGATGGGGATGTGTTTGGAGAAATGTGTTTTTAGGCAATTGCATCATTGTGTGAATGTCATAGAGTGTACTTATACAAACCTAGATGGTATAGCCTACCACACCTAATTTATATGGTATAATTTGTTGCCTCTGGGCTGTGAACCTCTACTGTACTGTACAAATCCTGTAGGCAGTTGTAACACAATGTTAAGTATTTTTGTGTCTAAATATATCTAAACATAGAAAAAGTACAGTAAAAATATGATATTATAATCTTATGGTACCACCATCATACACGCAGTCTGTCATTGACTGAAATGTCATTATGTGGCCCATAACTATATTAACACCTGGCTTGAATGCTTGTCCTTCCAAAAAATCCCTTCAATGCTTCATGATAGTGTTTCTTAAACTTCAATCAATTTTAGACAGCTTTTCTCCACTTTTCTTCACTCATACAAATCCTGTACCATTAGCAGTAACATCCCATTGTCCCCAACACTCCCTTCCACTCTTGACAACCCTAACCTACTTTATGTTTCTATTTTATGTATTTTATATAAACAGAAACATGTATGTCCTTCAGTTAGCATGTTTCCAAGTTCATCATTTTATAGCATGAATCAGTATATCATTTTCTTTTACTGCTGAATAATATTCCACTATATGGATAGATTGCATTTTATTTATTCCTTCATCAGTTGCTTGGTTTCTGCTGTTTGTCTGTGAACATTCATGTACAACTTTTTGTGTGGACATATGTCTTCATTTCTCTTGGGTATATAACTGACTAAAATTGCTTGATCATATGGCAACTCTCTGTTTAATCTTCTGAGGAAATATTTTCTAAAGCAGCTAGATTATTTTACAAAAAATGTATGAGGCTTCCAAATTCTCCACATTCTCACCAACACTTGTTATTATCTGTCTTTTTTATTATAACCATCTCAGTGGGTGTGAAGTAGTATCTCTCTGTGGTTTTGATTTGCATTTCGCTGGTGGCTAATGATACTGATCTTCATGTCATGTGCTTATTGACCATATATGCATGTCTTTTTTTGCAGAAATGTCTCTTCAGGTCATTTACCTGGTTTTTACTTGGGTTGTAATAGTTCTATGTTAAATGTTGCAATTTGCTGTTTCCCTATTTTCTTTCTTAGAGGGGAAGTATAAGAAATAAACTTCTGAGAATTATCTCTGTATTTAGCCCAGCTGATGTTGAAGATACTGCTCATGATGTACTCTACCATTTTATTTCAGGATTTATTTGATAAAGTCTGGCTATATTTAATGAAAAAATATGACCAGATGAAATTTGACTTTCTTTTGTCTGACACAAGAACTAGATATGTCCAGTTTAAATTAACTTCCACAAATCTGTGTGCTTTATTTTGTGTTTACTTGCTTTATTAATTCATCTTATATTTTTACTACTTTTCTTCTCCTATCCATTAAGTTCTATTTTAAGTATGTTTTAATGGTAAATCTCTTTTTATATTATAATTATCTTGACCATTGTTTGGAAACATGTAGGGTAAACTAAAATTAAGAGACTTGACAGGCAGTGCATCTTAGTGATAAACCTTATGGTTCCTGAAATACAGTCTTTGGTTTGTACTTCTGACTGTCACCTACCAGCTGTGGAACCTTGGGCTGGCTATATAAAATCTTTCACTTATGGAAAATGGGAATAAAGATCATACTATTTTTTTGGTTTTGAAGACTGAACTGAAATGGTATAATATACATTGTTTTGCAGAGTGCCCAACACATAATAAGCACTAAGACTAGCTATGACTTTATTATTTCCTAGATCTTCCAACCTGAAGGAAGTACTCACATTTTCTTAAGCTCCTAAGATACAGCAGCTTTGAAAAGAGATATTGATAGCTAAAAGCCAACTATACTGAGAAAGGCCAGATTAATTTATATACCCATGATGAATTGTAGACTATTTGCAAGAATGGAATATATGTATATATATATTCCATTATATATATTT
>NW_012113475.1:784606-785358 GCF_000951035.1 Colobus angolensis palliatus | reverse complement strand
AGTTATTAGGCTGGTGCAAAAGTAATTGTTACCTGCCCAAATGTTCATCAATCAAGTGGATAAAAAAACTGTCATATATATACATATATATATATTCCATTATATATATATTCCAGTATATACTTCATTATATATATATATTCCATGTTATATATATATGTGTGTGTATATATATATATAGAGAGAGAGTTGTAATTAAAAGCGGACTCACAAAACTACCTGAAGATTGTCTGTTGAAGATTCTCATTAATCCAAAATATACTTCATTATATATATATATTCCATGTTATATATATATGTGTGTGTATATATATATATATATAGAGAGAGAGAGTTGTAATTAAAAGGGGACTCACAAAACTACCTGAAGATTGTCTGTTGAAGATTCTCATTAATCCAAAACAGATGCACATTTTCTGCCTGTTTTAATCCAAAATCACAGTATATTATGTATGCTGTGTTTCTGGCGGATTTATAGCTTATCTAAAGGTATCTGAAGTAGATGATATAGATATAAAATGTGTAATGTAATTGACAGTCTTCAGATAGTTATTCTTTTGGAAATATGTTTGAAATATATCTTATTACCTTTGTTCTACTTTATATCATAAGATTTAAAAATCATAAAAATTGAAGACAGGGGTCTAACTGCCATTTCTATTATTTGTATTTATTATATCACTCAACTTATCTAAGCCCTGATGCTTCAGTTCTGGAAAGTGGTAGTAGATGTTAACTATCTCTTTTTTTCT
>NW_012113475.1:776237-780481 GCF_000951035.1 Colobus angolensis palliatus | reverse complement strand
AGGTTCAAGCGATTCTCCTGCCTCAGCCTTCTGAGTAACTGGGATTACAGGCATGCACCTCCAAGCCTGGCTAATTTTTTAGTAGAGACGGGGTTTCTCCATGTTGCTCAGGCTGGTCTTGAACTCCTGACCTCAGTTGATCTGCCCACTTCAGCCTCCAAAAGTGCTAGGATTACAGGCGTGAACCACCGTGCCCAACTTTTTTTTTTTTTTGAGACAGGATCTTGCTCTGTCACCCAGGCTGGAGTGCAGTGGCACAGTCTTGGCTCACTGCAGCCTCAACCTCCCAGGCTCAGGTAATCCTCCCTCCTCAGCTTTCTGAGTAGCTAGGACCACAGGTGTGCATCCCTACAGTCAGCTAATTTTTGTAGAAATGAGATTTTGCCATGTTGCCCGGGCTGGTCTTGAACTCCTGGGCTGAAGCAATCCACCTACCTTGGCCTCCCAAAGTGCCGGGATTACAGGCATGAGCCAGTGCACCCGACCTTTTCTTTTCTTTTTTTTTTTTTGAGCTGAAAGATTTCCTCCCCTTTGTATAGTTTGATACTCCTTGATGTAAGTGACTAGGAAATTGATTTATCGCAAACTAAAGTAGGTAATTGCTTCGCCATTAGGAATTTTGCTATAACCCAATGAAGAGGAACAAACATTGTTATATTATAAAACAATGATTTAGCAGGAGTTTATGTCCATAAATAATATTTGAACTGTTGTTGTAATGATAGTAATATGAAACATTGTTATTAAGCAGTTAACTGTATAGAGACAAAAGGAAAAGTTTCCCTTTACCCTCTGAAGGTTTGCCAAAAGTCAGTGGACAGAAGGCAGATTAATAGGTGAAATGGCATACAAGTTTATTAACATGCTTAGGGGGAGAACCACAGAGTGATAACCTCATACACAATGGGGTACAGATGGTTATATACCCTTATTAGGGGAAAGAGAAAGGGAGGAAGTGTGGATGATTTGAGGTGAGTAGTAAATGATTTTTAGAGGAATTGAATTTTAGGGGAATTATGGGCTTGAAGAACATATACTGGTTTGGGGCAAAGTCTTTGGGGGCCACAGAAGAGACAGTGGTCTGTGACAAAAATCTGTCCGGGTAGTTAGACTTCAGTCTTTCTTCCCACAGTGTGAGCTTAGTTAATAAAAACTCAGGAAAGGGACTAGAGGTGATTGTTTTCTTCTTTGGAAGATTTGGACTTTGGGCAGATAAGGGAACTTCAGGGACTCCGTCGGGTTCTTTGGGAGAGACAGAGGATTGGGAGAATGAAAGGGGGAGGGAATGATCAGAGAGACCTTGAGGCTTTCTCTTCAGTTCAGCAAGTCAGAGCACCATATTTTGGGATATCGGTTCCCGAGCCTCAACAGCTGGCGCATGAACGCACAAGAGTCCCAAAGCAATGCCCTCTCCATCTTTCCTGACAGTCACGATATCCTAGCATATTATAAATCATATGAGTTTTAAGGCTTTTAGGATTATGTTTTTATTTATTTGAAATATCCACTAGAGAGGAGCATAGTGTGTGCAGTAGTCTATGGCACATGGGATGCTCTTAATAAATATTTGATGTTAAATGAATAAATAACTGCACTATTGTGTTTCTGTTCTATTCTGGTTGTACCTCTTTCCAGCTGTGTGATTTGATTTCTATGAGTTTCAAATGTGTTTCATCATAAAATGGAAATAATGTATTTATATCCTAACTTTTTTTCATGTTGATTGACTAAGAAAATCATGTAAAAGTCCTTGATTTTTAATATTAAAAAAAGACTTACTCTTGAGGACACCTCTATTACTAATATTATGTGTGTATATAATGCTTTTTGTCAGTTGGGATATTGGTCCTCAATTGCAATTGACAGTAATGTTCATTGTACATCATTACACTAAGCCTAATCATAATTGGAAATCAGATCTGTTCCAAAGAGAGGGATTTACTAATACTAATTTAATGCATTTAAAAAATTCAGAACTCCTTTTCAGAAAGTAAAAAACAAAACCAAAATCTTGTAAACTTCTTAACATACACAGATTTCAGTCAGAGAAGCATGGATTTAAAACTTGTCTTTGGGAGGTTCTTCCAGCATGACCGAATAAGAGCAGCTCTGATCTACCAAAACCTGGCAGAGACACAACAACAAAAAAGAAACTTTCAGGCCAATATCCCTGATGAACATCAATGTGAAAATCCTCAATAAAATACTGGCAAACCGAATCCAACAGCACTTCAAAAAGCTTATCCACCATAATCAAGTTGGTTTCATCCCAGGGATGCGAGGCTGGTTCAACATATGCAGATCAATAAATGTAATCCATCACATAAACAGAACCAAAGACAAAAACCATGTGATTATCTCAATAGATGCAGAAAAGGCCTTCGATAGAATTCAACACCCCTTCATGCTAAAAACTCTCAATAAGCTAGATATTGATGGAACATATCTCAAAATAATGAGAGCTATTTATGACAAACCCACAGATGATATCATACAGTCAAAAGCTGGACGCATTCCCTTTGAAAACTGGTGCAAGACAGGGATGCCCTCTCTTACCGCTCCTATTCACCATAGGATTGGAAGTTCTGGCCAGGGCAATCAGGCAAGAGAAAGCAATAAAGAGCAATCAAATAGGAAGAGAGGAAGTCTAATTGTCTCTGCTTGCAGATGACATGATGGTATATTTAGAAAACCCAATTGTCTCAGCTCAAAATCTCCCTAAACTGATAAGCAACTTCAGCAGAGTCTCAGGATACAAAATCAATGTGCAAAAATCATAAGCATTCCTATACACCAATAACAGACAAACAGAGAGCCAAATCATGAGTGAACTCCTATTCACAATTGCTACCAAGAGAATAAAATACCTAGGAATACAACCTACAAGGGATATGAAGGACCTCTTCAAGGAGAACTACAAACCACTGCTCAAGGAAATAAGAGAGTTCATAAACAAACGGAAAAACATTCTATCCTCATGGATACAAAGAATCAATATCGTGAAAATGGCCATACTGCCCAAAGTAATTTATACATTCAATGCTATCCCCATCAAGCTACTACTGACTTTCTTCACAGAATTGGAAAAAACTACTTTAAATTTCATATGGAACCCAAAAAGTGCCCATATAGCCAAGATAATCCAAAGCAAAAAGAACAAAGCTGGAGGCATCATGCTACCTGACTTCAAACTATAATCCAAGGCTACATTAACCAACACAGAATGGCACCAGTACCAAAACAAACATATAAACCACTGGAACAGAACAGAGGCCTCAAAAATAATGCCACACATCTACAACCATCTAATCTTTGAGAAACCTGCCAAAAACAAGAAATGGGGAAAGGATTTCCTGTTTAATAAATGGTGTTGGGAAAACTGGCTAGCCATATGCAGAAAAACTGAAACTGGACCCCTTTCTTGGACTTCATACAAAAATTAACTCAAGATTGATGAAAGACTTAAACATAAGTCCTAAAACCATTAAAAAACCTTGAAGAAAACCTAGGGAATACCATTCAGGATATAGGCATGGGCAAAGACTTCATGACTAAAACACCAAAAGCAATGGCAACAAAAGGCAGAGTTGACACATGGGATCTAATTAAACTAAAGAACTTCTGCACAGCCAGAGAAACTATCATCAGAGTGAACAGGCAACCTAGAGAGTGGAAGAAACTTTTTGCAATCTCTCCATCTGATGAAGGGCTAATATCCAGAATCTACAAAGAACTTAAATTTATAAGAAAAAAACAACCCCATCAAAAAGTGGGTGAAGGATATGAACAGACACTTCTCAGAAGAAGACATTTATGCATTCAACAAACATATTTTTAAAAAAGCTCATAATTGTCATTAGAGAAATGCAAATCAAAACCACAATGAGATACCATCTCACGCCAATTAGAATGGCGATCATGAAAAAATCAGGAAACAATAGATGCTGGAGAGGATGTGGAGAAATAGAAATGCTTTTACATTATTTGTGGGAGTGTAAATTAGTTCAACCATTGCAGAAGATAGTGTGGTGATTCCTCAAGGATCTAGAACTAGAAGCGTGATTTGACCCAGCAATCCCATTATTGGGTATATACCCAAAGGATAATAAATCATTCTACTATAAAGACACATGCAAATGTATGTTTATTGCAGCACTTTTCACAATAGCAAAGGCTTGGGACCAACCCAAATGCTCATCAATGACAGACTGGATAAAGAAAATGTGGTGGCCTAGCACGCTGGC
>NW_012113475.1:769471-775272 GCF_000951035.1 Colobus angolensis palliatus | reverse complement strand
TTTGCAAAATAAGTTTTTTGGTTTTGTTTTTTACTTTCTGAAAATCAGTTTTGGATTTTCTTTTATTGAAGAATATAAACAGCATTATTTCATAGACACTGTGCCAGCGAGTTTTAAAAATGAAAAATATTAAAAAATTGTGTCTTAAAAAAAGTCAAAAGTAATTGCTTCAAGAGTTACAATTAACCTTTTTCAGAGGTAAGGCTCAAAAAAATTCAGTGGATTCTTCCTGATAAAAAGAGGTTGAAATTAAGGACCCAGTTATTCAGGGTTTCCAAACATGTTTTTCCAGGAGCACTGTACTCCTATTTTTTCCTTCTCTGTCTGACTAATTTCTCTTATACATTTATTATTCCTGACTGTTCTTCCTTTTTCAGCTCTCTGAACTTCTTTCTCTAAAATCCCTTAGAAATAATATCTGTGCTCGTGTATTTTACCTTTTTCTGATGACATTCATATAATTCTTGTTTCTTGTCCTAACTTTTAAATAGCTCCCAGAATGTTTCCAGAAGCAACTCAGGTTTATTACCACATGTTCAATGTATTGATTGTACAAATGTGTATGTTAAGAAGCTTTCAAGGGACTGGGCATGGTAGCAAATGCCTGTAAACCCAATACTTTGGGAACTTTGGGAGGCTGAGGCATAAGGATTGCTTGAGCCCAGGAGTTTGATACCAGCCTGGACAACATGGCACAATCCCCATCTCTACAAAAATTAAAAATTAGCTGGGTGTGGTGATGCATTCCTGTAGTCCCAGCTACTCAGGAGACTGAGCTGGGAGGATCACTTGAGCCTCAGAGGTTGAGGCTGCAGTGAGCTGTGATCATGCCACTGCACTCCAGCCTGGATGACAGAGACCCTGTCTCAAAAAACAAATAAGAAGCTTACTGGGAACACCAAACACACACACACACACACGCATACACCCACACACACACACCGAGAGAAAGAGAGAGAGAAAGAGAGAGAGAGGGAGAGAGAGAGAGAGACAGAGACAGAGAAAATACTGCCTTGTTCTTCAAGGAGTTTGGTAATAAAGAAAGATAGGTTTGCAGAGAGTAATAACGCCATGTGCAGATGTTATACTAATGGTTTAAACCATAAATATGCACACATAAAGGAGTGATGTTAGTAATACTAGTGACATTGGTTCTGGGCATTGAAATATGTGTATGAGTTCTCCAAGCAGATAAAGGATACAAGGACTTTTCTATAAGGAAATGTAAGATCATGAACAAAGGTTCTGAAGTGGGAAAATATATACCTTGTTTAATATGTGGAGCAACAATGTATTCGTTTCCTAATTGCCATAGGCATCACCACAGACTTAGTGACTGAAAACAGCACAACTTTATTCTCTTATAGTTCTGGAGGTCAGAGTCTGAAATCAGTGGCACTTGGGCTAAAATCAAGGTCTTTCTTGGTGCTCCAGGGCAGTCCTTGCCTTTTCCAGCTTCTAGAGGCCACCTGCATTCCTTGGCTCATGGCCTGTTCCTCCATCTTCAAGCCAGCAGGATCACGTTTTCAAATCTAAGCATACATCACTGCCTCTGTGGTCACATTTCCTTCTCTGACTCTGACCTTCCTGCCTCCTTCTTATAAGGACACATGTGATTAAATTGGATCCAGATAATCCAACATAATCTCCCCATCTCAAGGTTCTTAACTTAATCCCATCTACAAATCCCCTTTAACCATGCAAGGTGATGTATTCCAAGGTTCTGAGGAGTAGGATGTGGACATCTCTGGGGGGAGGAGAGGCATTATTCAGCCTACCTCAAGCAAGAAGGGCAGAATTCCAGGTGAATAATCGAGAAAATGCTAGCATGGGATTAGATTTTGAAAAACCTAAAAAGTTGCGCTAAGAACTTTGAAATTTAATCTATAGCTCAGCAACTTTTATTCTTGTAAAAGGTCAAAAAGATTAAGATAGATGCTCACTTTAATGCACATACACCCCAAATTCAAATACTATTACATGTTGATCGCAGATCCTCCACAACCATTGATGAATGGAGGCCCTAGACTTAACAAGAAAGAGAAATCACAGGAAAGTAGCATAATCAACTTTGTTTCAAAAATATATGGTGTAGTTGGGTACCAGAGGAATGCTGGTGAGGTCCTGAATTTTAAAAATGGCTGTGAGAACCGAGAAAGTAGATCTGAAATATTTTGCAGAAACAGAATAAATAGGCATAGTGATTTTCTGGAGAGGAGTTAAAGAAGCCAGAGAAGACTGCAGTAACCTTTCAGAAAATATACATGAAAATGATCTTAATGTACTCTCCCTACTGAAATTTTCTCCTACCATGTGACTGATTTCTGCCTGAAACCAAGAATTACTTTCTGTTTCACAATTAATTGATTTGTTCCATTAGTAGGGTAACCATACAATACATAGCCCAAAGTGGGGCAATTATCTTTATAACCATTTAAAAAATTTAAATCAAATTATTTTTTAAGTGCCAACTTAACAATTGGTATTTCTATTAAGCTTTCATTAAGGTATGATCACTTAAGTAATACAGTTTCCTAGACCAGAAAATGAGGAGAATTATACATTACTTTTGAGGACAAAAAGTTTCAAGTTTCTTGTGATGCCTTTTTTTGTTTTTTGTTTTTTGTTTTTTTTTTTTTTTGAGACAAAGTCTTACTCTGTCACTCAGGCTAGAGTACAGTGGCACAATCATAGCTCACTGCAACCTCAACTTCCTGGGCTCTGGTGATCCTCCCACCTCAGTCTCCTGAATAGCTGAGACTATAGATATGCACCACTATGCTTGGCTAATATTTTGTAGAAATAGGGTTTTGCCATGTTGCCGAGGCTGATCCCAAACTCCTGGGCTCAAGGAATCCACTCCCTTCAGCCGCCTAAAGTGCTGGGATTACAGGTATGAGCCACTGCACCTGGCCTCTTGTGGTTCTCCATTTATGCAATAAGTTTGTTTGAAGAATGAGCCAACCCTGCTGGTGCCTTGCTGTTATTACTTAGGATGCTGGAATGCTGAAAGAAAATTACACATCTGAAAGAGGAAAACAAGAAACACCCTTTGGTGGATAGACATTTCTTATTGTTACTTTAGGATGTGGTAGTCCAGAAAATCCCTGGAGAAGTGTTCCTTGGATTACCCATGCATGCTTTGTGGAGGTCTCTGTCTCATGAACTGGACGATTTGCATTGGAATTATAGGTGGAGGAATAAAGCCCCTGATTGCCAAGGTGAAAATATATGTGGAGGATGGTGAACCATCTTCCCAGTGAAGACACATAAAGGACCATATGTGAATGTTGTCGAATGCTCTATTTGGAAAAGTTCCTGGTGACATCACGGACTTTGGTTTATGTTCTAGTAATATTATAAAGTTAGAGTTTCATCTAAGTCTGAATATTTAGTTTTATCTTCCATTAGTTATTATTTTTTAAAGGTATTTCATCCACATGTACAGAGTTGGACCCATTTAACTTTTCACCATTTGCCTCCCTTTCTGCTGTTCTTGATCACTCCTTACAAAGGCTGGCATCTCTTAAGGATTCTAAGTCATCCTGCTCTCTTTTAAGGTGGCTAAACTTAAAGAATTTTACGTTTCAAATACTTTGGTAAATTGTATATTTGTGTTTTCTCTATTTCTCTATATAGTTGGCATGGAGTGTAAATTTCTGCCCACAAATTAGAGAACTAACAAAATGCCGAGACCAGCTTAGTTGGGGAGACCAGCGCTAGAAGAATTAAAGACACACACATAAAAATATAGAGGTGTGGAGTGGGAAATCAGAGGTCTTACAGCCTTCAGGCTGAGAGCCCCGAACAGAGATTTACCCATGTATTTATTGACAGCAAGCCAGTGATAAGCATTGTTTCTATAGATTATAGGTTAACTAAAAGTATTCCTTATGGGAAATAAAGGATGAGCCAAAATAAAGGGACGGGTCTGGCTAGTTATCTGCAGCATGAACGCATCCTTAAGGCACTGATTGCTCATGCTATTGTTTGTGGTTTAAGAACGGCTTTAAGCAGTTTTCCTGCCCTGGGTGGGCCAGGTGTTCTTTGCCCTCATTCTGGTAAACCCACAACCTTCCAGCGTGGGTGTCATGACCATCATGAACATGTCACAGTGCTGCAGAGATTTTGTTTATGGCCAGTTTATGGCCAGATTTTGGGGACCTATTCCCAATAACAAAATCCAAGGATCATTGACTATGTCATCACCTCCCAAGAAAATCTGACATGATGAGGGCTGAAATTCAAGTTTTCAGCTCCTGTGATCTTATACAGCATCAGGAGATGCTGAAGCATGATGATGAAGCCGACCACAGTCCGTTTATGACCCCACAGTTCATTGTTGAGCTGTCTCTGTTTGCCATTGTCCTACAAAACCACAACAAACAAAACACCACAGCTCTGCTCAGAATCAAATCTGCTTCCACATATGTACCATTTCCAGCATTCCTCATTCATTTGTACAGATCCAGTCTTTCATTTGTTATTACTTCCCTTCACACAAAAAAACTTCTTTTTGCATTTCACTAGTGTGAATTTACTGGTAACATATTTACTTAGCTTTTTATGTATGTGACATGTATTTAAATTGTGTCTGGATTGTTTGAAGAATATTTCCCTGGATGTATAATTCTAGTTTTATAAGCACCCTTCCTTCAAAGTGCTATATATGGATATATATGGATATATATATTGATATATATGGATATATATAGATATATACACACACATGGATATATATGGATATATACACACATGGATATATATATATGGATATATATCCATTGTTTTCTGGTCTCCATTTCTCATAAGAGAGTTTTTGTTCTTGTTGTTGTTCCACTAAAAGTAACTGTCTTTCTCCGGTTGTTTTTAAGGTTTTCTCTTTAACGTTCTGTGATGGTTAATTTTGTATGTCTATTTGACTTGGCTAAGGGATGCCCAGATAACTGGGAAAACATCATTTTTGTGTGTGTCTGTGAGAATATTTCTGGAAGAGATTAGCATTTGAATCAGTAGTCTGAGTAAGAAGATACATCCTCACAGCTGTGAGCAGACATCATGTAATCTATTGAGAAACTGATTAGAACAGAAAGGTGGAAGAAGGGTATATTCACTTTCTCTGCTTGAACTGGGACATTCATCTTCTGCCCTTGGACTTCTGTGCTCCTGGTTCTCAGACCTTTGGACTCAGACTGGGATTTACACCATCGGTGCCACTCGTTTTCAGGCCTTCAGGTTTGGACTTGAACAGAACCACCAGATTTCCTGGACCTCCAGCTTGTAGATGGCATATTGTGGGTCTTATCAGCCTCTATAACCACATGAGCCAGTTCCTCATGATGAATCTCTTTTGACATATCTCTCTATATATCCTATTGGTTCTGTTTCTCTGGAGAACCCTGACTAATAAACTTTTATTTTTAGATGTTCATTGAAAAGATGTGTACTTTTCTTTATCCTGGAATATGTAGGGCCAAAGGTTAATGTTTTGTTATCAGCTTTGAAAAACATTAGTCCTTATTTTCTTTTTTATTTTTCAGCCCAGTTCTCTCTTATAGCTCTTTCTGTGACTCTGATTAGACTACTTGATCTTATCTTCCAGGTTATTGACATTCTTTATATCTTTTTTTTTAAAGTATTTTGATCTCTCTGCCTCCATTTAGAAAATTTCTACTGATATATCCTCAGGTTCACTGAGCCATTCTGCAGTGTCAAATCTGCTATTAAGCCTTCCAATGAAGTTTTGATTTTTGATATTTTATTTTTTAGTTCTAGGACTTTTTCATTTGGTTCTCTTTTTT
>NW_012113475.1:759164-766716 GCF_000951035.1 Colobus angolensis palliatus | reverse complement strand
GAACTTTTAAATCACTATGCAGGTGAGATAAAATGACCAAACAGAATGCCTCCACAAGACTTGCAACTCGTGTCCTAAATTTTTAGCCATATACTTTGCAGCTCACGTAATACACCATTTTCTGGACTCCATTTAGCCATAATTCCTAGAGTGGTAATGTGTACATAATGTACTCATAAAATGAAAACATCGAATTATAGCTTTAGCAAACCTATGGGGAAAATAATGAAAACTGTTTTCAAAAGAAAATGCAGCTGTTTGCTTGTTTACCAGACCTGAGGTTTGGGTGATCATCACAGATATAGTGCTTCCAATTCCAAAGTCAACTCCATTGCCCATTATTTTAGGGGGCTGAATTCTGATTCTTACATGGAGACTGTGGCATAGTGGCATAGTGGATCCACTTTGGCTTCCAGAGGAAGATAGGGAACAGTATTGAGCAGGGCCTCAACCAAATGTCATGCTAAACATTATGATTGTGGGGTAAATAGGGCTGGAAGAAGGAGTACTAGTAAGGCAAGCTAGTGAGGAAGTAATAGAAATGCAGGCCAAACAATGGAGCTTAAATATAATGGCCCATGGAATTGGGGTGTCTAAACTATGGATTGTGTCAAAGAATGATGAGATCAGTATTCAGTACCTGAAATAAAAAGAGAAAGCGAATTTATGGACTACTGTAGTAAAGGAAAGCCATGCTGGTCAGGCAGGCTTTTCTGAGCATAGCAGAGTGTTGATCTCATACAGCCGTCCCCTCTTGTCTATGAGGGATATGTTTCAAGACTCCCAGTGGATGCCTGAAACCGCAAACAGTACTGAACCCCATATATACTGTTTTTCCTATAGTTACAAACCTATGATAAAGTTTAATTTATAAATTAGGCAAATAAGAGATTAACAATAACTAATAATAGAACAATTATAACAATGTATTGTAAAAAAGGTTACGCAAATATGGTCTTTCTCTCTTCTCTCGATCTGTAAATATCTTACTATATTGTACTTATCTATTTCAGACCACAGTTGATTGCAGATAAATGAAACTGTGGACTGGGGGGACTACTGTATAGGGTTTTTGGCAAATGCAGAAATTAGGATTGGTGGATTTTCAGGTGTTTGAGCAAATGCCTGAATGGACTGAGATCATCTGAAGGAGAGTAGTCACTCAAGTGAGATGGCTGTTGATTGGCTGGCACTCAGGGACATGTTTATCAGTGTGAGCACCCTCCCACCCTTTTTTGTGTGTGGTTTTTTTTTTTTTTTTTCGGTGCTCCAAGTGAGGCATGAACTGAACCCATTCTTGGTTGGCCAGAGTGAGGGGTTGTCACTGATTGGTGGGCTTGCAAAAGTGAGTTTACTGAGGCAAGTTGCCGATTAGTTGAACACGTTTATAATTAGTTATGCTCTGTTTTCATAGCTACAGAATAATTGATTTTTCCCTAGGAGTGTGAGCCACGTAGAATGGGAATACATGTAGAATTCAGAACAGAGATTGGTCATCAGATTGTGAACTGACCTTTTTCAGGGAAATCTTTCAAAAAATGAGGAGAAAGTAAGAATAGGCCCAACTTCAGGTAATAGGACTTTTGTAACACAGTAGATTAACAAACCCAGGACATATTTCCTGCTATTTTCCAAACAGCCTAAGTGTATAGACTAGTATCTCTATGTGAATATGAGGACTCTTATGCTCACTAATGTTCCTGAATAGCCTAGATCAAGAATTGGCAAACTTTCTCTATAAGCAGTCAGACAGTAAATATTTTAGGCTTTGAGGGCCATGGGCTCCATCTCTGTTGCAGCTGCTCAACTCTGCCATTGTAGGTGCCAAAGCAGACATACACTTACATAAACACGTGGGTGTGACTGGATTTGGCTCACAGACTGTAGTGTACTGACCCTGACCTAGAAAGTAATCTTTCAGGTGTATCAATTTCAAGATTGGAAAACCAAAATATCAACTTCCTGACTGGTCCAGAGAGTACATCACTATTAAATAGTTGCTGGCTGACTGCCATCCTGTCAGGTGGGATACTGCTGATTCTGGTCCAAGCTGGTATACTCAGTGAGAAAGAGCTGGGATGGGGCCATAGTTGGGGCACAGAGTAACTGAGTTTGGAGGAAAAAGCCTCCAACTCCCTGTTTCCAATGTGGCTTGGGGTGGTTCACGTTGTTGCTACCATACCCACCTCCGCACCTCCCATGATGCATTCTGATCCCTGC
This sequence comes from Colobus angolensis palliatus, assembly GCF_000951035.1. Taxonomy (NCBI): domain Eukaryota; kingdom Metazoa; phylum Chordata; class Mammalia; order Primates; family Cercopithecidae; genus Colobus; species Colobus angolensis. The sequence continues at coordinate 764,496 of NW_012113475.1, read as the reverse complement.
TATATGGCTGACAGTACTATCTCTGTAGGCCACTGCTCTTCTGAAAACCATTATTTCTACTCCAGCTGAAGAGATTTTGTCCTTTGAAGACTGATAGCTCTGTTAGCTAACACCATAAAGCCTGGCTTTGAAGCATTTTTCACTATTTTGGAGGCTAGAGACTAGTCTGGCTCTTTTAGCTTCCTCCATTAAGAGGCATTCCTCAGTTTTCCCAGGTCAGAGGCTGGTTTCAGTGACAGTGTCCTTGGGACCTGATCCTCAATTATGAAGTCACCTTGACTCCCTCCTCTAGGGTCCTCAGGGAAGATCTTCTTGAAAATTGGACATCCTTTGTCTTGCTGCAGTATTTCAGAATTTCCAGGAGTAGTTATGAAATTAGCTCACCATAGTGGGCTAGTCAGAAAAGCACTTTTTAAAATTCCTGTGTCCTTTCTGGAGAAAAAGTAGTAACTCGTATCAGCAAATGTCTTGGTTGGGGTTCTTTGTAAATCAATACTCAGGACTCAATATTAAGAATATGACACCTAAGAGACCTTTCTGGGCTTAATTGAGCTCTAACATCATTTGTGTACATTTTGGGGTCAGGAAAAAATAATATTTCAGACTTTAATTTCAGATATATTCCATGGAAAAACAAACATTATTTGAAGTGCACAATGTCTTTTAGTTAGTGCTTTTTGTTCAATGGCCTATTCAGAGTGTTTTTTCTTTTTTAAGGTTTTGATGGGTTTTATTTAACAGGACCTAAAACACTGTTGTCATGGGGACAAAAATCTCTTTTTAAATTGCTCATTGAAACATTAGCCATTTGAGTTCACAAAGATATGATAAAAATTTTATCAAAATACTGTTTAGTTGGAAAAGCACTGGAATGTGTCTACCCCAGACTCCCAGTGCACACATTCCCTTTGACGTGTTGACATTTCTGAAACCCAGCAGCTAAACTTGCTTTGACAATTGGCCAAGCAGATGCTGCTCTCAACCTGAGTCCCAGCACCTCCTTCCCTAGATCCCATCCAGCCTGTAAACTCAGTTCCAGTGTCACCTACCACATTCCAGATGGGACCAGGTGCTATGTTCTCTGAACTTCTTTGTTCTCTATCTTGTCTCTAACCCTCTGAATCTCCCAAGAGACACTGCGTGGTCTCACCACTTCATCACCCCTTCTATCAACATTGTGGGGCAAAGCAGAGAGTGTTCGTCCTCAGGGGCCATCCCAATGCCAGTTTCTTGAGATGCCAGATTCCAGGCTGTGAGGTCAACTAGATGCCTTTAGAATGCTGGAGTGACATGGAGCAGCTGCTGCTGTCAGGGAAAGTGGATTCCTACCTCATGGTCCACTCCCACACACCCTAGCAAAGCAGTGGTCACATGCAGAGGGTGTCCTGATTGATTGTTAGTTCACATACATCCATGTCCTTTGAGAAAAGGAGATGACAGTCCTTTGACAAGAATCTTCAACCTGCCCCTTGTCCAGAAAGGTTGCCTATGGGGGTGTTCAGCTAGGAGAACAAGATCAAGGAGATTCCCTTCCCCTGCAGGGCCTGTGCCCAGCCTCAGCTACTTCACTCAATTTCTTTACAAGGAATTGCAGGAGAGCCTGGAAATATAGACAGTATAGCCTTAGGAAATTCCATTCACATGGTGCTGTTCCTGCAGAAGTTCTTCATTATTGTTTTTACTCTGCTGCTGGTACTTTATTCATCACCTCCGCCAACCCCTGGTGGGAGTACTTGTTTGCACTCCTAGCACATTCAGGCAGTGAATAGGTGCTCACTTAACCTTTGTTGAAAGAGTACTAGGTCAGGCATGGTGGCTCACACCTGTAGTCTCAGCACTTTGGGAGGCTGATGTGGGTGGATCACCTGAGGTCAGGAGTTCAAGACCAGCCTGGCCAACATGGCGTAACTCTGTCTGTGCTGAAGATACAAAAAATTAGCTGAGCGTGGTGGTGGGCACCTGGAATCCCAGCTACTCAGGAGGCTGAGGCAGGAGAATCGCTTGAACCCAGGAGGTGGAGGTTGCAGTGAGCCAAGATTTCACTATGCACTCCAGCCTGGGCGACAAGAGCAAAACTCCATCTCAAAAAAAAAAAAAAGAAAAAGAAAGAATATTTTATTTTTGCAAGTGAAGTCTAGTCATCATGGAGAATAATAATTACAGATAAAAATTTGGTAGGCACAGGACTAATTTTACTTTATAATTGTGTAGGAAGTTATGAAAATTAAGACTTGATTTTTAAAATCCTAATGTCAGCATTAGGAAATGATAGTTCAAATAATTTGTATATACCTATTATAAATAACATAAATAATATATTAGAAATAATATAAGATGTATGTATACCTATGAGAAACAATGACAATGTAATTTTTGTGCTATGATCTGCTGACACCAAATGTATGGAGTTTTTTCTCCACACCAACCAATTCTCCAATACCAGCTGGGTGTGCTAGAATTCAGTTCAATTCTGGCACTATCTAGAGTGAGTATCATATCTCACAAGCTAAGGGCTCAGTCCCACAAGACTGCTCCCACTTCAGATGTCAGTCCCACAAGACTCCTACAAAGCTTCCTGTACTTCTCAGCCATAAATTGGATTCTTGTGAGTCTCTGCTTGTGTTTTATAATATTCTAGAATGATTCACGTAACTCAGGAAAAGAGTTTACTTAAGTTAGTGGTTATAAAGGATACAGAAAGAGATACATAGGGCAAGGACTGTAGGGTGGGGGTGCAGAGCATGCCAGACATGCCACTCTCCCAGCACCACCATGTGTTTACCAACCTGGAAAGTCTCCAAACCCCATTATTTTATTTTATTTCATTTTTTTTATTATTATTATACTTTAAGTTCTAGGGTACATGTGCATAACGTGCAGGTTTGTTACGTATGTATACTTGTGCCATGTTGGTGTGCTGCACCCATCAACTCGTCAGCACCCATCAATTCGTTATTTATATCAGGTATAACTCCCAATGCAATCCTTCCCCCCTCCCCCTCCCCATGATAAGCCCCGGTGTGTGATGTTCCCCTTCCCGAGTCCAGGTGATCTCATTGTTCAGTTCCCACCTATGAGTGAGAACATGCGGTGTTTGGTTTTCTGGTCTTGTGATAGTTTGCTAAGAATGATGGTTTCCAGCTGCATCCATGTCCCTACAAAGGACGCAAACTCATCCTTTTTTATGGCTGCATAGTATTCCATGGTGTGTATATACCCAAAGGATTATAAATCATGCTGCGATAAAGACACATGCACACGTATGTTTATTGCGGCTCTATTCACAATAGCAAAGACTTGGAATCAACCCAAATGTCCATCTGTGACAGACTGGATTAAGAAAATGTGGCAAACCCCATTATTTCAGGGGTTTTCTGGAGGTTTCAATATGCAGGCTTGGTTGATTAAATCACTGACCATTGGTGATTAACTGAATCTCCAGCCTCTTTTCCCTCCCCAGGTGTCAGGGGTGGGGCTGAAAGTTTCAATCCTCTAATCATGCCTTCAAGCTATCCTAAAGCCATCCTGTACCAGCTCCCATCCTGAAGCTATAGGGGCCCCCAGCCACTAGTCATCTTTTTAGCATACAAAATATACTCATCACTCCAGAGATTCCAGGGGTCTTGAAAGATCTTGTGTTAGGAACCATAGGCTAATACCAAATATTTTAACAAAAGATTCTCCTATCACCCTGTCACTCAGAAAATTCTAAGGGTTTTAGGAACTCTGTGCCAGAAATCAATCGGGAGTTAAGACTTAATACATATTTCTTATTATATCACAATATCGAATGCTCTAACTTGTTCTACCTTTACTGAATGTTTCTGAAATTTATCATGAAGAATTTATTGGGAAGAAAAGCAATAAAATTTTGAAAAATATGGATAAGAGAGGGCTATTTTTATCAGATATTTAAGTGATATTTAATGATACACTTCTTCAAACATTATGATAGTGAGACTAGAAGAAAGAAAAACAGATAAAATATATTAGCTTGAAAAAGACCCTGGTATGTGCATGTGTAGGCATTGTGTTTGTATATGAATTTCATATGTAGTTTCAATATCAGAAATAATTGGAAAATGGGAAATTTGCTCAACTAATTCAGCTCTATCATTTTGTTAGTATATTAGCCAAATATACTAACCACTATTCATATACACACAATAGCATATATGAGAGTTTTATCTTTTTCTCATATAAGAGTCTAGTTCGGTCTAGGATTGCAAGGCAGCTGTACTTCATAAGGTTATTCAAAGATCTAGATTCCTTCTGTTTAATTACTCTGTCATCCCCTAAGACATTGTCCTTCTTCTCAGTGATTGAAGCTAAGTTTCTAACCCACCTGTAGCTTATGATAAAAAGGAAAGAGAAGAAATGTGGAGTAAGGGGGTTTTCTGTTAAGCATGTGACACAAAAGTTGCAAATACGTACGCATTCACATTCTGCTAATGAGTACATGATTACGTGGCCATATCTATCTACATGAAAGGTCAAGAAATTTAGTCTGCAACTGGACAACAATGGGCTCAGCCGCAGCTAACAGGAAGAACAGGATCCAATAGTATCAGAAAGATTGGGTTCTGAAGATTGTTAGCACATCTGAGTTATAGTAGTTATATGAAAAGTAAAAAAATCAGCTTAGATCCTCATATTTTACTGTATTTCAAAATAAATTCCAAGTAGATATATAATCAAACCATGTAATAAGCATCCAAAAATATTAGTTTTTATTACCATTTTCCAGGTACTATACTAAGTGCTTTTTATGTATTGTACTATTTAATCCCTGCAGTGACCCTATGTTAAAAGAAAAACTTTAAACATATTAAATTTGAGCTTAATCGAGCAAGAAAAAAGAAAAAAAAAACCTGATTCATAATGAAAGAGCCCCCAGAATCTAAACAGATTGAAACTTCAGGGCTGCTGCATGGTCGATAAGGTTGGTGCACAGGAAAAGGAAAGTGGTTAAGTTAGTGGTTATAAAGGATACAGAAAGAGTTGCATAGGGCAAGGACTGTAGGGTGGGGGTGCAGAGCATGCCAGACGCGCAGAAAATGGAAGTGAGGTACAGAAACAGCAGGATTGGTTACAGCTCAGCATTTTCCTTATTTTAACTTGTTTTGGACAGTTGACTGCCTGTGACTTGTTGAGGTATGGCTGCTGGGATTGGCTGAGACCATTGTGCCTATAGTACCTTATTTACTCCATAACTTAACCCAGTAGAATGAGTTTCCCTATCACTGGAGATTTCCTCAGGGGTATCCCATAAAGGAAATACATTTTGTTTTCTTTTCTTTTCTTTCTTTTTTTTTTTTTGAGATGGAGTCTC
>NW_012113475.1:744886-753771 GCF_000951035.1 Colobus angolensis palliatus | reverse complement strand
CTCTGGAAGCTTCGTCTCAGGGGTGTGAGGTGTCGGTCTGCACCTAGTCGGGGATGTCTCCCAGTTAGGCTACTCAGGGATCAGGGACCCACTTGAGTAGGCAGTCTGTCTGTTCTCAGATCTCAGCCTCCATGCTGGGAGATCCACTGCTCTCTTCAGAGCTGTCAGATGGGGGCATTTACCTCTGCTGAGGTTTCTGCTGTTTTTTGTTTAGCTATGCCCTGTCCCCAGAGGTGGAGTCTCCAGAGACAGGCAGGCCTCCTTGAGCTATGGTGGGCTCCACCCAGTTTGAGCTTCCTGGTTGCTTTGTTTACCTACTTAAGCCTCAGGAATGGTGAGTGCCCCTCCCCCACTCACTGCCACCTTGCAGTTAGATCTCAAACTGCTTTGCTAGTAAAGAGGGAGGCTCCGTGGGCGTGGGACTCTCTGGGCCAGGTGTGGGATATAATCTCCTGGTGTGCTGTTTGCTAAGACCCTTGGTAAAGTGCAGTATTAGGGTGGGAGTTACCCGATTTTCCAGGTGTTGTGTGTCTCAGTTTTCTTTGGCTGGGAAAAGGAATTCCTTTCCCCCTTCTGCTTCCCAGGTGAGGCGATGCCTCGCCCTGCTTCAGCTCTCGCTGGTCAGGCTGCACCCGCAGACCAGCGCCAACTGTCCGACACACCCCAGTGAGATGATCCCATTACCTCAGTTGAAAATGTAGAAATCACCCATCTTCTGTGTCGCTCATGCTAGGAGCTGGAGCAAACATACAGACTATTATAAGAAAGTACTCTTACCAGTGAGGGTGGCAACTGAATGAAGTTCATCTATAAATATTTAAATGATCCATCAGTGGTGGAAATATGCCACCTGAAGTCTTGATTGCTTTCCCCGGATTATGAGTTTGACAGCCCAAACATAGGTTGTAAACTATTTTAGCAATTTGGGAATAGTCATGCCAATTGTGTCTATTCCATAATGAGTTATGGAGTACACAACTTTTAACAATGGAAGCTTCAAAGACTTAGGAAGGCCCTCTGTGAGTCCACCCTTAACATCAAATTTATATCCAGTTAGATACCAATTTTGCTTTTCGAAATCGGATTAATTGTAGTGTTTATTAAATAGGTCATTGTAAGAGAGTAGACTTGGATCAATCTTACGTAGTCATTCAAATTACATATTCTAACAGTTTCAGCACTAGCTGATTTAGCATAAAGATCTGCTAGGACATTCCTTGATATTTAGGTGCAGTTTTACAAGCTTTTATCTTCATGGCAATCTGTATAGTAACAGGATAGCAGAAAGGAGTTTATCTAGTTGGAGTCTGTTTATGATGTGGGTTCCACAAGAAGTGAGAAGTTTTTATTGTTTCCATAATGTGCCCAAATCATGCACTACTTCAAAAGTATATCAACTGTCTGCATAAGTATTTACTGACTTGCCTTTAGCTATACAATGAACTCTGGAGAGAGCAAAAAGCTCCACAGGTTGAGCTGACTTAAATTGAGAAGGAGTTTCCTTCTCTGTTAGCTGATTTTGGGTGCTAAGGACATAGCCTGCCTGATATTTTCCTTCCAAGTTTTTGGCATGGGACCCCTGAACAAAAAGTATTAGTGCAGGATTATCCAACAGAGTATTTTAATCAATGCAATGGGCCACTATTTCTGATACTACACGTAATGTATTTGTGACCTTCACCATTATCAGGCAGAGAGAATAGAATAGCAGGATTAAGTAGGCTGCAGCATTTTAGGTGGAGATTGGAAGGAGATAGGGAAATTTCATAGGATGTTAGTTTAATTGCTGAAAAATGCTGAGTTTGGTTGGAATTTAATAGACTTTCCACAGCATGTGGGAGTTGCAAAATTAGCTTGATTCTCTGAAATCAGCTCAGATTAAGCTTCTACCAACATGACAGCTGCTGCTACTGCTTTTAAATCATTAGGCTGTGCTTTAGCTACTGAGTTTAGTTGCAGGCTATAATATGTAGTGGGCCTATTTTTGCCTTCATGTTCTTGGGTAAGAACTCCTAATGCCTGATTGTTATGTTCATGGACAAACAAGGTAAAATATTTAGTATAATTAGGAAGTCCTAAAGCTAGGGGCTGTTTTAAGGCCAATTTCATTTGGCTAAAAGCCTACCCATGACTATTTTCCCAAATTAAAGGCTCTGGTATTGCCTTTCTAATGAGCTCACACAATGATGATGCCATTAAGGAAAAATTTGTGACCCAGCAATATCCTGCAAGACCAAGAAAATCTCTTAATTGTCTTTTGGTTGCAGGCTAAGGAAAACTTTGAATAGTTTTTATTCTCTCAGCAAGAAAGAAATCCTTTTAGCAGTCAAGTCATGTCCCAAATAGTGAACTTTTTCTTCTGAACACTGCAATTTTTTCACTGAAACTTTGTGACTTTTATGTTAATTGCTGTAAAAAGTAAACTGAGTCAATTTCAGAGATCTTTAGTGGGAGATTATAACAACAGGTTATCTACATACCGAATAAGAGTAGTATTCCAGGAAACTATGGGGTTATAAAGTCCCGATGCAATGCCTGGGAAAAATATAAAGAGGCTTCAATAAACCCATTACAGTCTGGGTGTACTGCTGATTTTTCCAATAAAATCAAACAACTGTTGACTCTCTTTATGAATTAGAATGCTAAAGAAGTCTGAATAGAGGTCTATTATCGTCAACCACTTTGAATCAGCAAGTACATTAGATAATAAAAGTATTAGAATTTGGGACTACAGGAAACCTTAGTATTACAATTTTATTAATTTCCTGTAAATCTTGAACACATCTTCAACCTCATTCATTGATTTTTTAAGTGGTAGAATTTGAGTGTCACAAGGACTGGTACACAGGATTGTAAGTCTTACAGGATTGTAAGAAGAAGGATTAAATCTTCTACAATTGGTGAAGACCCTTTAATTGCTTCAGATTTTAGTGGATATTAATTTAGGCCAAGGTTTAGAATGATCTACTTGAACTTTTATAAGTTCCACACTTTTAATCCTCCCTATATCAGTTGAGGAAGAGACCCATAAGCATTCAGGGATTTTAAGTAGGTCAGGAGTATTAGAAGTCTGAATTTCAAACTTAGCAATTTCTAACTGTAGAGAGCATAATATTTCTGGTTCAGGAGAGTCAGGAAACTCTAACATTAGTCTCCCTCGGAGGATAATTTTTTTTTTGAGATGGAGCTTTGCTCTCGTTGCCCAGGCTGGAGTGCAATGGTACGATCTCGGCTCACTGCACCCTCCACTTCCCAGGTTCAAGCTATTCTTCTGCCTCAGCCTCCCAAGTAGCTGGGATTACAGGCATGCACCACCATGCCAGGCTAATTTTCTATTTTTAGTAGATATGGGATTTCTTCATATTGGTCAGGCTGGTCTCAAACTCCTGACCACAGGTGATTGACCCACCTTGGCCTCCAAAAGTGCTGGGATTACAGGTGTGAGCCACTGCGCCTGGCCAAGAATTTGTTTTGGAGACAAGGTCTTGCAGTGTTGCCCAGGCTGATCTTGAACTCCTGAGCTCAAGCAATCCTTTCACCTCACCCTCCTGAAGTGCTGAGATTACAGGCATCAGCCACCACACCCAGCCAGAGGAGAATTTTATATGCTCTTTTGGCTTTGAAATTAAGTCTTGCCCTAGCAAGTTTTCTGGAGCATTATCACATGGTAAAAGTATATGTTTTTTTTTTTAAGTGACCCTAAAGTCAATCGGACAGGTTCAGATATGGGAACTTCTTGAGCTTGATTCAAAATTCCAGCACAGAAATGACCTTATTACTTTGAGGGAGTTGTTCATGTATTAAAATGGGATTTATGGTAGATAACGTGACTATAATATCCACCAGGATTGTACAAGACTCTCCACTTATTTTAACGTGTTTCTTTATGTTTATTTAAGGGTATTGTTAGGAACAGTTTGCTGGAGAATACCTTAGAACTTCTTCCGTGTTGATTATCGTCATGACAGTTAAAATCTCTTGGGCTCTCTCTGGTGGTCTGAAAGGAGGCTTATTGGTGGACTGATATAAAACCCAACAATCTCTTTTCCAGTGTGCTGGTTGTTGGCTATGAAGGGAGACATCTTGGGATAAAGAATTTCTTGTTGTAGGACCTCCTGATTCTGATTTAAAATAAAAATGAGAAAATCCCTTTAGTCTTGGTAACTGTTGTAATTGGAGTGACATAGGCTTGTTAGCTTTTTGGGTTTTTTCTTGTCCTAGAGTCCTCTCAAAGTGTTCAGCTAAGGCCAGCCCTTTAGTCATATCTGTAATTTCCCATCCTAGTTTATGTTTTTAATTAAACTACTAAGTTCAGGACAGACTGCATTTATAAATACAACAGTTAATGCTGTTTCAGTCCCTGCAGGAAATACTCCTTGTTGTATTTTGAGCCCAGAGTGTTTCACAAATAGTATTTCTAAGTGAATTCTGTAATCTGAAACTGGGTCATCCTTTTTGCCTGCAAGATTATGTGATGGACCAATCAATTTCTTGTGGAGGAATCTATGAAGTGAATTTAAATGGTTTTCAGCATTTTTTTCTAGCTCATTTTGGCCCTCCCCATGAGGAGGTTTTGAAGGAGTCTTTAATACCTTCCTCACATTTGTCCCATTCTGCCCATCATTTTCATGCTTCGTAAAACCCTAATATCATGTGAGTAAACTGGCGAAGATTGGGGAGTCCTGGTTCATAAGCCCCTATGAGGATTCTACCTGCCTCAGTAAAGTTTTGAGGATTTTCCCATAGATCAAGGAAGTCCTTTACCGTGGCTCTAAGCTTAGACCATGAGTAAAGGTTATGGTAAAAAGGCCTGGCTGATCAAAGGGTCTTGCTTTGTATGGCATCTAACTTCTCTTATCACCATCTTCAGGGTGAAAGGGTAATTTATCAAAGAGGTTAGTGGACATTCAGAGTATTTAGGTAGAGTTGTATAAAGAGAGGGAATGGTCGGGGTTAGTTCATGCAGAGTATAGTCCTCTTTCATCTGTTGCTTAAGCTTATGTGTTTTTTTGAAAAGACTCTTTTAAGGAGGCAGTTTTTAAACTTATTTAGTCTTGTACATGCTCTGCATGCCAATTAAATAATACATCCCATTGTTTTTGTGGGTTTTTCATTTTTTTTCTAATTTACCTTTCAAATAAATAATTTTATCCCAATTAAAACTTCCCCACTGTGGCCATCTTAATTTTACATCGTCTCTAGTAAGGTTAGCCCATTTTTCTGAAAATGGTTAAGGTATGGCTGCTGAGATTGGCTGAGACCCAGCTATGAGACCCAGCTATTGTTACAGAAGCATACTCCTAAGTTAGGTTTTCAGCTTATTTGCCCACAAAGTTAGGTTGTGGTTTATTGATAAGAACTTCAGTTTGTGGGTCTGGAGGGTTTCTCAGGCCAAATTTAGTTTGACTTAACATCCTATAAAAGAGACTATGTTGAGATTCCAGTTGATAAATGGAGACAAAATGAAAACAGTTCACAAAACAGAAAATACAAATGGCTAATGAGGATTTTTTTACATTGTTAATTTTACTGAAAATAAAAAGGAATGTAAGTTTAAAATTGAGAAACCATTTTCACTTGCTGAATAGTTTAAAATATTAGGAAATATTTTATAAAATATTCATTCTTGGGTAGGGTAGGCTGTAGAATAGAAACTGCAGAGCCAGTGCATGTCAGAAGCATTGGTCCAGCCCACATTCATGTTCTTTGTATTCCAGAAATTTCACTTTCAGGAATCTTTACAAGAAAAGAATCAGAGCAAGGACAAAGCATTACTTACTGTCATACATAGATAAAATCAGAAACTATATAAATGTCTAAAAATGGGAGAATGTCTAAGGAAACTGTTGTGTGTACAAAAAGTAATACCACTTCTGATTTAATTTGCTTATACTGTTATTAACATGGGAGCATGCATGCCTGTGATACAATGTTAAGTGAAAAAAATTGAGATACGAAATTATTATAAATTAGATCTGCATTATGTTTTCTTAACAAGCATAGAAAATATATTGGAAGTAGATATGTTAATTTTTGCAGCAGCTGGCACCGAGACTTACAATAGCCTAACACGCTAAGCTCCCTGGGCCAGGGAAGGGTGGCACTCATTTCTATAGCTCCAGGCTGCACCTTTCCCTTGCTGGAGCCAGGGAGGCTGGACAGCTTGGTCCCAAGACTTGTCCCCACGGCCCAACACACCAGCTGTGGCAGTCGGCAGCTAGAGTGCCTCTTCAGGTCTAACCCTGACCCATCCTTCCTCAGTGGGTGGGTCTTCCCTGCAGGATCTCCAGTAACTCCAGCCAGAGGCTCAGGGACAGAATTTGGATCTCCCGGGGCCCGAGCCAATAGTGGGAGGGGTGGTTGCAGTCTCTGTGGACCAGCAGACTTAGCCTCTCCCACTGGTAGTTCTGAGGAATCCAGGCAGCCCAGACAAGTGGGTTTCGCCCCAGCGAAATACACCCTCTCCTCCAAGGGACGAAGTGCTTCATTAAATGGGTCTTGCTCCCCATGCCACCCAACTGGGTGAGACCCTCCAACAGGGGTTGTCAGACACCCTGTACGGGATAAATCCTACTGGCATCAGGTTGGTGCCTCTCGAAGTCAGGGGTCCCAGAAGAAGGAGCATGCACCCATCTTTGCTGCTCTCCAGCCTCCTTGAGTGGCATCTCCAGGTGTGGGAGTGAATCAGATGAATAAGGCCTGAAGCAAACCCCCAGCAAACTGTAGCAGCCCTACAGAAGAGGGACCTGACTGTTGAAAGAAAAACAAACAGAAAGCAACAACAACAGCATCAACAACAACAATAAAAAGGCCCCCCAAAACACCCCATTCAAGGGTCAGCATCCTCAAAGACTGAAACTAGGTAAACTTACGAGGATAAGCAAGAATGAACCAAAAAATGCTGAAAACCCAAAAGGCCAGAGTGCCTCTTCTCCTCCAAATGATCACGTCTCTCCGTCAAGGGCGCAGAACTGGATGGAGGATGAGATGGACGAATTGATAGAAGTAGGCTTCAGAAGATGAGTAATGAAAAACTATGATGAGCTAAAGGAGCATGTTCTAACCCAATGCAAGGAGGCTAAGAACCTTGATTAAAGGTTAGAGGAATTGCTAACTAGAATAGCCAGTTTAGAGAGGAACATAAATGACCTCCTGGAGCCGAAAAAAAAACAGCACAAATACTTCGTGAAGTATACGTAAGTATCAACAGCTGAATTGACCAAGTGGAAGAAAGGATATCAGAGTTTGAAGACCACCTTGCTGAAATAAGATATGCAGAAAAGAGTAGAGAAAAAATAATGAAAAGGAATGAACAAAGCCTCCAAGAAATATGGGACTTTATAAAAAGACTGAACCTACGATTGACTGGCGTACCAGAAGGAGAAGGGGAGAATGGAAACAAGCTAGAAAACACAATTCAGGATATTATCCAGGAGAAATTCCCCAAGCTAGCAAGACAGGCCAACATGCAAATTCAGGAAATACATAGAACACCACTAAGATACTCCATGCAAAGAGCAACCCCAAGACACATAATCATCAGATTCTTGAAGGTCGAGTGAAGGAAAAACTGTTAAGGGCACCCAGAGTGAAAGGCCAGATTACCTACAAAAGGAAGCCCATGAGACTAACAGCAGAACTCTCAGCAGAAACTCTATAAGCTAGAAGAGATTGGGGGTCAATATTCAACATTCTTTAAGAAAGAATTTTCAACACAGAATTTCATATCCAGCCAAACTAAGCTTCATAAGCAAAGGAGAAATAAAATCCTTTCTAGACAAGCAAATGCTGAGGCATTTTGTTACCACCACGCCTGCCCTTCAAGAGCTGCTGAAAGAAGCACTAAATATGGAAAGAAAAAACCAGTACCAGCCACTGCAAAAACACACCAAAATATAAAGACCAATGACACTACGAAGAAACTGCATTGACTAGTGTGCAAAATAACTAAATAGCGCCATGATGACAGGATTAAATTCACATATAACAATACTAATCTTAAATGTAAATGGGCTAAATGCCTCCATTAAAAGACACAGACTGGCAAATTGGATAAGGAGTCAAGACCCATCAGTGTGCTGTATTCAGGAGACCCATCTTACGTGCAAAGACACACACACAGCCTCAAAATAAAGGGATGGAGGAAAATTTGTCAAGCAAATGGAAAGCAAAAAAAGCAAAGACAAAAAAAAACCAAAAAACAAAAAACCAGAGGTTGCAATCCTAGTCTCTGATAAAACAGACTTTAAACCAACAAAGATAAAAAAGACAAGGAAGGGCAATACATAGTGGTAAAGGGAACAATTCAACAAGAAGAGGTAACTATTCTGAATATATATGCACCTAATACAGGAGCCCCCAGATTCATAAAACAAGTTCTTAGAGACCTACAAAGAGACTTAGACTTCCACACAATAATAGTGGGAGACTTTTACATCCCACTGTCAGTATTAGACAGATCAAAGAGACAGAAAATTAACAAGGATATTCACGATTTGAACTCAGCTCTGGATTAAGTGGACCTAGTAGATGTCTACAGAACTCTCTACCCCAAATGAACAGACTATAAATTGTTCTCAGTGCCACATGGCAATTATTCTAAAATTGACCACGTAATTGGAAATAATTGGAAGTAAAACACTCCTCAGCAAATGCAAAAGAACTGAAATCATAAACAGTTTCTCAGTGCAATCAAATTAGAACTCAGGATTGATAAACTCATTCAAAACCACACAATTTCATAGAAATTGAACAGCCTTCTCCTGAATGACTTCTAAGTAAGTAATGAAATTAAGGCAGAAATTCAAAGAAGTTCTTTGAAACCAATAAGAACAAAGAAACAATGTACCAAAATCTCTGGGACACAGCTAAAGCAGTGTTAAGAG
>NW_012113475.1:735156-744276 GCF_000951035.1 Colobus angolensis palliatus | reverse complement strand
CACAGCTGAATTCTACCAGAAATACAAAGAGGAGCTGGTACCATTCCTTCTGAAACTATTCCAAACAATTGAAAAGGAGGGACTCCTCCTTAACTCATCTTATGAAGCCAGCATCATCCTGGTACCAAAACCGGGAAGAAACACAACAACAACAAAAAACTTCAGGCCAATATCCCAGATGAACATTGATGCAAAACATCCTCAGTAAAATATTGGCAAACCAAATCCAGCAGCACATCAAAAAACTTACCCACCACAATCAAGTCGACTTCATCTCTGGGATACAAGACTGGTTCAACATACACAAATCAATAAATGTGATCCATCACATAAACAGAACCAAAGACAAAAACCACATGACTATCTCAATAGATGCAGAAAAGGCCTTTGATAAAATTCAACATACTTGAATGTTAAAAACTCTCAATAAACTAGGTATTGATGGAACATATCTCAAAATAATAAAAGCTATTTATGACAGATTCACAGCCAATATCATATTGAAAAGGCAAAAGCTGGAAGCAGCTTTTGAAAACTAGTGCAAGACAAGGATGCCCTCTCTCACCACTCGTATTCAACATAGTATTGAAAGTTCTGGCCAAGGCAATCAAACAAGAGAAAGAAATAAAGGGTAGTCAAATAGGAGGAGAAGAAATCAAGTTATCTCTGTTTGCAGATGACATGATTTTATATTTAGAAAACCCCATCATCTCAGCCCCAAAACTTCTTGAACTGATAAGGAACTTCAGCAAGCTCTCAGGATACGAAATCAATGTATAAAAATCACAGGCATTCATTTACACCAACAATAGGCAAGCAGAGAGGCAAATCATGAATGAACTCCCATTCACAATCACTACAAAGAGAATAAAATACATAGAAATACAGCTATCAAGGGATGTGAAGGACCTCTTCAATGAGAACTACAAACCACTGCTCAAGGAAATAAGAGAGAACACAAACAAATGGAGAAACAGTCTATCCTCATGGATAGGAAGAATCATGATCATGAAAATGGCCCTACTGCCCAAAGTAATCTATAGAATCAATACTATTTCCATCAAACTACCATTGATACTCTTCGCAGAATTAGAAAAAAACTATTTTAAATTTCATTCAGAATCAAAGAAGACCCCATACAGCCAAGACAATCCTAAGCAAAAAGAACAAAGCTGGAGGCATCATGCTACCTGACTTCAAACTATACTACAAGGCTACGGTAACCAAAACACCACAGTACTGATACCAAAACAGACATATAGACCAATGGAGCAGAACAGAGACCTCAGAAATAACACCACACATCTACAACCATCTGATCTTTGACAAACCTGACAAAAACAAGCAATGGGAAAATGATCTCCCATTCAGTAAATGGTGCTGGGAAAACTGGCTAGTTACATGCAGAAAACTGAAACTGGACCCCTTCCTTAGACCTTATACAAAAATTATCTCAAGATGGATTAAAGACTTAAATGTAAAACCCAAAACCATAAAAACCGTAGAAGAAAACCTAGGCAATACCATTCAGGGCATAGGCATGGGCAAAGACTTCATGACAAAAATGTCAAAAGCAATGGCAACAGAAGCCAGAATTGACAAATGGGATCTAATTAAACTAAAGAGCTTCTGCACAGCAAAAGAAACTATCATTAGAGTGAACAGGCAACCTATGGAGTGGGAGAAAATATTTGCAAGCTATGCATCTGACAATGGTCTCATATCCAGAATCTACACGGAACTCAAACAAATTTACAGGAGAAAGACAAACTACCCCATCAAAAAGTGGGCAAACGATAGAAACAGACACTTCTCAAAAGAAGACATTTATGTGACCAACAAACCTATGAAGAAAAGCTCAACATCAGTGATAATCAGAGAAATGCAAATCAAAACCACAATGAGATAGTATCTCACACCAGTTAGAATGACAATTATTGAAAAGTCAGGAAACAATAGATGCTGGAGAGGATGTAGAGAAATAGGAACACTTTTACACTGTGAATGGGAATATAAATTAGTTCAACCATTGTGGGAGACAGTATGGAGATTCCTCAAGGATCTAGAACCAGAAATACCATTTGACCCAGCAATCGCATTACTGGGTATATACCCAAAGGAGTATAAATCATTCTGCTGTAAAGACACATGCACATGTATGTTTATTGCAGCACCATTTACAATAACAAAGACATGGAACCAACCCAAATGCACATCAATGATAGACTGGATAAAGAAAACGTGGTACATGTACACCATGGAATACTATGCAGCCATAAAAAGGAACAAGATCATGTCTTTTGCAGGGACATGTATGAAGCTACGAGCAGTCATCCTCAGCAAACTACCACAGGAACAGAAAACCAAACACTACATGTTCTCACTCGTAAGTGGGAGTTGAACATTTAGAACACATGGACACAGAGAGGGGGAAACAACACACATCAGGGCCTGTTGGGAGGTTGGGGGTGAGGGGAGAGAACTTAGAGGATAGGTCAGTAGGTACAGCAAAAGAAAAAAAAAATTGACAGAAAAAATGATAACAAAAATAAAAATAGGATAGTTTCCTTTTGGCTTACCTGAAGTGACTATTTTAGCTATTAGTTCAAATATTTGGAAAATTTTAAATCTATCAGATTTTCTCGTGACAGCATGTAGAATAGAAAGTTACTGAAAAGTCAGTTAGAAGCTAATTTTTCAGACTGCAAATCATATATATAGAATTATGGCTGTCTAGATGTATGTTGTTTATGTTTATCATCAGTATATTATTATAAGACAACTCATATGTAATTAGAAGTAGTAACAGCTACATAAAATAGAGCATTTTCATTTAAAACAATTCTGATGGGATAGGATGGAAGGAAGAAAATTTTGGTAGAATTTAGCTGGTTTCTAAAGAACAGTAGAAGAAAAGACTGCCTGAGAAAAAATGAATAATGTGCCTGCAGTTTTAAACCTGAGTCTGAATACGTACGTTTTTCTTAGAGCTGTGTGGAGTCTGGGAAGCAAGTCTATGTTTTCACTTTATGCACTATTGGTTCTATTAATGAATGCCACCAGGTGACTGGCAGTTTTCTAAGCCAAAGAAGCCTGTGTGGGGGATCTAGGGAGTCAGGTTTAAGAAAAAGATGTCAGCGACTTAAGACCCGTGTCACGTGACTCCCTCTACTTGCCAGCACTAAGGCTGTGGATCAAATTTCAACTCCAGGCAGTCCTTCCAGCCATGTGGGTTCAGCGGAAAGAGAAGCAAAACCAGTCTTCCTAAAATGTTAGAAGCTGCACTTCGCTTACCTCTGGGCCTTTGGATTGAAAGCTGTTTTTCACATCAAAGAATACATGCTGAATGGAATTTTAGTATTTTGCTGTCATTTTAATATTTTCTTCTGGTCTTCCTCAGTTCTTCCGGACGCTTCCTGAGAGAATGGGGGCAGGAGCTCTAGCCATCTGTGTAAGTATAGGCCTTCTTCTGTCTTCTGTGTTTACTGCCAGTTTTTAGGAGAGGGCCTTACCTTCCTTGTTTTGATGAGATGTTTGTGTAACTTATTTTTCCTTCTCAGGAGGTGGGGAAAGATTTGTTAGTTAAATTCCTATCTACTTAAATGGGTATTAGGCAGGATTTGGGATGGCATTCAGCGTATTTGTGCACTTTAGTTTCCAAAAAAGGTGAAAGATGCATGCTGATTTATTCCGTTAAGTCAACTTGATTTAAAGTAGAGCACTTTTAAGCGTTTTAGACTTTCTTGTCCCTGAATAGTTAAACATGAATGCTTCATTGTAGCTATTAGAAAAATCTTGCGGCTAGCTTGAGAAGGAATTGAAGTAACCATTAATTTATTACTTTTGAGTATGTGCGTGACATTTTTCTGTTTTATTTTTCTATTTTCATGTAGTAATTCTGGAGTTTCTGTTTCAGCATGATTTCTAAAAGTGATGGTGGAAAAGCCTGGTTGATAAATGCTTGTGTATCCTTAAACTGTAGAAATGAATGGTTGTCATTGCACAGTAGCATTCATAAATAACACTGAAATAAAATCCTTGGGAAAATGTGCTTATTTCTGGGGTTTTAGAATTTTTAGAATTCATGAATTTCTAAATTATTCTGCTGGTGCTTGTACAAAACCTTTTGTAATAATCAAATATTGTCAATTATATAATTTACAGGATGCTGTAATGTAAATTTTGATTGTACTATGTAGAAAATGCATACATCTGTATGGGAATTATACATATTTATATTTCAAGTTGCTACTGTATTCCATAGGGACATTTTATTTTCTAAAATGTATTAAATGAGAAATATCTTCTTCCTTATTATCACCTTAACTGTTCACTTAAAAAATCACACTCAGGCCAGATCCTCTTTTTTTTTGTTTGCTTTTCAGAAAGAGCTGCAGTTTGCTGTAGCTTCTGATGGCATTCTGAAATGTTTAGAAATATCTGGGCAATTTTTGACACACAGACACCAAATGGTCACCAGATGGTAGACAAGCCCCAGAGATTAAGTTTTCTTAGTGAAACTGCAGGATGACCTTGTTTCCAGGCTCAAAACTTTTCAGCACCCTGTGTGTCACTCTTTCTTTTCCTTTTAACTCTGAGGCTTAGTAGCATGCAGGTAACCATGTGGTTATTCTTTTTTTTTTTTTATCACCCCAAAGAGTTTCCTTCAAAATCTGATTTATCTATGTGTAAAATACTGACTTTTATTTTACTGCAGAGGTGGCCCTTCGATTTTTCTAGCTTTATAAAAGAAACAATATAGAACTGAAAATGTGTAGAATGAGGCAGCAGATTGACCTATTTGTCATGCAGATTGGTAGTCATCTCTGATTGTCTGATTAGATCTTTACTTCTTTCCCTTGACCTGCAATATATTGATCTCTACCTTGATTGGAATGCATACTGACTCATGTATAAAACTTTATATTTTCCCTTAATTTATATCCAAAGCATGTATAAAATTGCAGTTAAAGTTGACATAAAAATCACACAGTTTAAGAGATTATTCACTCTGGTAGATGAATAATTCTCAATCATTTCTACCCTTCTCCTTAAGGTTGGCCTTTGATTGTGCTGTGTCTCAGTTTTACTGTAGGAGGAAATACATTTTCAACAGTTGTACCATAGCATGTCTGGAAAAAGATAGCTTTTGGAGAACAACAACAAAAGAAATCATAACAAAAAAGGGAGAACTAAGTCACATAGTAACACATTTAATGAGCTGATATACTACTTTTTACTTTGTGTAGGAGTGAAGAGAAAGCTTTTCCTCTGCTCTTTCTGCAATTTTATAGAAATGACTGGCAATAGATTAATAGGAGATAAAGAGTTGCAAATTTATTAATGTGTGTATGGATGTGAGAGTCCCACAAACATGAGATTCAAAGAAGGGCCAGGTGGTTGAAGCTTAAATGCCTTCTTTTTGGGGAAGAGAGAAGTAGGGAGCTGCAGGTAATTTTAGAGAGGTAGTAAATAATTTTTCAAGTGAGATTCAAATAATTTTTAAAGGATTCAAAGAGCAATGGCTTGGGACAGCGTTTCCGTGAGCTATGGTGAGGTGGTGGAAAGGTGAGGGGTGGAGCTTCACTGTGAACGAAGGTTGTCTTTTTATGCAGATAAAGTTTCCCAGCCAATCTCTTGGAGCTATCCTCAGAGGAATAGATGAAAAGTCAGTGTGGATGTGGTGACAACTTTTAGTCTCTTTTCTGATGGATAATTTTTCATGGTTATTTGATGAGATTTTCAGGAAGCAGGTCTTACGACAATTGCATTTCTTTTGGAAAGAAGCTTCCTTAATCAGATAAGGAAATTCCAGAGAGAGTCACCCTCAGTGCTTTAGGAAAGAAAAAGGATCAGAGAGACTGAGGGCGGGTCAGGAGAGTGGAAAAGCAGAGAGAGACCTTGGTTCTGAGGCTCATTTCTGAGACCTTTTAGTTAAAAGTACCCAGCATGCCAAAGCACCATATTTTGGGGTATAGCTTTTTGAACCCTAACATTTGGAGCTTATATACTTAGACATATATGTAGCAACTACTCAAGTATCCTGCTGCTGAAGATAGTAATACTTCAGACAGTATAATGAGTACTAGATATTTGTAGTATGTGTGTGTGTGTGTATGTGTGTGTGTGTATACTCTTGAAGTGGGACACAGATTGGTTCAAATAAACTCAGTTTCTATGTCCATTGACTAACCTACTTTATCTTCCTCATTTCTTTTCTTTTTAAAACTCTTTGCCACGTTAGTGTTAAGAAATTTGGCTGCTCATACTACAGTAGGCTCAAAAATGTATTGCCAATCATGTACAAAGAAAATTTAGCTGCTTTACTGTAACAAATCTGTTTTATTTTCAGTAAACCACCTATCCTGAGGCAGCGTAGGAAATTATAGTTGCCAATTCATGTTATTTTAGTCTCTTCTAGTTTTAAATGTCACTTTTGGATAATACCTGTTTCTCTCAGGTGAATTGTGAGTCAGATTTTCTGCTTCTCCTGCTGTTCTATCCAATATGGCATCAGGATGTATTAAAGACCGGTGGGCTGAAACTGGTAGTTTGCATATTCTAGTGGATGAAGAAGGAGGAGTTGAAATGCATGTGTAGATTCTTATACTCTGGATATTATGATTTCTGGTGAATTTAGGTCTCAAATCTATGACTAGTGAATTTGTGAATTGGTTCTCTTGGTAATATCAGTGCCTAACAGTCCACCCCTCCTGATTTGTCCCCAGTTCATGCTGGTGCTGATAATTTCAACAATGTCCCAGGCCTCGTAACCTTTCTCTCTACCTTGGGGACCTCTGTTCCTGTAGTCTTACAACCTTGTACCATCAGCTACCTTCCACATACTCCATAGCGCAAGCAGGAACTTACGACTGCATTACAGAAAGTCATGTACCAAATTGAAATATTCCATTCATGGGATTTATTGAATCAACTTAAATCACAGCAAGAAGAAAGAGGAAAAGGATGAGGGTAGGTTTATCTACTTTGAAAGGTCTTAAGTGGGAGGAAGGGACCACGCTCCCTGAATTCTGTGTTACTTAACATTCAAATGTCCTGTTGCTCTTGCCTTCTCTGCCACATCAGCCTTTCCTGATCATGGTAATATGTGGGGCAAACACCATTCTGATGAGGTCTCAAATGGAAATGAGGAACGTTGTTGGAAACTGGAGGAAACATGATTTTTTGTTATAAAGTGGTGAAGAATTTGACTGAATTGTATTTGTGTTCTAGTATTTTGTGGAAGGGAAGAACTTGTGAGCAATTGAATTGTATATTTAACTAAAGCATTTTCTAAGTAAAGTGATGAAATGGTGGCTTGGTTTCTCCTCACTGCTTGTAACTGTTTACTATGACGGCTTATATTTCACTATAAGCAGTTTCCTCCCCCTTGGTTTCTCCTGACTGGCATATTGTTCTTTGTACATATGTGAGAAGGGATAAATGACCTAAAGATGGAGTTGTTAATCAGAACGGAAGCAGAACTTAAAGATTTGGAAAATTCTCAGCCTATCCATATTATTAAAAAATAAGATAGCCAGTTGGGGGAGACAGTTCTAAGTGGGGAACACTAGTGTGGCCAAGCCATTGTTTTATAAGGAAATTAGTATGTATCAGCCATGTCAACAGAAGCCAGGAGCTATTCTCCAAGACAAGGGAAGAATTACCCCAAAGGCAATTTAAAAATCATCAGGGCTATTACTCCCATTCCAGGCCCAGAGTGCAAGTTCCCTGAAGGCAGAGTAGTTTCAAAGGAGGGACTACTGTGCCTGGTGCTTCTGGGACTTCAGAAAGTGCTACCCAGCACCACCTCCTTACATCTTAGGCTCAGCTCCCACACTGTAGTGCCACACTTCACAGCTGCCCCAGTGTGGCTCCAACAGGCCCAGTGAAGCAAGGTGGCTGCCCTTCCAAAGGGTACAGGCAGCAAACTTTAGTGACCACATAGAGCTACCTCTGCCAGTTCACAGACTGCGTGAGACATAGTAGCCTGGCTGCCCCTATATAGGTTTCAAAGGATGGGACCAACATTTCAGAGAGACAGTGTGAGATTTAGGCAGAGAGTTGCTGCAGGACCAACCCACCAAGCCACTGGGGCAGGAGCACCTAGAGACTTAAGGGTTCAACCTCTGCCCAGCAAAGCTGTGGGGGCAGGTCCTAGTGGCCTGAAGGTCAGAGATTGAGCCAAAAAGGATTATTCTTGAGCCTTAAGGTCTAATGAAATTTGTTCCATTGGGTTTTGGATTTTTTCATGACCTGCCATTCCTTTCTTCTTTTCTGTTTCCCCTTTTTGAATGGGAGTGTTTATCCTATGCCTGACCCGCCTTTGTATTTTGGAAGCTCATAACTTGTTTGATTTCACAGGCTTACAGCTAGAGAGGAGTTAGCCTTGGTATGAATTATACTTTGAGTCTTACCCATAGTTGATTTAGATGATATTTAGATGAGACTTTGGATGTTAGACTTTTGAGTTGATGCTGGTGTGAGTTAAGATTTTAGGGACTGTTGGGATGGAATGAATGTATTTTGCATATGAAAAGGATACGAATTTGAGAGGACCAGAGGTGGAATGCCATAGAGCAAATGTTTGTACCTCCAAAATTCACATGTTGAAACCTATTCTCCAATGTGATGATATTTGGAAATTAGGACTTTGGGAGGCGATTAGGTCATGAATGTGGTGTCTTCATGAATGGGACTATTACCCTTATAAAAGAGACCCCAGAGAGTTCCTTGACCCCTCTGCCATGTAAGGAAACAGCAAAAAGATAGCCATTTATGGAACCAGAAAGCCAGCCCTCATTAGACACTGAATCTGTAGGTGCCTTAGATCTTGGACTTCCCAGCCTCTAGAACTGTGAGAAATAAATTTCTCTTGTTTATAAGCACATCCAGTTTATGGTATTTTTTGTTGTAGCAGTGTGAACAGATTAAGACAGTCTGTTAAGCTACTTCCTTGCATATTATCTATATGTAGTTGTATCTGTCCTCATTGTTTCTCTTGTTCTCTATTTAGTAGAATCAAATTTTCTTAAGTAGTACAACAAACAAATATTGCATAAGTTCAAGATTCAAGACCATGATGGTTATCTTTGTAGTTTTTTTTTTTTTGGGGGGGGG
>NW_012113475.1:713189-733502 GCF_000951035.1 Colobus angolensis palliatus | reverse complement strand
GCCTCCCAAAGTGCTGGGATTACAGGTGTGAGCCACCGCGCCCGGTCCTGATGGTTCTTTTTATAAAAATTGCAGTTTCCCATCTAGTAAGATTTAGTAGTATAATTGTAAATATTTTCAACTTTTCTCTTGAGTGTCCAACTAAATACTGTAGAAGTCCTCTTACTATAAAATTGCATGCAGTCCATGCAGGTGCACATGTTCCATCTCAGATAATGTGCACGCTGGCCAGTGTGTGGCTTTCCCTCAGGTAGCCATGCAATCCGCATTAGGGTAATAAGTGGCAAATGTCACAACAGTCAAACTAGAATCCCAGTAACTCAAGGAAACAAAGATTTATTTACAGATTAATCAAAGTCCAATGCAGGCTGACGGAGCTCTCCTCCATCTGGCCACTGTGGTACCAGGCTGCTTTCATTCTGTGGAGTATTTGCTACCTTAACTTGAGACCTTGAATCCTCCAAGGTTACATCAGGGAAAGTAAGAGATGGATGAGGTGCAGATGCTTTTATCTGTCTCATCCTGGAAGTGACTCACCTCTCTTCTCCTCACAGTTCATTGCTTTGACCCAGTCACATGTTCCCATCTAAATGTAAAGGTAGTTGAGAAATGTAGACAAATATTCCATGGAATATTAACAGTCTATTTCCCTATAAGGAATTATATACTCCAGGTGCCGCTGGCAAACATCTAACCGATGGATAAAGGTAGCCTAAGGATGAAGACTTTATATGGTGATGAATGGTAGAATAGTGATGATATCCTTGAACCTCTGAATCCACCAACTTAGAGTCTTCCTTCTACTGAACTCCTTTGTATTACTACAATATGATAATAAATGTCATTAGTATTTTAGCCAATTTGAGCTGGAATTTCAATTACTTGCAGTCAGAAACATCTAATCAATACACTTCATCTTACAATGCGTTGCTATTCTGTGATTTGGGAAGGCTTTTCATGAAATGAACTGGAGCAGGATTTGAGAGCAGGAATGACATAGCTTTGCTTTGAGTCTTGGGTAGGCCACTTGCCAGGTTTTTGAACTTGGGCAAGATACTTAGCCTCTCTCACTTTCTTTTTTTTTTTTTGAGACGGAGTCTTGCTCTGTCGCCCAGGCTGGAGTGCAGTGGCCGGATCTCAGCTCACCGCAAGCTCCGCCTCCCGGGTTTACGCCATTCTCCTGCCTCAGCCTCCTGAGTAGCTGGGGCTACAGGCACCCGCCACCGTGCCCGGCTAGTTTTTTGTATTTTTTAGTAGAGACGGGGTTTCACCGTTAGCCAGGATGGTCTCGATCTCCTGACCTCGTGATCCGCCCGTCTCGGCCTCCCAAAGTGCTGGGATTACAGGCTTGAGCCACCGCGCCCGGCACCTCTCTCACTTTCTTCACCTATCGAATAGGGATAATAGCAGCCTACATTGGATTGTTGTGTACATCAAATCAAACAATAATGTGAAAATACATTGTAAGCTATGTAGCATCCTAAAAATTTTACCTTTGTGAAATGGCAGGCTACTTTGTGTCTTGCCTTATGGTAGTTTCCTTAATACTGTTACTATTGGTTCATTGTACTTTATTTTAAATAAAATGAAAGGAACTCTGTGATCTGAAGAGACTGTTTATATTATTGGATTTGGACCAAACTTTAACCAGAATTAAACATTTAGTTGTGCTTCTCTATACAATAAACCAATAATTGAAGTATTTGAGGAAGAAGAGGTTAATTTTATGTTTAGATAAGTCATTTGAAGACCAAGGACATGACTGTAAAACATTTTATCTTGGCCGGGTGCGGTGGCTCACGCCTGTAATCCCAGCATTTTGGGAGGGCGAGGCGGGCAGATCACGAGGTCAGGAGATCAAAGCCATCCTGGCTAACACGGTGAAACCCCGTCTCTACTAAAAATACAAAAAAAAATAGCCTGGTGCGGCGGCGGGCGCCTGTAGTCCCAGTTACTCCGGAGGCAGGAGAACTCGGGCATTATATATTTTCTTCTGTAAACTTGTAGTGCAAGTAGAATTTTCATCTATGTTATGCAGAATTCAGAAGTCAAACAAAAGCATGGTGTCTTATCTCTTCAGGCTGCTATAGCAGATCGTAGCATGTGGTCAATTACTTAGTTATAGATTAGTGTTAAGAAGCTGTGAGAGAGTATGAGTAAAATCACTAGAATCTAGGAGATTTGTTTTAGGGTCAGTTGTTTTGAGTGAGTGTCAGCGTAAGTAAGCTTTAATGATAGTGTTAGGAAGCGCCCACCAGCATGAAGCAGCATAGAAAGTGAAAGAATGGGCTAATTGGGTAACAAAGACTGTTAAGACCAAGAGTTAGATTAATGTGATCTAATCTTTCTTTTTTCTTGTAAACAAGAATTCACTGTTTATTTGTGCAAAGAAAAAAGATATGCTGCTACTATAATTTAGCTACTGCTGTTTGGTGGCCAGCCTCTTGTCTTCCTCTTCCGCAGTAGTTTTAAGTCGGATGCCCTTTCACCTAAGGAGAGAAATCCAAGGCTTATTGCCATTACCAGTGACAAAACTGTCAGAAACCCTTGTGGCAAAACTGTTGCCATTGTCATCCTTCACATGCACCACATCAAAAGAACCAGGATGTCTTTCCCTGTTGGTGATCACACCAAGACGACTGAGGTTGGCTCCACCAATCACCATACACACATTGCCCATGTCGAATTGGATCAAGTTGATTGTCTTGCCAGTCCCTAAATCAGTCTGCACAGTTTCATTCATCTTGATGAGAGGATTTGGGTAGCAGATGGTTCAAGCATCATGAGTCACCAGGTGTGGGATTCCCTTCATCCCCACAGTGATCTTCCTCACTTTGCACAGCTTTTACTTTGCCTCTTCCACTGTGATGTGGTGAACGGCAAAACGGCCCTTGGTGCCATAGACCAGGCGGAAATGTTCACCTGTCTTCTCAATGCTGATGACATCCATGAATCCAGCAGGGTGTGTGCTATCCGCTCGAACCCTACCATCAATTTTAATGAAGTGTTGCATACATATCTCATCTCCAGTCAATGTGTACTTGAGTCTATTCCTGAGGAAGACAATCAGGGGAAGACATTCCCTCAGCTTGTGGGGACCTGTCAATGGACAAGGTGCAGATACACCTGTTAGTTTGTCGAGCATCCAAATGCTTCTGAGCTGCAACAGGCTTCAAGTGCTTCTTGGGGCCCCGGGCAATGGCGAAACCCTGTGATGGAAGAGAATCTCTTCTTTTCCGGTGCAACCATACTCTCAATGTGATCTAAATCTTAAAACTGAATTAGGAAAATTAAATTTTAGAGACAAGGAAGAAACTTTTGTCCAGTAGTTCCTGGAATGGAAACTATAAGCAAGCATACTTTAGCTGTTATCTGCAAATATGAATTTACAATGGTTTAAATAGTGATACTACAGTGAGTAATAGTATAATTAAGTTTACGTAAATTGTATAATTAACATGTAAATAGGCAGGCTGGAGATTTTAAAAAATCATTCAATGAATGGTTCATGGGAAAAAATTCCATGTTTTGTTTTACTCCAACTTTGAATTATTTCAGCTACCCCCTTTCAGAATGTTAACCTTGGAGGGGCTACCCTATCAGATGTTAAAATAACAAATTAAAGCAATTTTGTAATGGCTAGTCACTTGGAGAAAAATAATTGGTTGATTTTCTTCCTTATGATTTAAACTACAGATGGATGAGAATGTAAATATGAAAGTGAAATCATAAGAATAATAGTATATATGTGAATTAAAGAAAAGTAATTTTGGATTGAGGAATGCCTTTCTAAAGAAAGTTGGTAAATATATCCTTACTAGTTGTATTAGTTTTTCTACCAATTCAGTACTTTAACCAATTTCAAAAGAACATCATGGTACTTCTTATTTATTTTTATGGTATCTTCTTTTTTCAAGTTAACTTAATATTTTGGCAAATCAGAAAGTGAAAATATTAGAGACTCTTAAAAATGAGATAATTAGAGAACATTACTATGGAAGTATTAAATTTTTATTCTATTTCACTGTATAAAAATGTATACATTACTTAAAATAATACAATAGACTGGAGGTGGTGGCTCACGCCTGTAATCCCAGCACGTTGGGAGGCTGAGGTGGGAGGATCACGAGGTCAGGAGTTCGAGACCAGTCTAACCAGCATAGTGAATCCCCATTTCTACTAAAAATACAAAAAAAAAAAAAAAATTATCCAGGTGTGGTGGCAGGTGCCTGTATTTCCAGCTACTTGGGAAGCTGAGATGAGGAGAATCACTTGAACCTGGGAGGTGGAGGTTGCAGTGAGCCGAGATCACGCCACTGCACTCTAGTCTAGGCAACAGTGCAAGACTCTGTCTCAAAACAAAATGAAATAATAATTCAATAAAACTCAGACAAATGTTCTATTCTATGAAAAATGTACAGAGTGGCAGTGAAAATGATACGCTAAAGAGAAACAGTTGTTGAAAGAGAATTTTGATATAAAGTTGCCAAATAATAAGAACTTAATTAGCTTTTGTGGTTATTCCAAAGATTTCTTTAATGTTTAGGAAGGAAGGAAGTTTTAGTTAAAATGTAAAGAAATGATGTGATAGATTTTTTTTCCTGTGGTTTACGCTGTAAAGAAATCACGTAGGTCTAGTTTTCCGCACATTTGACTTTTCTGAAACTATATATGAACAAGTGAGTCTTCATTTGACACTGTAACGCTGTAATTCCCCTACAGCATTAAGGTCATTAACTTTAAATGTGTCTTTGTAATTTTTTTTTTTTTTTTGAGTTAGGGTCTTGCTTTTTTGCCCAGGCTGGAGTGCAATAGTGAGATCATAGCTCACTACAGCCTCAAACCCCTGGGCTCAAGCAGTCCTCCCACCTCGGCCTCCCAAAGCACTGGAATTACAGGCATGGGCCACTGCACCCAGCCTGAGTCTTTGTAATTTTATAAAAATTCAAAACACTATTCTGTTTTTAACTTTACATTCCAGTAAATGTGTTGAGAAATGATGGCAAGAATAATCTTTCCAAGAATATTTTTTCAGATTTAATTGATAGTGACCTCCTACAAGATGGTTCTTTTTTGTTTAAATCTTTTGTCTTGTTAAAACTGCCAGAAATGATGAACAGAAGATGTAAAATAGTGACATTAATAGCTTTCCACCTTTTTCCAAATAACCAAAGGATTCTACGTGTATAAATGTTTCTGTGTTTCAGGTTTTTTGTACATTAGTGTAGCAGTAGTAATCTCTTAAAAGTGACCCACTCCAAAAGTTATCTATTTCATCTAACATTATTGAAAAGCAATAGTATGTTATTAGACTGAAGAATATGGAATCTTTGAAAAAATATTAATATCAATATAGTATTTCTACTGACAGTAGTCTTATTTTGACAGGAAGTTACCAAGCACTTGTTGACTTTCTATTTTATTAACAGCTCTTTTGAGGTATAATTTACATACCATATGTATACTCATTAAAACTGTACAGTTTAATGACTTTTGGTAAATTGACCAACTGTGCAAGCATCACCAAAATCCAATTCTAGAACATTCTCACCATCCCTCCCCACCCCCACAGGACAACCACTAATTTGCTTTATGTCACTATACATTTGCCTTTTCAGGACATTTGATATAAATGGAACACATATGTTCTCTTGTGATCAGCTTTTTTCACTTAGCGTAATGTTTTTGAGGTTCATCCATGTTGTAGCATGTGTTAGCATATCATTTTTATTGTTGAATAATATTCTATTTATAATATATCACATTTTATTCATTCACTGATAGATACTTGGGTTGTTTCTGATTTTGATTATTATCAGTAATGCTGCTAGGAACATTAATATACAAGTCAAGTCTTTGTGTGGATATGGATTTTCATTTCTTTTGGGTAGGTACCTAGGAGTTGAATTACTGGGTTGTGTGGTAATTTTGCATTTAACATTTTAAGAAACTGCCAACCTTTTCCAAAGTGGTTGTACCATTTTATATTGTCACCAGTAATGAATGAGGGTTCTAGTTTCTCTATATCCTTGCCAACATATAGTATTGTTAGTTTTTTTTCTTATAACCATTGTAGTGAGTTAGTAGTGCTATCTCAATTTCTTCATGACTAATGATATTGGGTATATTTTCATATGCATATTAGCCATTGTATGTCTTCTTTGGCTAAATGTGTTTTCATATCTTTTGCCTGTTTCTTAGTTGTGTCATTTTGGTTTTATTGAATTATAAAAGTTCTTTATGTTCTGGATACAAGTCCTTTATTAGATACATGACCCACTGGGTGTGGGTTTTTGTCCTCTCTTCCAAATCACTAAAGCCACTAGTTTTCACTGCTGGTTCCCCCTGTGGTAACACTACTATGCCAGCCCAGCCTAGGGCATGGAGGGTTTGGGAACAGGCCTAGGCAAGAGTGCTGCAAACTCCCACTATTCTTAACTACACTTCATCTCCCATTCATGAATAAATGTTTCTCAGTTTAATTTTTATATCTTTGATCAATTTCTAGAGCCCTGGAACTTTTTTTGTTTGGTCTCATTTTATACGTTTTTTTTAGGAAAGTATTTGCAGACCTCTTCACTCTACCATCATGGAGTTCAGCAATAGGTCTTGACTTGTGTTTATATAGAGAATTTAACTTTTTATAATAACTTAATTTTCTTGTGATAGTAACATGTCTGGAGTATAAAATGAGAAACTACAGAAAACTTAAGAGGAGAAAATAAGAATTATTCAAGATTTGACACCCCCCCCAAAGAAAAACCACTTAATATATTTGTATATGTCCTTCTAAAGTTTTTCTGTGATCATGTAGACTTATAAAAACAGATTACGCTTGACATGAGTTTTATCGCCTTCTTCTCACTCCACCCCCGATAACAGTATGTTGCAAATATCTGGCAGTCCCTTTGTATAAGATAGGAGTCTTGCTCACTGTTGCTTGCCCTTCCCCTGTGTTCAAAGGCCTGGTTGGAGAGAGAATAACCTATGAAGAAGCTCTCACTTTTGCTGGGCACTGCCAAATTGCCTTCCAGAAATTCGAGCCACTTTAGATCCCATCAATACTTCTTTCCAACATTCATTTCTCTTTTTTCTTTTTCTTGTTTTTACTTAAAAATAATTTTTTTTTTTATTACTCTTTGGTTTTTACTCAACTCTTTGAGTTAGTTTTCTTTTCTTTTTGAGATAGGGCCTCACTTTGTCACCCAGACTGGAGTGCAGTGGTGTGAGCATGACTCACTGCAGCCTCAACCTCCCAGGCTCAAGTGATCCTCCCACCTCGCCTCCTGAGTACTTGGGATTATAGGCGCATGCTTCTACACTCGGCTAATTTTTGTATGTTTTGCAGAAATGAGGTTTTGCTATATTGCCCAGGCTGGTCTTGCACTCCTGGGCTCAAGCAGTCTGCCTGCCTTGGCGTCCCAAATCACAGGCATGAGCTACTGTGCCTGGCCACTCTTTTCTTTTTTAAAAATTTCTATGAGTAGAATGGATAACAAATAGTATCACATTATGATTTTTGCCCGTCTTCGATTATTAGGAGTTTTACTACCTTCTGAGAAAATCTATTTCATCAATAGAAGTGACTGTTATTTCTTCTTTATATGTCTTAAAATGTGTCTCCATGTAACTGCCATTTACTTTCTCCTACAGTCTGAACCATGTGGCAGCTCTTTTAAAACCTGAATATGTTCCAACCTCCAATCTTCTCTTTTGTGTATAATTGTTCCAGATTTTTCATTTCTTCTTCATATTACATGGTTGTATTTTTACTTTATTTTTAATTTTTTTGCTGGTCTTTTCATCAAACTTTCCCAGCCATTGAGTAATTGGTTAAAATTTGTTCTCTGGTAGTTTGGACAAGGAAGGTTCAGGTGTACAGTATTCTTGTAGCCTTTGTCTGTTCAAGTTGTAGCTTTTATAGTTGAAGGACAGCTTGGCTGATTATTAAATTTGTCTCATACTTTCTTTTTTTTCTTTCTTTTTTTTTTGTTTTGAGATGGAGTTTCACTCTTGTCGCCCAGGCTGGAGTGCAATGGCGCGATCTCAACTCACTGTAACCTCCGCCTCCTGGGTTCAAGCGATTCTCATGCCTCAGCCTCCCAAGTAGCTGGGATTACAGGCATGTGTCACCATGCCTAGCTAATTTTTGTATTACTGATAGAGACGGGATCTCTCCACGTTGGTCAGACTGGTCTCAAACTCCCAACCTCAGGGCATGATCCGCCTGCTTTGGCCTCCCAAAGTGCTGGGATTACAGGCGTGAGACACCGTGCCCGGCCTTGGCTCATACTTTCTTTCCATAAATATTTTGTAAGCCTTTCATGCTCTTCCAAGGTCAAATACTGCAATCTATAAATTTGAGGCTACTCTTATTTTTCTTTTATTACATGGTGACATGATTTTTGCTTGGCTGTGCAAAAGATTCTTTATTGTTAGTCTAATAATTTCCTTATAATATATCTTTGTACAGACTGTTCTGGGTTTGTGATGTGCCTTTCAATATGTAAACTCAAAGCACTTCTATTTAAACAAAGTTTTTGTGAATTACATCTTTAAATACTCTATTCCATTGTTTGATTTTCTTCATTGGGGATTTCTAAGAGTGGAAATGGGGCATAAAGTGGCATCAGTTAGCTGCTTTCTGTAACTCTCAAATCGTTCCGATTTCTAAAAATGTTTCATTATATCTACTTTCCTCATTTCCTCTCTGCCCCTTACTGAGGTGAACAGTTTCTGTTCTTCTTTGTGTTCTTATAATTTAGTCTTCACTTCTGAAATGTTTTTTCCTTTCCCTTTTCCCCGTTTCCTGAGTTCCACCGGTCTCTACTTCACATTCTCCTATTATCTGATCACCTCAAAAACACTTTTGAAGTAAAAAAAAAGAAAAAAGAGAAACGCATGTTGGAAAGAAGAATAGGTGGGATCTAAAGTGGCTCAAATTCTTCCCTGAATTTTTTATTTCTGATTTGTGTTCTTTCATCATTGTGATCAATTCTTTAACTTTTTTTATTGCGATAAAATATACATAACATAAAATTTACTGTTTTAACTATTTTAGGTGTATAATTCTGTAGGATTAAGCATATTCACAGTGTTATGCATCACTACCACTATCCATTTCAAGAACTTTTTATCACCTCCAAAATAAACTTTATACCCATAAAACAATAACTTCCAATCCTCCCACCTCCCAGCTCCTGGTAGCCATTGTTCTTCCCTCTGTCACTGTATGTTTGCCTAGCCTAGGTATCTCATATTAGTGTAACTAGACAATTTTTGTCTTTTTGTGTCTGGTTTATTCACTTTGCATAATGCTTTCAAGGTTCATCCATCTTGTAGCGTGTGTCAGAAGTTCATTCCTTTTCAAGCCTGAATAATATTCCATTTTATGTATATTCTACCTTGTATTTATCCATTCATCTGTTGTGAAACAATTTAGATTGTTTCTGCTTTTTGGCTGTTGTGAATAATGCTGCTGCGAACATTGTTGAACAAATGTCTGTTTGAGTCCCTGCTCTCAGAGTATATACCCAGAAGGGGAATCATTAGATAATGTAGTAAATCTATGTTTAACTTCTTGAGGAACCATTTAGCTGTTTCCCACTTTGGCTATTCTACTTTGTATTTCACTGATGATGCACAGGGGTTACAACTTTTCCACCTCTTAACCAATACTTGTTATTTTCTTTCTTTCTTTTTTTATAATAGCCATCCTAATTGGTGTGAAGTGATATCTCATTGTAGTTTTGATTTGCATTTCCCTAAAGACTAGTGATGTTGAGCATCTTTTAATGTGCTTATTAGCCACATTATGTCTTATTTGGAAAAATGATCATCCAAGTCCTTTGTTCATTTTCGAACTGGGCTGTTTTTTGTTGTTGAATTGTTGGAATTCTTTCCATATTTTGAATATGTATTCAGATATATGAATTGCAAATATTTTCCCCTATTCTATAGGATTCTATTCTATGTGTTGTGTCTTTTCACTCTATGATAAGTGTCTTTTTTTTTTTTTAGATAGGGTCTCATTTTGTTGCTCAGGCTGGAGTACAGTGGTGAGATCATGGCTCACTGTAGCCTCAACCTCCTGGGCTCAAGCAGTCCACCCACTTCGGCCTCATGAGTAGCTGGGACTACAGGTGTGTGTCACCATGCCCAGCTTGCTTGCTTGCTTGGTTATTTATTTATTTATTGTATTTTGTAGAGACAGGGTCTTGCTATGTTGCCCAGATGTCTTGAACTTCTGGACTCAAGCAATCCTCCTGCCTCAGTCTCTCAAAGTGTTGGGATTACAGGCATGAGCCACTGCTCCTGGCCATGGTGTCTCTTGATGCACAAACATTTTTAGTTTTGAAGTTCTATTTATCTTTTTTGTTGTTGTCTGTGCTTCTGTTGTCACATCCTTATTAAAATTTTGTTAGTTCTTTTTGTTAGGTTATAGTTTCCGTCTGCTTCTTGGCAGCATTTTTCTGATGAGTTCTTGCAGGAAGATAGTGATGCTTTCTTATACTTAAAAAATACTGTTTCTATGTAAATGCTGGCCATGATCCTTTTTTCCTACTCATATTTGAGTGAGATGAAGTTTTGCGAGTTAGTAGCAAGAGTTTCCTGTGGGGTATAGTGATAACAGGCCAAAGTAGCCTTTCAGGTTTCACAGCTCAGGAGGTTCCCCCCGCTATTACTACAAAAATGTCTGTTTTCTTAATACAGCCCCTCTGTTTGCCCATCTCTCCTTTGCCTCCCAGAAGCTGGCCTGGGTCAAGAGACCTCTGTTGCCTTCTCTTTGTAAACTTGCCTTCCAAGGTGATGCACTCACTCTTAGGTAGTGTATTTTTCTAATGCTTCCTGGTATCTGCCACCTTGGTGTGCCTGTAGGTGTCCTCTGTACCTTCTCCCTCCTCTTCTCTAATCAGCTGAGTCTTGTCAGCTCCTTTTGACAGTGTGCTCTCTCTTTCAGGTGGTAAATATTTGTAGGAGAGTTTGAACGCTTTCCACTGCTGGTCCTTTCTAGACTCCTGCCCCAGTGCTGGTGTGATGTCTGCCATAAGCTTTCCGCACCATCCTCACCTTTGGCATCACATATACAAATAAGAGTTTATATCTTTTCTGTTACTTTTCTTCATTGTCTTCATCTGTGTGGTTTCAGAAGAAGTGATACCACAAGATTTTTATTGGATTTGTCTTTAATAGATTCTTGAACATTTCAACAGTACCAAGTACATAGAGTCTTTTTTAATAGAAAGTTTTTAGTCTAATTTGAAAAAATTAGTTGAACCTAATTTGTGAGCTATAAGGTGATTTAGGTTATTTTAAATAATTTTTGGATGACAAAATCAATGGGCTAAATAGGAAAAAAGCATAAAGAGAAATTTAAATGGATTATCTGTTAAAAATCTTTTCTTAAACTTGACTTTTCTGTGAATGTTTAAAGACTGTTGGATCCTTATTTTTCAGATCATAGACCTCTTTGAGAATATGATTTCTAAAAAAATTATATTTTATGTACTTTTAGGGTCTCATGATTCATGGATTCTAGGTTAAGAGCTATTGTCTTGGATCTACAATGCACATAAATAACTCTTTACGGTATGAAATGTTTCTGTAAGGGTAACGAATAAGGTATCCAAGAACTGCTTTGAGTTTTTCAAATTAATGTACTAGATTTAGAAAATTGATTTTTAGACGGCTTCAGATTTCCTTGATTTAACAACGTATTCAGTAAATAATTGACTTTCTGACAGAGCACTATTTGGGGATTCTCACATAAAATAAGTCCATAGCTAGCTATTCCAAGGTGGACATGTGCCTCTATTACGTCATCAGGCTACAAGTCCCTTTTTTCTATTTTACTGTATTTAGAGCTTAGCTTCTGGGTTGCTACTTAATTACAGCATGGCTGTTGGGCATTGTATCTGTGATCTAGGCAGAAAACAGGGACATGGGGAAAAGACTGTATTGCTCCCCTTTTAAGGAGTTTTTCTGGTGGTCCCAGCAACATCTATTTATATCTTGTTCATCAAACATATACATATGTCTATCAAAGATGTGCTGCAATGAAGGGTGGGTACATTTCAACTGAGCACTTTGTTCCCTACCATTGCAAACAAAATCAGAGTTCTCTTACTAAGGAAGAGAAACACCCATCAATAGGCAACTGCAAACTCTGCCACAGTATTCTGTTTTATTTTGAGACAGAGTTTTGCTCTGTCACCCAGGCTGGAGTGCAGTGGCATGATCTCAGCTCACTGCAACCTCTACCGTTCAGGTCCAAGCAATTCTTGTGCCTCAGCCTCTGGAGTAGCTGGGATTACAGGCAACCACCACCACCTCTGGCTAATTTTTGTATTTTTAGTAGAGACGGAGTTTTACCATGTTGGCCAGGCTGGTCTTGAACTCCTGGGCTCGAGTGATCCACCCACCTCAACTTCCCAAAGTGCTAGGATTACAGGCATGAGCCACGGTGCCTGGCTTGCCACACTATCCTTTTAAAGAATTGGTCACCACAAAGAAATTTTTAATCAACATTTTCAGCATTAACTCTCTTCTAACTGTGTGAGAAATGCTTTTACATACATTATTTAACCCATTTATGCCTAGTGTTCCATTATTGGAACGCTAAGCTTGTGGGAGTTATTTATATCCTACTGCTCAAGGTCATCATCCAGGTCTGATTTTTAGCAAGAAAAATCTGCAACCTTTGACATAATTGGGTTAATTAAACTCTCATAACAATTTTTGTTGATAATGTTTGTACATATTTATGAGGTACATGTGATATTTTATTAAATGCATAGGCTGTGTAATGATCAAGTCAAGGTATTTGACTTGATCACCTCAAGTATTTATCATTTCTATGTGTTGGGAACATTTCAAGTCCATTCTTTTAGCTGTTTTGAAATATGCAGTACTTGTTAACTATAGTCATCCTACTCTGCTATCAATCTTAGAATGTATTCCTTCTTTCTAACTGTGTGTTTGTACTCATTAGCACCTCTCTTTATCTCCCTTATACTCACATTCTCAACACTTTTAAGTAGGTGTTATTACTGCAGTTTAACAGATGAGGAGGCAGTCTTGGGATAGATAAAAATTTTTATAAGTTCAAAAGGCTGAATGTGAGGGTGATCTGGCTGTGGTGTCTCCCCAGTATTCCCTGAGATTGACTCAGTTGGTGACTGGAGAGTGTATTAGTCAGGGTTCTCTTAGAGGGACATAACTAATAGGATAGGTATATATATGAAGGGGGGTTTATTAGGAGTATTGACTCAAACAATCACAAGGTAAATTCCCACCGAGTCCCAAAACCTCAAAAGTAGGGAAGCCGATAGTGCAGCCTTCAATCTGTGGCTGAAGGTCTGAAAGCCCCTAGCAAACCACTGGTGTAAGTCCAAGAGTCGAAAAGCTGAAGAGCTTGGAGTCCAATGTTTGAGGGCAGGCAGCATCCAGCATGGGAGAAAGATGAAAATGGAAGACCTAGCAAGTCTAGTCCTTCCACGTTCCTCTGCCTGCTTTTGTCCTAGCCACACTGACAGCTGTTAGATGGTGCCCACCCAGATTGAGTGTGGGTCTGCCCCTCCCAGTCCACTGACTCAAATGTTCAAATGTTCATCTCCTTTGGTAACACCCTCACAGACACACTCAGGAACAATACTTTGCATCCTTCAATCCAGTCAAGTTGACACTCAATATTAACCATCACAGACAGCATGAGTCATCCTTCTTTATTGTTGGGTTTGCTCTTCTCCAAAGCTGCACATTCACCAAAGAGGATGACATTCCCAGTGAGACTATACCAGTCAATGGCAAAACCAGGATTCAAACTCAAGTGCTCTAATTTCAGATCTATTCCTTTTCCAATGATGCCAACCTTATCCAAGCTAATACGATTGTCTATGTCTCTATAAAAGAGTAATCCTACAATTGTTATTATTAATTTTTAAATTGCAATTTGGAAAGAACATGTTCCTTTTTCTCTTATGCTGTCAAAAAAATTGGTATAAGGTATAATTCTTTGTTAGCTGGAAGTCTCTTTGAGGGATTCCTATTTTTTCCAAATTTTTTATTAATGAAAAATAGCAAGCATTCATAAAAGTTGAAAGACTAGTATAATGGGCACTCTGTATACTGCCCACTTAGATTTAAAAATCAGCATTCTGTGATATTTGTACTCATTCCCTCTGTCTCTTTGTATGTTTGTATACATATGCATATATACAATATATATACAGGCATAGACACTTTGTGTTTGAAATATTTTAGTATTTGAAGACATCATTACACTGCATCCCTGTTTCAGCATGCACCTCATATGAATAAGGAATACTATAGCTGGAATAAATTAGTTCTTACATGATGTTATTATATGTTATTATACCTAAAATATTTAAAGTTACACCATCTAATATCCAATACATTTTCACATTTTCCCAGTTGTCCTGATGAGACAATTGACTGTTTTTATTTTTGCTTTTTTTTTTTAAAGAGACAGTGTCTTGCTCTGTCACCCAAGCTGGAGTTCAGTGGTGTGATCATAGCTCACTGCAGCTTCAAATTCCTGGGCTCAAGTGATCTTTTGCCACAGCCTCCTGAGAAGCTGTGGTGGGAGGATTAGCCATCATACCCAGATAATTTAAAAAAATATTTTTTTTGTGGAGATGGGGTCTCAGTTTGTTACCTAGGCTGGTCTTGAACAACTCTCACCCCTTTTTTGATGTCAGTTATGCTTATATAAAGGTCTCAAACTCCTTGCCTCAAGTGATCCTTCTGCCTCGGCCTCCCATAGTGCTGCTATTACAGGCATGAGCCACCACACCTGGCCTAATTTTGCTTTTAAAAATGAGTAGACTTTTTTTTTTTTTAGCAGTTTTACATTTACAGAAAATGACTGGGAAGTACAGAGTTCCCACATAATTCTTTGTCCTTACTTCCCAGTTTCTTCTATTACTATCATCTTGCATTGGTGTGGCACATTTGTTATAATTGATGAGCCAATATTGATATATTATTATTAAGTAGATCTCATAGTTTACATTAGGTTTCCCTGTTTGTGTTATGCATTCTGTGAATTTGGTAAAATGCATAATGACATGTGTCCATGTTTTTCTTTAATAAATAGGGAAATAATCAAGATCATATATTACATTTGAAGGTTGTATATTTTAACTTATTTTAAATCTAGAACCAGTCTTTCCCTCATGGCATTGATGTTTTGAAAAGTCCAGGCTGATACAATGTTAGAACGTCCCTCCTTCTGGATTTGTTTCTTTTTTCACAGTCTCTTTTAACTTGTTCTTGTAGCTCCTGTGTTTACTGTAAACTAGAAGTTAGGTTTACAAGCTAGTGAGCATCACCTTAAAGGTTTTTAGCAAGAATACTTGATAAATTGTGTGTTCTTTATAATGCATCACATCAGGAGCACGTGATGACAAGTCCTCTCATGATTAGTAATGATAAATTGGATCTTTGAGTAAAGATTTAAGGTGATTATAGCCAGATATAATTGTAATAGTGAATTTTTTCTTTGCAATGAGTATATAATCCGTGAGGTAATCTTTTTGACACTGTGAAAGTCTTATTCTCCAGCAACCTTTCAGCTGATGTTTCGGCAGCTGCTGATTATCCTTGCTTACGTTATTTATTAAGTGATTTGTGAGAAAAACAGTGGTTTTCTAATTGTCATTCCTGCTACATTTAACTGTAGCATTCTTCTGTAAAGAAGGCCTTAACTTTTTTACTGCTTTCTCTCACTTATTATGAACTCAGGAATTTTTAATGCACTATGTTATTAGTGTATTAAATATGTTAATACATAGGTTATATGTATTAATAACAAATTTAGCTTAACTAAATATGTCATTATTTACAGTGCTTACTCTTGGTGCTTGAACTGCCCTAAATTTGACCAGTGGGATTCCATTACACTGGCCCATAGGTCTTGTGGATGTGCCCCCTTAGGCCTTGAGCATTTTTTTTATTGCTTTCTGGAGCAAGATATCTCAGCATCACCTTGTACTTTCCTTGTGCTACTTTTATTTGGTGATGGGGTGTCTTTCTATCTTATACATTCCTTGTTAGATTTATTAACCCTAGCTCCAGTTCCAAAGAGTCTTGGAGCACATGGTTCTGAATTTAACCAGCAGTGTAACCTGATTATCCTTCAAAGTACTTTCAATATATGGGCTTTAAATTTGTGAAGGATTGCTATAAGGAAATATAGGCCATTGATTTCAGTAGTCTAAAATTGCATTTTGTATTAAGTTAAACAGAGCTGCATACAGGTAATGTTGGCCCCCTTGGGCCCTCACAGAGCTGCCAGTATTAAAGGTTCTGGTGATGCCATAGTGTGTCATCATTAAAAGCTCAAGCACTGGAGCCTTAAGGATCTGAGGTTATGTTCTGGCTCTAAACTTTACCAGCCATATGTATTAGTCTGTTCTCGCATTGCTATAAAGAACTACCTGAGACTGGGTACTTTATAAAGAAAAGAGGTTTAATTGTCTCCTGGTTCCACAGGCTGTAAGGAAGCATGGCTGGTGAGGCCTCAAGAAACTTACAATCACAGTGGTAGGCAAAGGGGAAGCAGGCTCATCTTATACTTCTGGAAGGGCCAGAAGAGGAGGAAGAGAGGAAAGAGAGAGGTGCTACATACTTTTAAACAACCAGATCTTGTGAGAACTGACTCACTATAACCATCCACCCCTCTGGCCTGATTACCCCTCACCAGGCACCTTCTCCAACATTGGAGATTACAATTTGAGATGAGATGTGGGTGGTGACTCAAATCCAAATTGTATCATTCTGTCCCTGGCCCTTCTTAAATCTCATGTCCTTCTAACATTACAAAATACAATCATTCCTTCTCAGCAGTCCCCCAAGTCTTAACT
Source organism: Colobus angolensis palliatus (assembly GCF_000951035.1). NCBI lineage: Eukaryota > Metazoa > Chordata > Mammalia > Primates > Cercopithecidae > Colobus > Colobus angolensis. The sequence goes on along the minus strand of NW_012113475.1, from coordinate 716,616 downwards.
CATTTCAGCATTAACTCAAAAGTCCAGTCCACAGTCTCATCTGAGACAAGGCAAGTCCCTTCTGCCTATGAGCCTGTAAAATCAAAACCAAGTTGTTTTTTTTTTTAACCAAGTTAGTTTCCTCCAAGATAAAATGGAGTACAGGTGTTAGGTAAATACAGCTGTTCAAAAAGGGAGAAATCAGCCAAAACAAGGGGACTACAAGCCCTGTGCAAGTTTGAAACCCAGCAGGGCATTAAATCTTAAAGCTCAAAAATAATCTTCTTTCACTCCATGTCTCACATCCAGGCCACACTGATGCAACGTGTGGGCTCCCAAGGACTTGGGCATCTCTGCCCCTATAGCTCTATAGGGTACAGACCCTTGGTTGCTTTCCTGAGATGGCATTGAGTGCCTACAGCTTTTCCAGACACATGACACGAGCTCTCAGTGGATCTACCATTCTGGATCCTGGAAGATGGTGGTCCTCTTCTCACAGCTCCACTAGGCAGTGTCCTGGTGGGGACTCTTGTATGGGGGCTCCAATCTCACATTTTCCCTCTACATTGCCCTAGTAGAGGTTCTCCATGAGGATTCCACCCCTGCAGCAGACTTCTGCCTGGACATTCAGGAGTTTCCATACATCCTCTGAAATCTAGGTGGAGGCTCCTAAGCCTCAACTTTTGCCCTCTGTGCACCCACAGGCTTAATATCATGTGGAAGCCACCAAGGCTTATAGCCTGTACCCTCTGGAGCAGTGGCCTGAGATCTATTTTGGGTCCCATAGCCATGGCTGGCGCTGGAGTGATTGGGACACAGGGATCAGTGTCCTGAGGTTGAGCAGAGCAACATAGGCCCTGGGCCCAGCTTCCCTCCTAGGCCTCCAGCCCTGTGATGGGAGGGGCTGCTGTGAAGGTCTCTGAAATGCCTTTGAGACATTTTCCCCATTGTCTTGGCTATTAACATTCAGTTCCTCTGAATGTTCAGCTGCAAATTTCTGCAGCTGGCTTGAATTCTTCCCTAGAAAATCGGATTTTCTTTTCTACCATATGATCAGGCTGCAAATTTTCTAAACTTTTATGCTCTGTTTTCTTTTTATTAATAAATATAAGTTCCAGTTTCAGATAAGCTCTTTGCTCATGCATATGACAATACACTGTTAGAAGCAGCCAGGTCAAATCTTGAATGGTTTGCTGCTTTGACATTTCTTCCTCCAGATACCCTAAATCATTTATCTTAAGTTCTTTTAAAGTTTCACAGATCCCTAGAGAAGGGCAAAATGCTGCCACTTCCTTTGCTAAAGCATAATAAGAGTAACCTTTACTCCAGTTCTCAATAAGTTCCTCATCTCTATCTGAGACCTCCTCAGCCTGGACTTCATTGTCCACATCACTATCAGCATTTTGATCACAACCATTCAACAAGTTTATAGGAAGTTCCAAACTTTCCTTCATCTTCCTTTCTTCTGAGCCCCTCCAAACTGTTCCAACCTCTGACCATTACCCATTTCCAAAGCTGCTTCCATATTTTGAGGTATCTTTATACCAATGCCCACTCCTAGGTACCACATTTGCTGTATTAGTCTGTTCTCACATTGCTGTAAATATGGGTTGTGATTCAAATCCAGATTATATCATTGTGTGCGTGGCCCTTCACAAATCTCATGTCCTTACCTGAGACAGGATAATTTATAAAGAAAAGACATTTAAATGGCTCACAGTTCTGCAGGCTGTACAGGATACAAGACTCGGGAGACCTCAGGAAACTTATAATTATGGTGAAGGCAAAGGAAAAACAAGCATGTCTTACATGGCCAGAGAAAGAGGAAGAGACGAAAGGAGGAGGTGCTACATACTTTTAAACAATGAGATCTTGTGAGGACTCACTCACTATCACAAGAACAGCAAGAGAGAAATCCTCCCCCATGATCCAATCACCTCCCACCCAGCCCTTCCTCCAACATTGGAAATTACAATTCCACGTGATATTTGGGGAGAGACACAAATGTAAACCATATCACCATGTAAACTTAGTCAAGTTTCTGTTCTTGGCATCTCAGTTTTCCTTTCTCCTCTCCTCTCCTCTCCTCTCCTCTCCTCTCCTCTCCCTTTCTTTCTTTCTTTTCTTTTCTCTTTTCTTTTTTCTTTTCTTTTCTTTCTCTCTCTCTCTCCTTCCTTCCTTCTTTTTGTGCATTAATTTTCTTATCCCAATGGAAATAGCTAAGAGTACATACTGATAAGGTGGTTTTGAGACTTAGACACACTAATTTTTTATTTTTTGTCTTTCAAATTTTAGATTCAAGGTACGTGTGCAGGTCTGTTACAAGGGTATATTATGTGATGCTGAAGTTTGGGCTTCCATTGATTCTGTCACCTAAATAGTGAACATAATACCTAATAGGAACTTTTTCAACCCTTTTCCCTCTCTCTCTCCCCTCTCTTTTTCTGTACCCAATGTTTCATTCCCACTATATGTGAGAACATGCTGTATTTGTTTTTCTGTTTCTACATTAGTTTACTTAGGATACTGGCCTCCAGCTGCATCCATATTGCTACAGAAGGCATGATTTCATTCTTTTTCATGACTGTGTTGTATTCCATGGTTTATGTGTGCCACATTTTCAGTCATGGGCACCCAAATTCATTCCATGTCTTTAATATTGTGAACAGTGTTGCAAAAAACATATGAGCACGGGTATCTTTTTGTTAGGATGACTTATTTTCTTTTTTCTTTTGAGATGGAGTCTCACTCTGTCACCCAGGCTGGAGTGCAGTGATGCAATCTCAGCTCACTGCAACCTCTGCCTCCCAGGTTCAAGTGATTCTCCTGCCTTAGTCTCCCAAGTAGCTGGGATTACAGGCAAACACCCCCACACCTGGCTAATTTTTGTATTTTTAGCAGAGATGGGGTTTCGCAATGTTGGCCAGGCTGGTCTCAAACTCCTGACCTCAGGTGATCCACCTGCCTTGGTCTCCCAAAGTGTTGAGATGACAGGCATGAGCCGCTGTGCCCAGCTGATTTATTTTCCTTTGATGTATACTACTCAGTAATAGGATCGCTGGGTTAAATGGTAGTTCTATTTTTAGTTCTTTGAGAAATCTCTAAACCACTTTTCACAGGGGATAAACTAATTTACATTCTTACCAACAGCGAATAAATGTACCCTTTTCTCTGCAACCCTGACAACATCTGTTGTTTTTTGACTTTTAATTATAGCCATTCTGACTGGTATGAGATGAGATCTCACTGTGGTTTTGATTTGTGTTTATCTAATGATGAGTGATGTTGAACATCTTTTCATGTTTGTTGGCTGCTTATATGTCTTCTTTTAGGAAGTGTCTGTTCTTGTTCTCTGCTCATTTTTATTTATTTATTTATTTTTATTATACTTTAAGTTCTAGGGTACATGTGCATAACGTGCAGGTTTGTTACATATGTATACTTGTGC
>NW_012113475.1:658181-711889 GCF_000951035.1 Colobus angolensis palliatus | reverse complement strand
CATGCTGTTTTGGTTACTGTAGCCTTGTAGTATAGTTTGAAGTCAGGTAGCGTGACGCCTCCAGCTTTGTCCTTTTGACTTAGGATCTCTGCTCATTTTTAATGGGGTTATCTGTTTTATTCTTGTTGATTGGTGTAAATTCCTTATTGATTCTGGATATTAGTCCTTTCTTGGATGCATAGTTTGCAAATATTTCCTCCATTCTCTAGGCTGTTTACTCTGTTGATAGTTTCTTTTGCTGTGCAGAAGCTCTTTCATTTAATTAGGTCCCAATTGTTATATTTTGGTTTTGTTGCATTTGCTTTTGAAGACTGGGTCATAAATTATTTGCCTAGACTGATGTTCGTAAGGATATTTCCTAGGATTTCTTCCAGAATTTTTATAGTTTGAAGTCTTACACTTAAGTCTTTAATTTATTTTGTGTTAATTTTTGTATATGGTGAAAGGTAGGGGTCCAGTTTCATTATTCTGCATATGGTTAGCCAGTTTTCCCAGCACTGTATATTGAATGGGGGCCCTTTCCCCATTGTTTATTTTTGAGAGACATGAATTTTAAACCATGTACAACAGTGTCTGTGATACAATCAGTCCCTACTATGTGTTAGCTATTCTAAAAACTCAAGGCTTCTGAAATTTGTCCTGTTTACTCTATTGATGAAAGCCTTCTTTATTCAGGTCCTAATATCATAATTATTGATGTTGCTTCTGAACATACCTTACTTTGTATTAAAGAGACCATGAAACATGTAAATAATTATTTTTCTCTGCTACAAGAATATGGAATTTGGTTCTCATTTCTAGCAAGTGCATTTATCTTCACAGCATGTGTTTTTTATTCTCACAGCTATCTATTTGGAGACAGTGTTAATACTGTGGGCCCTGAACTCAGCTTGCTTGCCTGCGTGTGACTCCTGGCTGCACCACTTGCTTATGTGAAGTGGAGCACTTTACTGGCTTCTCTGTGCCTTTTGTGAAGTGGTAATCACAAAAGTATCTTCCTTCCTAGAGTTTCTTTTTTATAGGATTTAATGAGTGAAGCCATTTGAAGTATTGACAACCTTAACTGGCATAGACAGTAAAGACTCCATAAAAGTTCACTGTCATTATCATTTTGATTTTTTCTTATCTTTTAAAACTTTAATTTTCTATTTTCTCTGATTATTTTATTTTTTTCTGGGTATTTAAATCAATTAGATCAAGAGAGAGAGAATGTCTGTGTGTGTGTGTTGTTACAGAACAGAAATGAGTTCTGACTAATTTCAACATAAAGAAACTTTACTGGAAAGTTACTGGAGCAGCTTACCAAATGGAATGAACAGTGGAAGAATGACCAGTATCAGAAAGAGTAGATGAAGGACCATATCAGCTGCAGTGATGCAGATGGCAAATGCTATCACCCATCTTGTTAGAGCGCTACAGTAGTACCCATTTTCTGTCTTTATGATAAGCCACTCAAGCTTCAGTGGTTTGCAGGAGAAGGGATCTGATTCACCTGGTGGAGAGACTGAGCCCCGTCTTTCCTAGAGGCAAGGCAATCATTTTGAGTAGTATTGTTATCAAAGCTGTTCACAGTGAACTTGCAGTCATTCCCCAAAACACACTTTGGATTTGTTATTTGGAAAAAGGACAAGTGGAAACTTAAGTGCCCCAAGCCAATAAATATTTACTACAATCAGTGTATTTTGTTAACTATCCTAACTATTTTCCAACAAAAATAAAGCCATCAACAAGGTCACCAGTACTTAATTATAAAAAGTATACTGGTATAAAACTCAGGAGATCTGGGCTCTAGGCACAGCCCTTTTTGACTAACATCACAACTTTTTAGGTCCTGATTTTCTTATTACTAAGGCGATAGTATAAGAATTAGAAGGCCCGTAAGGATTGTTCTAACAGTAAAACTTTAAGGTTCTTTGATTGTCTTTGTTATGTGGAAACCTATATTGTTTTTATACACACACGCACGCACACACACACACACACACACCCATGAATATGCTCCAGATAGTCCAGTCTTCACACTCAAGTGATGCATGGGAATTTATATGTAAACAAAAGTTTAAACAGTTAAGGTAGACTCAATACCTTAATTAGTAACTTTTTTTTTTTTTTTTTTAGATGGAGTCTTGCTCTGTCACCCACGCTGGAGTGCAGTGTTGCAATCTCGGTTCACTGCAAGCTCCGCCTCCTGGCTTCATGCCATTCTCCTGCCACAGCCTCCTGAGTAGCTGGGACTACAGGCGCCTGCCACCATGTCCAGCTAACTTTTTTTAAATTTTATTTTATTTTTATTTTTTGTAGAGACGGGGTTTCACCGTGTTGGCCAGGATAGTCTCAATCTCCTGACCTCATGATCTGCCCGCTTCAGCCTCCCAAAGTGCTGGGATTATAGCCGTCAGCCACCGCACCCAGCCCTAATTCAAGGTTTTAAACTCATATAGACAGAATTTCTAAGGAAACCTTGTGAATTTCTAGGAATAAATCAAGGAATTGTGATAAGTACATATTAAGTTATTTTTTCCTCATCGTTCAAAGGTCATACTTAGAGATTTTAGAAAATTAGAGATGTATGGAGAATAGTAATTAGGTTATCAGAATTCAGCAATCAAACGTGTCTCAACTATGTTTCCCTTTTAAAAAAGTAACCTTTATAGAAATATTTACTACAGGAATGATTAATTAGCTTTCCATTACTTTAAGAAGAAATCAGAATAATAATTCCTAGAAGAAAGAGGAGAAGGAAAAGGATTATGACAATCAGTACTCAGTGAGTGTGCCAGGCACCGTTCTTACTCCTTTACGTAAATGAACTCATTTCTACCTTGTACATTTCTATGACATGCAAACTCTTAGTATTCCCATTTTATAGATGAGGAAATTGAGGCACACAGAGGTTATATGACTTGTGCAAGGTTATAGCTAATAAGAGTCAGAATGGGATTTGATCCAGTCTTGTTCCATAGTCTATGCTCTAAACCACTATGCTGTATTCTCTGTATAAGCAGATAAAATAAGATAAAATTTATATAATTTAACTTCACTGTCAGCTGTTTTTAATGCTACACGAGTTTTTTTTTTAAGTTTTGTTATTAGTGGTTATTTTTTAGCTGCTTGCTCACCAGATATACCTGGTTGAAATTTCCCATGGATTCAGCTGAAGGAGATTGATACATTTATAAACCTATAAGAAAAAGAAATTATTAACTGTTACAAGTTGGACTTAATTAACAAAATCATAATTTCCTTGGTAACAGAGATCATGGGTTTCGTCCATACTACTACTACTCCATAGTGGCTATCCCATGACTTATTTATAATGTTAATAGATACTAAATCTGTATTGTATCTTTACATTGGCTGAATTTTCACTAGAGAAATATGGCTTTCAAATATGACCTATAAAAGATGCAGATATGCTAGTAAAAGCTTACCTCATTCTGTAGATTATGCAATTTAAAATCAAATTGAGATTGCAAGTATCCTATTCAAAGATTGTAGAATTAACTTGTAATTGTCTTATGTCACATATAGCATTTATAAGCTTGTTACTATAATTGTACATAAACTACACTATAACATTAAATAAACCTATTATAAGTTAAGGAGAGGAACATGGACCTAGAGCAAGATAAAACTGTCTCTTACTAGTTCTCTGACTTTTACCAAATTACTTAACTCTGGTTTTTGTTTCCTCAACTCTAGATTGAACGTAATGTTTCTACTCTTACGATTTTTTAGTGACTAAATGATGGTGATTTAAGTCATTTAATAGTATTTCCACATTGGTTAGCTGCTACATTCATTCTCAAAAAGTGGAAGTTTCCTCCAATTTTACTGCCTCTGTCCCTCAGATAAGACTGTTTGCATTTTTCCATCTCTCTTTTCAGTGTTTGGATTTATTAACATATATAATAAAATTTATATAAGACACATGCTTAAAAAATTCCTCTTTATTTGGATGCAGATTTTTATTACAAGGAAGAAACAAACTCTTATGAATTTTTCATTGTGTTATTAATTTGAGGTAATTGAATCTAAGTTGCATTTTTATTTACAATATATATAATACAATCTTGTTGAAGAATTTAAAATTGCGACTACCTAAATGTTGTTGTTTCAAAGATTTGAGGGCATTTTGAACCTCAGTAAGAACTGAGTTGATATTATGTTCCTAAAGATTACTGAGATATTTACAGATGTAATCAAATCAGAGAACTATAATGATCATTGTACGTGTAGAATGGTTGTTGTAATTTTTTCTTCTGACACTTTAAATTAAAGCTACCTTAAAATGACACCGAGACAAATTTTTGTCTTTAGAAACATCTCAGGATCTGCCTGGTGTTTCACTGTTCTTATAAATGTTTTATTTTCCTGTTAACCAGGTACTTCTGAGTCACACCCCTTGGTTACTGTAGTAATATATCTTAGATACGGCAGTGTATTGCTCCCTCTCTTAGCTACACACTTCAGTTGTGGCTTTAGGTTTCTCATTACTTTTCATTCCTTTTAGCCATTATATCTGAGCAACATGTGAGAGATGTTAGAGATTTTGGTATGAGTTGAAGTAAAAATAAGACCACAACTATTCATCTTCTAACACATTTTAATTCACGTGTTTCTGTTGTAACCATGCAACCTCCTGTTGTGAATATGACTGACTGCTCTTTTTTCTTACGTTCTTTTAAGCAAAGTAAAGCAGCGGTTCGGCTGAAAGAAGACATGAAAAAGATAGTGGCGGTGCCATTAAATGAACAGAAGGATTTTACCTATCAGAAGTTATTTGGAGTCAGTCTCCAAGAACTTCAACGGCAGGGGCTCACCAAGAATGGTATTCCAGCAATAGTGTGGAATATAGTAGAATACTTGACGCAGCATGGTGAGTTAAGTCATGCTTTAGTCTTTTCATTTTCACAGTCCCTTGCATAAACAAATTATTTGTGTGAATTATTTCATAATGTATGATTAGACTATCCTCTAAAGCACCTTCATTAGAATATTAAATTACTGTGTAATATACTTTTTATTTAAAAAAGGGCATTACTGCTTAACATTGTCTTGACAGTACTAATTTGATTAACCATAGAGCAATCACTTTAATTATAGAGATTTCTAGTTTGGAATGTTTCCTAGTTTTAAATGCTAAAATACTCTGTTGTAATAGTAATAGTCAGTTTTCTAGATTAATTAAATTCCAACTGATAGTCAGTAATTTTTAATGTAACCAAACATGTTTTTGGGTATCTCTTTCACCTGAGGTCAATCATGAACTTACTTATTCAATGCCTAGACTATCCTCATGCACTTAGAAGAGATACCAAAAAACTATGATGTAACTGATTATGCAGGGTGGCAGGGGGGTGGTTTCTCTTATCTTTACAGAGATAAAATTAAGCATGTAAAACATTTGGAAAATAATATAGTACATTATACAATAAAAAGATAAATTATATCTTAGTTACTGAGAGCTGTGTAGCCCACAGCTTTTTGATAATTTTGTTTAAAATAAATCATAAGCCTGGATAATTTGAGAGAGTGTTTCCATATTCCCTGCATCTTTTTTTTTTTTTTTTTTAAGAGAGAGGTTCTTGCTTTGTTACCCAGGCCAGAATGCAGTGATGTGATCATAGCTCACTGTAATCTCATACTTTAGGGCTCAAGTGATCTTCCTTTCTTAGCCTCTTCTGTAGCTGGGACTACAGGTGTATTCCACCACACCTGGCTGATTTATTTTTATTTTATTTTTATTTTTATTTTTATTTTTTGTAGAGACAGGTTTTCCCAATGTTGCCCCAGCTGGTTCTGAACTCCTGGACTCAAATGATTCTCCCACCTCAGCTTCCCAAAGTGTTGAGATTATAGGCATGAGCCACCACACTCAGCCATGTAGGGATTTTTAAATGTAGAACTTGAGGCTTCAAACATATTCTGTACAGTAGTCCCCCATGTTATGCATGGTTTGGTTTTCCAGGGTTTCACTCTTACCTGTGACCAATCATAGTCCAAAGTTGCTAACTGGAAAATTCCAGAAATAAACAATTCATCAGTTTTTTTGGGTTTTTTTGTTGTTTGTTTTTTGTTTTTGTGACGGAGGTTCGCTTTTGTAGCCCAGGCTGGAGTGCAGTGGCATGATCTCGGCTCACTGCAACCTCTGCCTCCCGGATTCAAGCAATTCTCCTGCCTCATCCTCCTGAGTAGCTGGGATTAAAGATGTACACCCAGCTATTTTTTTTTTTTGTATTATTAGTAGAGATGGGATTTCACCATGTTGGCCAGGCTGGTCTTGAACTCCTGACCTCAGGTGATCTGCCTGCCTCCGCCTCCCAAAGTGCTGGGATTCCAGGCATGAGCCACTGCACCCGGCCAACAATTCATCAGTTTTAAATGGTACAGCCTTCTGAGTAGCATGATGAGATCTCTAGCCATCCTGCTGCTTGGGACCTTAATCGTCCACTTGTCCAGTGTATCCATGTGTGTATGCCACCTGCCTGTTAGTCACTTAGTAGTGGCCTCAGTTTGCAGATTGATCATTGTGGTATCACAGTGCTTGTGTTCAGGTGGCTCTTATTTTACTTAATAATGGCCCCAAAGTGCAAGAATAATAATGCTGGCAATTCAATACGCCGAAGGGAAGCCATGAAGTGGCTTTTAATTGAAAAGGTGCATTCTCAACTTAATAAAGGGAGAAAAAAAATGTATGCTGAGGTTGCTAAGATCTATGGTAAGAACAAATCTCTCCCAATTATTCTGTTGTATTGCTTTTTTTTTTTTTTTTTAAAGGGACAGGGTCTTGCTCTGTTGCCCAGGCTGGAATGCCATGGTGTGATCATAACTCACTGCAACCTCATATTCCACGGTTCAAATAATCTTCCCACCACAGCCTCCTGAGTAGCTATTGTACAGGCATGTGCCACTGTAACCTGCTAATTAAAAAAAATGTCTTTAGAGGCAGGTCTCGCCATGTTGCCCAGGCTGATTTGAACTCCTGGCCTCAAACAATCCTTCTGCCTCAGCCTCTTAAGTAGCTTGGATTATAGATGTGAGCCATTGCAACTGGCTCTATTCTGTTTTTTTATTGTTATTGTTAATCTCTTACTATGCCTACTTTTTAAATTAAACTTTATCATAGATATGTATGTATGGGGGAAAAACCCAGTATATGTAGGGTTTGGTGCTATCCAAGTTTTTAGGCATCTATTGGCAGTCTTGGAACATATCCCCTTTGGGTAAGGTGTGTCTACTGTATTTTGAGTAATTTGTTTCAGGCCATGTCTTTCCAGGATTACAAGTCTCTTCTCCCTTTCTGATAAGAATCATTTATTGGAAAGGAGTGAGAAGCGCTCATCACATGTTCCTCTATAGGAATATGTATCAACTTCTGACAGGGACTCTATGGCAGATTATTCATTCTGCTGATGGTTAGATGTTAATTGAAAAAAGCATCTATCTGCTGTGGTTACTAGGCATGTAGATGACTGATATGGTTAGGCTTTGTGTTCTCACCCAAATCTTATCTTGAATCATAATCCCCTAGTCCCCACATGTCAAGGGAGAGATCGGGTGGAGGTAATTGAATCATGGGGGTGGGTTCCCCAGGCTGTTCTCTGATAGTGAATTCTCAAGAGATCTGATGTTTTCATAAGGGGTTCTTCCCCCTTCGCTCAGCACTTCTTCTCCTTCCTGCCGCCTTGTGAAGAAGGTGCCTCGCTTCCCCTTTGCCTTCTGCCTCGTAAGTTTCCTGAGGCCTCCCCACCATGCTGAACTGTGAGTCTTTCTTTTATAAATTACCCACTTTCAGGCAAAATTTTATGACAAATTTTTTTTTTTTTCCTGAAAACTTAAGAGCCAGGTTTCTGTTCTTACTCTGTAGAGTTTTTCTCCTTATTAAAGGAAGATAAATTGCAGAAAGGCCAGATTCTTAGAAAACAGCTCTGGAGTTACTCAAATACTTCAAACAGTTAAACACAAACAGTGTTACACATAGCATGACAGGAAGATAGAAGTTTGGCCTACAAAATCTTGAAGCCGGGAGTTACAACCAGCTTTAATAGGATTTATTTACATACTTGGTTTTGAGTAAGACTGTGTATCCCACTGAGTTAGATACAAATGGATTTCTAGATCATTCATTTAATCTGTTAAGTAAGGATGTATATTCATTTAGATGTCCAACTATGGGTACATAAAGTAATATTTTGGTTTTGGCATAATCAGTGTTCTTTCTCTCAACATTAATTGGTAATAGTCTCTTGAGCATACTTTTATTGTGTAAAAATATTTTACATTTTTAATTTTTAAAAATTTTAATATTTTTTGAATAGTTAATAAAGTTATGTGGTTCAAAATATAGGAAGGTATATAGTGAAAAGTCTCTCCCTGCAAACTGTCTCCTGACCTTTGTTTTCTCTCTCTAGAACGGTATTACTCTACCTGTTTCTGGTATCTTCTTAAGATGTTTCGTGTATATATAAGTATATGTCTATGTGTTCTTTTTTCCCTTTTATCACAAATATTGCATACTGTTCTGAATCTTTTAAATATCAATGTATTTTGGAGATTATTCCATATTGCATAAAGAGCTTTACTCATTTTTAATTATTTTCTTTTCCTCTGCCTACTGTTTTACCATATGTATATATCATGTCTTTAAGCAGTCTCATGCTGATGGGCACATGGATTGTTTCCAGTCTTCTATTGTTTACAAACAATGATTCCATGGTTAACCTTTAATATATGGCATTTCAAGCACATGCGATTGTGTGCATAGATTGCCTTCCTGGAAGTGGAGTTGTGGGTGGTCAGAGGATATGTGCATCTGTAATGAACTCTATCAGAGTTGAAACAGTTTATACTCACACCATCAACATATAAAAATTTTTGCAAAATTTAAATTAGGAATTGATTTCCTTCTGCCCCTCCTTAGTGTACTGTTAGCTATACTTTAACAGGGTGTATTTGGGTAATGCAAACTAAACATTTTATTAAGTTAAATCAGTCATTCTTTTTTTTTTTTTTGAGGCAGAGTCTCGCTCTGTCGCCTGGGCTGGAGTACTGTGGCCGGATCTCAGCTCACTGCAAGCTCCGCCTGCCGGGTTCATGCCATTCTCCTGCCTCAGCCTCCCGAGTAGCTGGGACTACAGGCGCCTGCCACCTCGCCCGGCTAGTTTTTTGTATTTTTTAGTAGAGATGGGGTTTCACTGTGTTAGCCAGGATGGTCTCGATCTCCTGACCTCGTGATCCGCCCGTCTCAGCCTCCCAAAGTGCTGGGATTACAGGCTTGAGCCACCGCGCCCGGCAAATCAGTCATTCTTAATGAGGGATGTGAAATAGAATCACTAGTGGAATCTTTCATAGTACACATGCATTGCCCACAGCTCATATCTACTGAATCAGAATCTTGACTGGGCAAACTCCGGTAGGCCTAGCACCTGTATTTTGAAAGGCTATGTAGTTAATTACTATGTAGACAAACATAAGCCCCTTCTTGTATTTGAAACTATCATGTTAATAAACCAAAGAAACTGTGTAAGTTTGAAGGGTAGTATAAAGTTTGAGGGCATAATACTTCAATTTGTTTTATTTAATTACTTTGCAGTTTTTTTCAGGTCAACAAATATTTACTGTACACCTGTGATATACAGTAAGCACTGTGTCAGGCATGGGAATGGGACTCTAGGGGTCACGTGACCGGTCATATAATTCAATCATAGGTTGGTATTTTGGTTATGCTTTTTTATTGTTTCACGTAAATGCAGACAGTTTAACAATTGGCATGAGAGTAAACTGTTATTGTAATGGAATTTTAAGACAGAAAGACCTATGTCAAGCCCTTTAAGCAGATTTTGGATAGTTTCATTTAAAAATATATGCATTATAACTTATAAAACATACAGTCTTTAAACTCTTTTTCTCACTGACAATGTTAACGGCTTCTTTCTCTTAGTTTAGCATGAAGATACTATAGGTTATGCCGTTTTAACCCGCAGTGTAGAGTTTCAAGTCACCACCAGGTGTCAGAATGTGCTTACTTATTGTCATACTACTTCCTTGGCCAAAGTGTGCTGTTAGGCAAATTGTGACTTCTGGCATATTCTGTTTCTAATGGCATATTCTGTTTCTAATATGCATACTATTTTGAAAGAAATATTTCAATTGTACAGAAAAGTATCTTTCAGTGATGTAGATATTAACTTATATAATTTTTTCATTTCTAAACCACTATTAAGTTGCTGTTTTGTAGTAATTAGCACATAGCCTAAAATCAAATATAATAGAAGCTTTGAAATGTATGAGAGTAACTCTGCTTCATGAAGTCATCCAAATATCCCCTTTTTCTGAATATTTTTGTTATAGTTATAACTTTCTAAAATTTTAGGATGGGAAAATTTAAAGGTTATTTGGTCTGGTAAGCCTCATGTGGGTATTGGATGTATTCTAGCCTCATAAGAGGCTTAAAAAACTGTATGGATTCTTCTTCTCAGAATGTGATATATTCGTGTCCAGGATTATAAACTTTCCCTAGTTGAACATCACTAATTACGATAATTAGTGATAAAAGAGTTGTGGGTGGGAGATATTCCTGAGGGAAGAGTTGTTCAGATAAATGGGACAGAGACAGGAAAATATTACTAAGGAGCATTAAATTCAGTCACTTCTACTTGTACCTTATACATCTGCTAGTTTGGTCCAGTGGGATCAGGAGGCTTGAGGACCACAGACAGTTCTTGGAGCTGGGTAGTTTTTTCTGAAATTGCTGGAAGTATATTTATTTGGGGGAAGGTTCAAAAAAACCTTGTTGGAAAAGAAAGACTAAGGTCAAAGCTAAAAAGAAAAAAAAAACAACATCACGTGAAATCAGATCTAAGGGGCATTTGGTAGGCCAAAAACAGAAGGCAAGGTTAGGTTAAGCAGCTGGGTAAATATAGGAACAGGAAACAAATCTCTAAATTTTCAGGATTTCAGCTTTGACCAGGGATGGAATGCCTTTCTGTTGGATGCTAGCTGCTTGATTGTTGGATAAGTTTCTGAAGCTAAAGATAAACTTTTGTATAGTAGAGGAGACAGACCTTGAAAGCTTTAAACAATTAAGCTGGTGTCTCCCAATAGAACCTGATATTCCACAGAACTTAAGGGAAAGGCGTATCGTATTCGTTATCCTTTTGCTGCATAACAGATTACCCCAAAACATAGTAGATTAAAACAATAGTATTTATCATTATCTCACAGTTTCTGTGGGTCAGGAATCCAGACACATCTTAGTTGTGTCCTCTGTCTTAGAGTTACAAGGCTGTGATCATGGTGTCAGCCAAGGCTTCAGTCATATCAGGACTCAACAGGGGAAAAATTCCCTCCCAAGCTCATTCATGTGGTTGTTGGCAGGATTCTGTTACTTGTGAGCTATTGACCTGAGGGTTTTCAGTTATTCACTGGTCTTTGGCCAGATACCACCTTTAGATCTTTGCCCGTGGCCAGTAGCTAATAAAGTACATCAGAGAGACGGAGAGAGAGGGGGAGAGAGAGAGAAAGAGAGAGAAGCATGATGGATTGTCAGTCTTTTATAACTTAATCCCAAAATATGACATGACATCACATTTGCTGTATTCTGTTGTTAGAAGCAAGTCACTAGGTCTGGCCCATGCTCAAGTAGAGGGGATTATAATGGGTGTGGTACGAGAAATGGGGATCATGGGAACTATTTTAGAAGCTGTCTGCCACCCAGACCAACTGATATCTCGTCCATTTAGGTGGTGCCCTGGTCATAGTCATTGTTAAATACTTTTAATATCATCCCTAGTGTCACAGTTGTTTTCAGAATTGGAGCTAAAATTCATATCAACTTTTGATATTGATTTTCTTTACAGCCAAATAATGTGTATACGTGGAAGAACACAAACATCTTACCAGACTTCAAAGTCCATGAGAGTAATGATAGTGTTGAATTTTTTTCTCACGATTGATTTTTTTATGACCTAACATAATGTCAGGCACTTATTACATGTTTGTTGAATTAAAGAGCTTATAAAGCATTTTATCAGATTATAAAATAAAATGAAATTAGCTTCCTCCTTTGCTTTCAAAAGAGCAATCCAATTACCAGGTAAGGGTAAGAAGCAAAGGCTGATATAAATTATCACCTCCCCTCTAAAAAATCCTGATAGGCTTCAATGTCATTATGTTTTTGCTGACATTCACCATTAGACTCTCAAGAATGTCAAGTTAAATCCTGGCCTGCTCTTTCTTAGAAAGATTGTTTCTTACACTTTCAAAGTCTTCTACTGCCTGACACACTCGCTTACATGGTGTGCAGCACACTGAGCTGGAAATCATTATCTTCTGCCCTAAACCAGCTACTCTCCTATCCCTACCTCCAACCTTATCTTTTACAGTGTTTCTTTTTCCTATATTCCTACTTTTCAAAACCTTAAGGTTACCTTTCAACCCTTTCCCTCTCCCTTTTGAACCAAGTTACCAAATCATCTTTATTCTTTTTCACTTCTTTTCCACCATAATATCAGTTTACTACCTTAAAATAGAAGATAATTTCCATAAGGCAAGCCCTCTCCTTACCCTACTTCTTAGCTAGCTAAATCTTCCTAAAACCCTTATTATATTTTGTCTTTTTCCTCACTTAATACTCCAGTGATAAAGCCTTCACTGTTTAACTTGTCACAGACCCTTTCCTGTTTCTCCATTTTGTTATCCCATCATTCTTTGACCTAGGCACCCCACATTGTCCTCTGCCTACCTTTCTTTATGCTATCCTGTCTCTACTTCTCAATTTGTATTTTTGTTTATCTTTGTCGGGGGTAGATCAAGGTTTTGTGGGTCCAGATGCCTAAACTTTTTGAGACTTCTTTAAGAAAAAGAACGTGATACTAAGAATACAGGATTAGGGACAGAGCTTGTAAAGGGCCCAAGAAAATGAGGGGCCCTGAAGCTCAAGCTTCATTGGTTTCACAGCTCAACAGCTCCAGCCCCTCTGTGTTGCTTTAGCCAAAGGTTAAGTTTACCTCCTCCAGGAGGCCTTCTCTGATAACCTCAGCTGACACTGATATCCCCCGTCAACTGACTAGGCAAGGATCTTGTCTTACACCACCTTATAGTTTCCTAGAGTCTTACATTTTGAATTTAGTGATTACTGAAAAACCATCACTTATTTCTTAAACTATTACACAGGTAATCACATAGAGTTTAAAAGTTTCTTAAATACATGTCATTTAAAAGTAGTTGTTCATGAAGTGTTAAGCTGCTGTTAGAGCCCTGAGTAAGTTTCTGTTAGGTGCTCTAGAAGATTACATAAATGAAAAATTTCTTTGTGTACTCTGTTTTGCTCTATGTTTATATATGGCATAGCCTTATTTTCAGAGGCGTGGTTTTATACCAATCCTATATGATCTGTTTAGTTGATATGCAGTGGATATGAACATTTATTATTCTAAGGAAAGTTTTACAAAATGTGAAAATCATGCAATGATTGATAATTACAGTGTTGAGAGAATCATATGCTGAAATTTCTTTCTTTGTGTTTTGTGTTGTTATCATTCTTTACATTTCATGTCTGTGAGAAACCTATTTATTTTCTGTGTCTACTTTGCTCTTCCAGGACTCGCCCAAGAAGGTCTTTTTCGGGTAAATGGTAACGTGAAGGTGGTGGAACAACTTCGACTGAAGTTCGAGAGTGGAGTGCCCGTGGAGCTCGGGAAGGAGGACGGTGATGTCTGCTCAGCAGCCAGTCTGTTGAAGCTCTTTCTGAGGGAGCTGCCCGACAGTCTGATCACCTCAGCATTGCAGCCTCGATTCATTCAGCTCTTTCAGGGTTAGTACAGTAAATCCTTCTAGGAGTGAAAAGCACTTTATTAGGCCAGGCATGGTGGCTCACACCTGTAATCCCAACACTTTGGGAGGCTGAGGTAGAAAGATTGCTTGAAGCCAGGAGTTGAAGACCACCGTGGTTAACCAAGCAAGACCCCCATCTCTACATAAAAAAAAAAAAGCAGGAAAAAACCACCAGTTTTATTTTTAGTTAACGTACTAAATATTTAAAATTTAAAAAGCTTTTAAATATTTGTGGTCTTTCTGTAACCACCACCTTGCTATTTTACTCCAGGCTGTCATCTCCTATGTAAAATAATACTAGACTGATTATGAAATACTATTATTAAATGAAATTTCTGATACCATTAACATGTGACTACTTCAGTAACATAATATTGAAAAGCCCTGACGCTTTTGAGCCAAAGACATGTTTTTTCTGACTAATGACTGCCATAAAAGGAGTGAGATCAAGAATAATTTAGAAAACATTAGAGAACAATAAAGGAAATATTCATTAAATTGTGTTTGGTTAGTGACCTTTGAAACTGAAAGCTCACTGGTGTACTTGCTTTTTCTCATAAGCAAGATTGAGTCCTAAAATAATTGTGTTCATTTTATGAAGTAAAAATTGATTTTTGATTGTAGTAATAAGTGGTTTCATATGAAAGAATTCACTTTTTTTTTTGGTTTTTTTGAGACATAGTTTCATTCTTGTCACCCAAGCTGGAGTGCAGTGGCACGATCTTGGCTTACTGCAACTTTTGCCTCCCGGGTTCAAGCAGTTCTCCTACCTCAGCCTCCCGAATAGCTGGGATTACAGGCGCCCACCACCATGCCCGGCTAATTTTCGTATATTTAGTAGAGTTGGGGTTTCACCATGTTGGCCAGGCTGGTCTCAAACTCCTGACCTCAGGTGATCCACCCATCTCGGCTTTCCCAAGTGCTGGGATTACAGGTGTGAACCACTGCGCCTGGCCAGGAACTCACTTTTTAAGTGTAATAATTATAGGCATAGTCATTATTGAATTCTCCTTCCTAAGTGCTGTAAGAAAAATGGTGTACCCTTGAAAGCCATTTCTTTTATTATTTTTCCCAAATTAGAGAAGAAAGGAGAAAATATATTTCCAGAAGTATTAGTTGCCAGATTAAGGATGTTACCTAAAGCCACATTCCTTTGCAGCAGTGATGTACCTACTCACATGTAATATGCTAAAGAACAAGATAAGTGAGAAGGCCAGATAGGACAAGTAAGAAAGTACCAGAAATATTTTACCTCGTGAAAGACCGTTTTGAAATATTAGCTAAAAGTAGTGTGGTTGTATCAGAAGAGGACACTAACTACCTCCACTTGCCATCCCCTAGGGAGGGAGACTTGTCTGTAGTTCTCCCCCAGGCCTTCATATCAGCAATGCCTCCTGCCCTGGCCTCTTCTCACTTCTCTGCAGCCCCTGGCCTCCCATAGTGACCTCCAGGCAATCCTTTTGGAAGATTACTCATGTCTTATTTCTTTCTTCAGAGTAGCCAGGCGGTCCTCAGGAAACATCTTTGCCATGTTCTTGAAATGGAGGTCAGTCACAAGGCAGAGCCCTGCCTTCTTGTGCTGCCGCCCAGGGCACCCATAGCCAGACTGTCTGCGTTAGACTCTTTAAGGAGTTTTAGACTCTTCAAACTACCCAAGTGATTCTCTGATGCCCCTCACTTGGCTTGGGAAAGTTAGGGGAAGCATTATATTTCTCTAACAACTCTCTCCCTTTAAAGAAATCCTATCTAATTTTTAACTTCAGATTTTCACATGAATTTCCTGCTTAAATATCTTTGTGGCCGATTGATGGCCCAAGGCCTCCAGACCTGGGTTTGGTCTCACCTTCACAAGTTCTATATAGCCCATCTAGCATTTTGGCTTAGAATGGGAGGGCCCATCACAACCTTTATTTTTATCTTTGAGGCCTCAACCCCAAATTGTATTAATTTGCTACATCTGCCCTAACAAAATACCACAGACTGGGTGTTACAAGCCTAAACGAGAGAAATTTATTTCTCACAGTCCTGGAGGCTGCAAATCCAAGATCAAGGTGCCAGCAGTGTTGGTTTCTCCTGAGGCCTCTCTCTTCTGTGTGCAGATGGCTGCCTTCTCACTGTGTCCGCACGTGGCCTTTCGTCTGTGTGCACTCTCCTGATGTCTCTTCCTCTTATAAGGACACTACTATTGGATTAGGGACCCCTATTATAATTTAATTTAACCTTAACTACCACTTTAAAGGCCCCAATGCAATCACATTCTGAGGTATGGAGGTTAGAGCTTCAACATATGAATTTTGGAGGGAACACAATTCAGTCCTTCATAATGATGCAACAGGAAGAATCCCAGAAGTTTTACCTATTTTCAAACCTATTATTTTCTGTAGTCTTAACTACTTCATTTTTGAAAAAAACAATATTTTATTTTTTGAAAAGGTGTAACATTATTGGATTACTAAATATTGTATTTTATTGAAAATAATGATAAAATATGAAAGCAAATTAGAAGAACAGTTTGTTCTGGACAACAATGCTTTTTAGCTTTGTATGTCAGTGAGTGACGTATGTTTGAGGCTTGTTAATTGGAAACTGTATGAACTTTTTCCCGATATGTATGAAGATAACCATTCCTTCGTAAAGGTGACCATTCCTCCTATTTGGAGACATTAAATCCTTTTTACAAGGAATATTTTATCTATAGGGATGGGAAGTTTTGAGATAAAGTTTGGAAATTATTTTAAAATAATGTCTATAGGAGTTGACAAATATTTTGTGTGTAATGCAAAATATTTGGTAGTCAAATATCTTTAGTATTGTAGTATTCTGTATTATTAAGTATTCTTATTACTCAAAAGTCCTGTATGTTTCAAAGGCTTTTATCACATTTCCAGAATCATTTTCATTTGATGTGAGAATGTACTGTTTTATTATTTTTATCACTATTTATAGAACTATTTTTGTTATTTAGGTCTTTGTGAGTTGTCATATTCTTTATGACATGGTTCCTCAGTCATCAAAAAGTTGATAGGCATCATAAAAGCAAGCAGTATCATTCTAAAAGCAAGACTCATTGTATAGTCAACCTTTAGGTTATGTGAGATTATACACAGGTAACAAATTTTGAATGGGAAGAGAGGTTAAGTTTTTGCTATATTAGTATTATTCTTCCATTCCCTTAAAATCTCTGGTTAGATTTGAGTCATTTAGTAAAAAAAAATTTACAGTTAAGCATCAATGACAGAAATACATTCTGAAAAATACGTTATTAGGTGATTTCATTGTTCTGTGAACATCATAGAGTATACTTATACAAGCCTAGATGGTATAGCCTACTACACACCTAGGCTATATGGCATACTCTATTGCTGCTAGGCGACAAACCTATACAGCATGTTACTGTACTGAGTACTGTAGGCAGTTGTAACGCAGTGGAAAACACCTGTGTATCTAAACATATCTAAAAATGGAAAAGGTACAGTAGGCCTGGCCTGTGGCTCATACCTGTAACCCAGCACTTTTGGAAGCTGAGATGGGCAGATGGCTTGAGCCTGGGAGTTTGAGACCAGCCTGGGTGACATGGCAAAACCCCATCTCTACAAAAAATAAAAAAAATTAGCAGGACATGGTGGCATGCACCTGTAGTCCCAGCTACTCAGGAGGTTGAGGTGGGAGGATCACTTAAGCCTAGAAAGTGGAGGATGCAGTGAGCCATAATCATGCCACTGCACTCCAGCCTGAGTGACAGAGTGAAACCCTGTCTCAAAAGAAATAAAAATAAAAAATGAAACAGAAAAGGTACAGTAAAAATATAGTATAAAAGATTTTTTAAATGGTACGCCTGTACAGGGCATTTACCATGAATGGAGCTTGCGGGACTGGAAATTGCTCTGGGTGAGTCAGTGAGTGAGTGGTGATTGAATGTGAAGGCCTAGGACATTACTGCAGCACTGTAGGCTTTATAAATCTTATACACTTAAGCTAAACTAAAATTTATTTAAAAAGTTGTTTTTTCTTCAGTAATACACCTTAGCTTGCTGTAACTTTTTTACTTTATAACTTTTTAACTTTTAAAATCCTTTTGATTCTTTTAAAATAACACTTAGCTTAAAATACAAATACCTTGCATAGCTCTACAAATTTTTTTCTTTATATACTTTTAATATTTTTCTCTTTTTAAAATTTTCATTTTTCTTTTTTTACTTTGTAAAATTGTTTTTTGTTTTTTTTTTTTGTTTAAACTAAGATATAAGCACAGATGTGAGACTAGGCCTGCAGAGTCAGAATCATCAATATTACTACCTTCCACCTCCATATCTTGTTCCAATGGAAAGTCTTCAGGAACAGTAACACTCGTGGAACTGCCATCTCCTACCATAGCAATGCCTTCTTACAGAATACCTCCTGTAGCACCTGCCTGAGTCTGTGTTATAGTTAACATACACATGTGTATATGTATGCATATGTATATGTGTATCTGAGTCTGTGTCACAGTTAACGTACGCATGTGTATCTGAATCTGTTATAGTTAACATACACATGTGTGTATATATCTATGTATATGTATATGTGTATCTGAGTCTGTTATAATTAACATACACGTGTATATATGTACGTATATGTATATGTGTATCTGGTCTGTGTTACAGTTAACTTTATATAAAGTTCATACATATAAATAGAATGAGTACACTCTAAAATGCATTATATATATATATATAAATAGAATGAGTACACTCTAAAATAACAATAAGATGTATAGTAAGTTTTCACTTAATGTTGTTGATAATTTCTTGGAAACTGCAACTTTAAGCAAAATGATATATTGGGAAACAAATTTTACCACAGGCAGATTGATAGAAACAAAAGTTAAATTCTGATGGCGTGTTTCTGGTTACAAAAACATCACCAAACTTCTAATTGAAGACCCAGAACACTTCTAATATTAAACATTGAAATAAATGTACAGTACACATACATTTAAGAAATATTTTTTAAAAAATAAGAATGACTGGATTAAGAAAATGTGGCACATATATACCATGGAATACTATGCAGCCATAAAAAAGGATGAGTTTGCGTCCTTTGTAGGGACATGGATGCAGCTGGAAACCATCATTCTTAGCAAACTATCACAAGAAGAGAAAACCAAACACCGCATGTTCTCACTCATAGGTGGGAACTGAACAATGAGATCACTTGGACTCGGGAAGGGGAACATCACACACTGGGGCCTATCATGGGGAGGGGGGAGGGGGGAGGGATTGCATTGGGGAGTTATACCTGATATAAATGATGAATTGATGGGTGCTGACGAGTTGATGGGTGCAGCACACCAACATGGCACAAGTATACATATGTAACAAACCTGCACGTTATGCACATGTACCCTAGAACTTAAAGTATAATAAAAAAAAAAATAAGAAGAATGATTTCCCTAGTTGTTGGTAAATTAGTGAGTGATGGCTGTCATAGCGCTGATGGGTTAAGTCAAGGAATAGGTATTTGTGAATTATCAGCAGCACCTCTTCCCAGCACATAGTTCAAAATCAATGACAAATATGGCAGGCTCACTGAGTGCGTTCCTACTGCATTGTTTATTGTCATGCATTTGTAGGATTATTGTCTATGAATTTTTATTTTACAATCATTTGTATTCATTTATTTATTCATTCATTCATTTTCTAACCTGCCTTTTCCAATTCAGGGTCGTGAGTGGCTGGAACCTACCTCAGCAGCTCAGGCGCAAGGTGGGAATCGACCCTGAACAGGAAACTATTGCACCACAGGGTGTACTCACCCCCCTACCCACACTCATTCAAACTGGGACCATTTAGACATGCTGATGAACTGATCATGCCCATCTTTGGGGTGTGGGAGGAAACCGGAGCACCCAGAGGAAACTCATGCAGACCTGGGGAGAAGGCACAAACTCCACATAGAGTGTGGCTCTGGCTAGGAATCTATTTTTTTTTCTCATCAGCTTAGAACAAAATGACCTTGAATGAAATGACATTATACCTGCTTTGTAGTAACTACATAAACCAGTAACATGGTCATTTATTATTGTTATCAAGTATTATGTACCAAATATAATTGTGTATGCTATACTTTTATAGAACTGGAAGCCAGTAGGTTTGTTTACACCAGCATCACCACAAACACATAAGTAATATGTTGCAGTAGGACATTATGATGGCTATGACATCACTGGGCAATAGGAATTTTTCAGCTCCATTATAATCTTATAGGACCATAGTCATATATGCAGTCCTTCAGTGAATAAAACATCGTTATGCAGTGCATGACTATAATTGAGCAGCTACTAGTTATGTAAGCTGCCAAGTAGAGGGAATAATGTATGCATTAGGCATCAGACAATATAGCCTCTATAAAATAAACTTACTCTTGCATAATTCAGATAGAAAATAGGTAAGAAGGGTTACTGTGTTACATATATATTTTATTGTCTCTATAAAATAAACTTTCTTCTTTCATATTTCAGATGAAAGATGGAAAGGATTACTGTGTTTCTTGTTGGTTTATCCTGTCTGAAATACCCTTATAGTATAGGGTGGACGTTGCAACTGAGCACCCTGAAGCCGGGGGTGGTAAAGCTCTTTACAGATAGTTGAATGGGTTTTGCTTTTAATGCCCATTAAAAGCAGATGCTATGCTTGCCAGTAAACAGTATTCTCATCTCCCATGCTTTCTACTTTACATTAATGTATGATAAAGTTGTTTTGATGTAATTTCCTCAGGGATGACTACGCTGCTTTCATAAATCCATCCTCGTAATAACAGATTAAATTGTTTTCTTGGTATTCTGTCACAACTCAATCCTACATTTCTTTTTTTAATGTTGTTGTAGGCCTTTGAATTATATCCTGTGTAAAGAGCAAGTGATTTCGTAGTGGAATGTGCTTAAAATTTTTCAGATCAAAGTCCTCTCTTCCATGCTTTATAGGATGGAGTTCTGGAGCTCTAAGTATTTTTTCAGACATTTAGGCTAAACTAAACTACCAGTGAGGACAGTCTGGATGTCTGTAAGCATCCCTGACACTTAACATCTTGTAGATGAACAGTGGCCCTCTATGGGAGAAAACTGTTTAAATTCATTCATTTCTATAACAAATTGTCCACTTTGGATGTGTTTGGTGTCTGAAGCTCTGAGATCATATGGGTTTTAGTTAACAAATTAGTATACCTGCATGACAGATTTTTATCAAAGACTTCTATCTCTATTTGATTTCTTCCAGAACCTTTTGCTTCTTTCAGAGGCCTGACAACCCCTCTCAGAGGTTTAGGTGATTCATATTTAAGAGACACACTCGAAGGGACCTTCAGTGATCATCCTTTCCTATTGCCATGTTAGGGTTCTCTCTGACTGCTGCAACTCATCTTCCTTAATCAAGGTTTCTAGTATGATTATGTCAGCTTTGTATATTCCATGCCTTTTTATCTTTTGTCCTTGTATTGGTAGGGCAGTAGTGTATGTACTTTTTATTTTTGTCATCTCAGGTGTGTTTTGGAAATAGGTGTGAATTGTAAGCCATAAAAAGACTGCAGGAGAGGATTCATTTAATTTAGGATTAACTAGAAATATTTTTAATTGACTGTTTCTTATGGAAAATTATTCTCTAGTATAAATGTAAGTAGTTCTAGATCATAGTTGAGTATTTTTATTGTTATTTGATGACTTGGAATTAGATCAGTCCATCGGGTTTTTTTCAGTAACTTCTAAATAGATACTGAGTAATACAAAGGAATGAAAAATTAAACATCTTAATTTTAAAGAGTGTGTGGTTTAATTGAGAAAGTAGAAGATATATTGTATATATGCTACAATAGTGCTTTAAGTGAACAATAAAACATCCAGTCAGTGGTAACTAAAAAGGAGGGAAGAAAACCAGCCTGGATTATGGTGGTCAGAAAACACTTTGTGGGAAAAATAAGATTGGAGACAACATTAACTTGGATGGAGAGGAAAATCTTTTAAGTGAGTTAAGGGCATGAGCAAAAACACTGTAAGACACAATTATCTGACAGAGCTATCTGTAGCTAGAAGAGATTAGCAAAAGATACAATTGAAAAAGTAGGTTGAGGTTAGGTATAGGGTCTTGATGTTAGTGTTAAGAAATTAATATTTATATATAAATATAAACTGTTTAAGAAAGATCTCACGTAATAGAAGCAGTATGTTAGGCAGTGCTGTGTAAGATGGTTAGATAGGAAGTTGCTGAATGCATGGAGAACATCTAGAAGACTAACAGAAATGTAGGTCATAGTCCTACACCCATCTGTATCTGATAAATAGTTGGCAATGGAAATTTTTAAAATTGTTGTAAATATATACATAACATAGCATTTACCATTTTAACCATTTTTAAATACAATTCAATGACATCAAGTATAATCTCTGTTGTGCAACCATCACCACTATCCAGTGCCTATACTTTCTTTGTCATCATTCCAAAAAGAAACTCATCATGGGATTTTAAAGGAAGGTTACCAGAGACAGACAGAAAACATGAGCAGAACATCGTAGCTGGTAATTATTAAGGTAATGAGGATGGCCAGGCATGGTGGCTTACACCTGTAATCCCAGCATTTTGGGAGGTGTCTCTACCTTTGATGGGGTCCACAGAACCACATGATGGCAGAGGGCCAGTTTATCAGATGGTTGTGAATACATACTAATAATCAGGAGGAAATTCGTGAGGTGAGGTTGTAGTAGCATCAGGGAGAGATCCCTGCAAACTTTGTGTTTAGGTAAGGCCAGAGACAACTACTGTTCTTTTGTCTTCAGTTATTCATATCTTTTATTTTCTGTCTGTACACTGGGTAGCACCTTTATATTTTAAAATGCTTCAGCTCCTCAGACCTGATCTTTTGTCCTGAAAGGAAGAGACAGTCTTCAACTTTCTAGGAACTTGCTGTGGCTGCCTAATGCCCTTTCCCTACCTCCAGGCGAATTTGGGACTTAGCCCAAAGGCTAAGGTGCTGTCTATTATACTTGTTAGTGTCAACCTTAAATGATGAAATTCAGAAAATATGATTAAGTTTAGAGTTTATTTGGTACAAAGCCTGAGGAGAACCAGTTGGGAAACACAGACTCCAAAGGAATGGGGACAGAGCTTCAAAGTAGAGAGGTTAAGGTTTTACTTATATAGACAAAGGCAGAGTAGTTTATCAGGGTTACAAATTTTTCCATACAAGGTCAGTACATACTATATAGAGGACCCCTGGCATAACTATCTCCATCTTAGAAAATGACTATTTTATATTTCACAGGACACATTGCCGACAAGGATAAGATCCTTTGTTTAATAAACAAATAAAAAATAAAGATTGTGTCCAAGCAGATATGGACACAAACAAGCACCAGTTCCTACCAGTTCTCACCAGAGGACTCTGTGACTATAAAAGATTAGGTCTTCAGCAGTTCAAAATGGCCATCTTAACTGACACTGTCTTGTAGTCACTCATGATTAAGAGCTTGGCATCTGTTGCCAAAGGTTCTGCCATCTAAAAGACTCTTCCTTGCAAGACCAACAGACCGCTCAACCCAGACTAGGACTCCTTTGGTCTTCTTCACTCTCCCTGGACTGGTTTGTCAACCCTTTCTCCTATTTCTTCTTCCTCTTGATGTTAAATGTTACTTTGTTGTGGAATGTTTAACATTATTTATATATTGCTTAAGTTTACTATTATATATGGTTTGCAATATTCACTGAGTTGTGGAGTGGCTTGAGCCTGTGTCCCTACCGCTCTGACTACCGAATGAACAGGAAGTACTAAGGAAAATTACCTTCTTGGGAATTCCATGTAGCTTATGGCTTTTGTGACTGGAATAACATTAATAAAAGCCTGGCATTGTGGAAAGACACAGACATGTGTGGACCTGGTTATCTCTAACCTTGCATAGCTCATAGCACATACGTTATAGCAGTTTGATTGGTTATACCTTGCTACAGCCCAAGGAAGACTGCTTTAACATTCCATAAGGAGAGGTAATGGTGTTGAGGGGAGTCTTATCTCTGGTACCTTCGGGTCTTTCCTAATCATCTGCAGTACAGGAATACAGAGGAAAGTTAATCTATAATCAGAGAAGCAGAAGTTGCAACTGCATGCTACGTGACTCAGGGCACATATTCTCATTCCTCTTAAGGCTCAAATAATACAAAGTTCCAACAGCTTTTAGTTTGAATTACTTAATTTAATTTCACAGTAGGATCTGATGATTTCGTGGTGGAGACTTTATTAAATATCTCTCTCAGAGATCTAGTGTGTGTGTGTGTGTGTGTGTGTGTGTGTGTGTGTGTTTTGGAAGAAAGGGGAAAGATCCTGATGTGACATCTTAACAATTGATCCTTTAATAAACATAATGGAAGTTAACAAAGGAAGATTATTTGGGGGCCATGACGAGGAGTTCATTTTAAATGGATGAGTAAAATGAAGGTCAGTGCTTATGAGAGAGATTAGGACTGAAGATGTGCATTTCATAGTCATCTTTGTAGACTTGTCAGTGTTTATAATTCTGAGCATCAATTATGTTTGGACAATATTGTAGATATAAATAGATAATGAGCTAATTTTATATATTTCTTTAATCACAATTTAAGTGCCTGTTTTGGGTCAAGATTTTGCCTAGGTGCTTTCCTTGTGTTTGTGTTTTTATCTCCATTACAGCTATTCCTACAAATATTTCATAGATAAAGTGAAGCTCAGCTCACTGAGGGCAAGTTACTTGCCAAAGAACAAGCAGGTAGATTGTGCAGAGTTGAGATCTGCCTGACTCCAGAGCCCAGCCTTTTAATTTTATACTGCATGTATTAATCAGCTAGGGCCACCATAACAGAATAATACAGACTGGCTGGCTAAAACAACAGAAACTTATTTTCTCACAGTTCTGGTGGCTGGAAGTCCAAGATCAAGGTGCTGGCAGTAGTTTCTGGTGAGGGCTCTTTTCTTTCCTTGCAGATGCCATCACCGTCTTGCTGTGCCCTCACATAGCCTTTTGTCTGTGCTGAAGTACTCCTGATATCTCTTTGTCATCTTATAAGGACACCAACCCTATTTGATCAGGAGCCAACCCTTGTGGCCTCATTTAACCTTCATTACCTCCTTAAAGGCGCCATCTTCCACTATGGTCACATTGGGAGTTAGGGTATCAATCTGTGAATTTTGGACAAAATTTGGTGCATAACACTGTGCTTTTTAAAATTTATCAAATTTGATAAATGTTTGAGTGAAAAACAGTAAAAATGCCTGCCGTGGGATGTTAATTAGATAGTCTCTGGGATATAAATTATTATAGCATTGATTTGTTTCTGTCTTGGAAATCCTGAATGTCTAGTGAGTTTAGAAGTAAGGAAGAAGTTTAAAATAAATGACATACTGTGGAAAAAAGATACTGAGGTGTGTATTTTTTATTTGTACAAATAATTTTTATATGTTTTTTGTGTTTAATATTGATCCTTTTTGAGAATATACTTGTTTGAGTGATGATAGTAATGGGTGCCACTAGGTAACTACTTACTGCTTAGTTTAATATCTAGCAGATATTTTACTTATATAATCTCTTTTAATCTTAGCACCAGCTCTAATATGATATTGGCAGTGTAATCTCCATTTTGAAGAAAGTACTTATAGCATGTGCCTTAGAGCATAGGTTCTGACTCCATTCCGATAGATTTCAAATCTCAGTTTGCCATTTGCTCTCTGCCTTAGTAGGGCCAAGTTACTTAACCTTTTTATGCCCTAGTGTATCTGTTAATGTATTTCTGTGTAACAATGACTCCAAAATTTAGTAGCTTAGATCAGTAAGCATGTATCTTCTCTCACAGTTTCTGTGGGTCAAGAACTCAAGTGTGGTTTTCCTGGGCAGTTCTGGTTCAAGGTCTCGGGAAATTGTGGTGAAGAGGTTGGCAGGGGCTACAGGTATGTGAAAGCTTGACTGGGGTTCGAGAATCTTTTTCCAAGGTGGCTTACTCACATGGACGACAATTTAATGCTGGGTCATGGTGAGGCCTTTTTCTATGGGCTTCTCCAGCTGGCTGCTTGAATGTTATCTTAACATGGTAGCTGGCTTCTCCTAGAGCGTGCAGTTCAAGAGAGATGGAAGCTATCTTTTTAGCTCTAGAAGTCAGATAGAATCACTTTGCCCTGTTTGTTAGGGGCAAGTCATTAATCTTGTCTGTATTCAAGGGGATGGAAATTAGGCTCCATCTTTTTAAGGGAAATGTGTCCAACTTTGTGGGCATTTAAAAATCACCACACTTAGTTTCCCAGTTAAATGGAGATAATGATACGGGCAGGAGGCAGGAGAGCGGGGTCCCTGGTGAGGGCTCCACCCTCAAGCCTGGACCCGTGGCCCTAAATTAGAACAGACATTCCTGTTTTTGTGCATGAATGTTGCTTTCTGGTCTGTCCTGCCCCCCTATCCTGTGCCCGTATAAACCCCAGACCTCAGCTGGCAGTGGGACAAGTGGCTGAATGTCAAGAGAAGAAGAAGCAACTGAGTGTCTGAGACTATAGATAGATGCAGCTTAACTTTGGAGAGGAGCCCAGCTGGAGACAGCAGAGTTTCAGGGAAAGATTACCTGCACCACCCCCTGTCTAGCTCTCCTTCCGCTGAGAGCCACTTCCACTGCTTAATAAAAAATCTGCATTCACTGTCCTTCAAGTCCATGTGACCTGACTCTTCCTGGATGCCAGACAAGGACTGGGGTACCAAGAGGGCAGGGTGTAAAAGGCTGTCACACTGACTTTCTACTGAGCTGGTTAACACTTAGACGTCTATGGATGGCAACTGCTAAAGGACCATTAATTGTGACACACCCCTAGACGCTACCTTGGGAGTGGAGCCCAAAAGTGCTCGCTCTGGCCCCAGCACCTGCGTGCTCCTCCTCCCACAAGGGATTTGAGTAAGCAAGCCACACCCCTGTTGCAAGTCCCACAGAGGGGTACAGAGAATTCTCTCTCACTGGCAGTAATGTCTACTTCCTGAGGTGGTTGTGGATATTGAAAGATATTACTAAATAACTTAGAATAATGCCAGTCACATACTAAATATTTAGTAAGTGCTAAGCCAGTGCTTCTCAACTGTGACAGCCTATAAGAATTGCCTTAGAAAGCACATAGACCAATGGAACAGAATAGAGAGCCCAGAAATAAGGCTGCACAGCTACGACCATATGATCTTCAACAAAGCTGACAAAAACAAGCAATGGGGAAGAGACTCCCTGTTCAATAAATGATGCTGGGATAACTGGCTAGCCATATTCAGAAGACTGAAGCTGGACCCCTTCTTTACATCGTATACAAAATTCAGCTCAAGATGGATTACAGACTTAACTGTAAAACCCAAAACTGTAAAAACCACGGAAGACAACCTAGGCAATACCATCTGGATGTAGGAAAGGGCAAAGGTTTCATGACAAAGACACCAAAAACAGTTGCAACAAAAGCAAAAATTGACAACTGGGGTCTAATTAAACTCAAGAGCTTCTGCACAGCAAAAGAAACTATCAACAGAGTAAACAGACAACCTATAGAATAGGACAAAATATTTGCAAACTATGCATCTGACAAAGGTTTAATATCCAGCATCTATAAGGAACCTAAACAAATTTACAAAAGAAAAACAACCCCGTTAAAAAGTGGGCAAAGGACATGAACAGACACTTCTCAAAAGAAGACATACATGCAGCCAACAAGCATATGAAAAAAGCTCAACATCACTGATCATTAGAGAAATACAAATCAGAACCGCAATGAGATATCATCTCACACCAGTTAGAATGGCTATTACTAAGAAGTCAAAAATTAACAGATGCTGATGAGGTTGTAGAAAAAAGGGAATCCTTATACACTGTTGGTGGGAGTGTAAATTTGTTCAACTGTTGTGGAAAGTAGTATGGCAATTCCTCAAAGACCTAAAGACAGAACTACCGTTCAACCCAGCAAATCTCATTAGTGGGTATATACCCAGAGCAATAGAAATCATTTTACCATAGAGACACATGCATGTGAATTTTCATTGCAGCACTTTTCACAATAGCAAAGACATGGAATCAACCTAAATGCCATCAATGACAGATTGGATGAAGAAAATATGATACATATACACCATGGAATATTATGCAGCCATAAAAAAGAATGAGATCATGTCTTTCATGGGAACATGGATGGAGCTAGAGGCTATTATCCTTAGCAAACTAACATAGAAAACCAAATACTGCATGTTCTCACTTATAAGTGGGAGCTAAATGATAAGAACTTAGGAACACAAAGAAGTAAACAACAGACACTGGGTCTATTTGAGGATAGAGGGTCAGTGGAGGGAGAGGAACAGGAAAGATAACAGTGGGGTACTGGGCTTAATATCTGGGTGATTAAATAATCTGTACCAAAAAAAAACCATGGCATGAATTTACCTATGTAACAAACCTTCACATGTACCCCCGAACCTAAAATAAAAAGAATTTTCTAGAAAAGTTAGAAAACTTTCAGAGATCAAGTCGCATTTGCAGGCCAATAAAATCATTGGGGGATGGAACATGGGCATTCATATTTTTAATGTAATCTCCCTTCCCCATGCTTATGTCCCAACTCATCCTCAGCCTTCACTCCTGTTCATTGCTTTCTTGGTTATAAAAAGACAAGTCATTTTAGTGTGATTCTCCTCATTTTTTCTACTTTTAAGCTTAAAATTGATCTCTTTACCCTTTATTCTAACTTCCCTTTCTCTTCGAATATTTACAAAAGAGTTATGGAAGAATAAGTGTACTTACTGCCTAATGATTAGAAAGGAGAAGGAAAAGGGAAAAAAGAAATGAAATGGAGTGAAGAGGAAGATTTCAAAATCCTTGCCCAAATTAATCGAAACTGTGCTTGAACTTTCTGATCGTTGGCTAAGTTGATAACATATGATGGGCTGGATTCAGTGGCTCACGCCTGTAATCCCAGCACTCTGGGAGGCTGAGGTGGGTGGATCGCTTGATGCCAGGAGTTTGAGACCAGCCTGGCTGACATGGCAAGACCCCATCTCTACTAAAAATACCAAAATTAGCCAGGCCTGGTGGTGCACACCTGCAATCCCAGCTACTCGGAAGGCTGAAGCACGGGAGTTGTTTGAATCTGGGAGGTAGAGATTGCAACGAGCTGAGATCTCACCACTGCACTCCAGCCTGGGCAACAAAGTGAGACTCCATCTTACAAAAAAGAAAAGAAAACCAGCAGACCCTGGCCAGGTGTGATAGCTTATGACTGTAATTCCAGCACTTTGGGATACCAAGGTAGCAGGATTGCTTGAGGCCAGTAGTTTGAGACCAGCCTGAACCACATAGCGAGACCCTGTCTCTATAAGAAAAGAAAAGAAAACCAGCAGATCCCTACCATACCCTTTGGCAGCCCTCAGTTCTTTCTCAGAATAACTTGTAACTGGTTTAGCTGTTGTTTTGGTGTTTGCTTCCATTTGATAATATAGTGTTCAATCTTGATTGTTAACTTTCAGATATCTCATCACTTCTGCTTATAAATAGATGGAATTCACTCTGCTGCCTTGCCACTTACTCCAAACAATTTCTTCAAATATTGATATGTCACAAATTTAGTTAAATTTATATTTAATGTGTGACTGAATAATTATGTAAGAGGGTATATGGTTTGTGAGATATTTTCTGACAATACTTCTTTTTTTTTTACTTATATATATAAATATGTATATTTTTTCTTTTTTCCCCACTCATTCTGTCACTAGGCTGGAGTGCAGTGGTATGGGATCACTGCAGCCTCTGCTCACTGCAACCTCCACCTCCTGCACACCTATAACCATGATTCTGCGGCCTCAGCCTCCTAGGTATCTGAGATTACAGGTGTGCACCAACATACCTAGCAAATTTTTATATTTTTAGTAGAGACAGGGTTTCCACATGTTGACCAGGCTGGTCTTGAACTCATGACCTCAAGTGATCTGCCCACCTCAGCCTCCCAAAGTGCTGGGATTACAGGTGTGCACCACCATGCCCAGCCCACTTACATAATTTTCTATAAACTTGATGTGGTCTTTTTTTTCCCCAAATTGCTCCAACAACTCCACTGTTAACTTTAATAGAAAAGTAAGTAATTTATCCATTCTTTATTTCTGTGGTGATTCCTCTTTGGGGCCCTTTTTATTTTCTGCTCCCACCTGTATTGGTTATAGATGTCATCCTGAGTTTTCCATCACCAGTGTTTTTTCCTGTACCTACTATTTCCTGGAGTCTTTTTTTCTACCCATCATGTTAAACATTCCATGAGTTCCATCAGATTGGAAAGTATTTTCTTTTGGTCTTGGAAATTTTCTTGTATTATCCTTCCTATATTATAGTTTCTTTAAGTGACTTATCACTGTCTTCTAATTCTGTTTTCTGTGAAATTTCCCCATTTATTTTCCTGCCAAACCTATTTTTTTTAATTTTAGCTTTTCTATTTTTAATATCCAAAATATTCTTGCTTTTGATTCCTTTTGCAAAACACCGTACTCTTGTTTTAGAGCATTCTTGTCTTATTTTTCTGAGGATACTAACAGTGGTTTGTTGTTATGCTGTACTTGTTTAAATTTTCTTCTTTTCTCTGTATTATCTGTTTATAGGTATTCTTTTTGTCTTTATTCAAACAAAGTGATTCTTAGCTGTTTTGATTTGAGGGTGACATTTTGTAAATGGGATCAGGGGCTTGTCTCTTGGCATACTTCACTTTGGAAGGATTAGATAGAAAAATGAGAAATTTAGCTGTGTCATTTGGGGATGCCCAGATGTCAGTATGTGAACATCTTTTTCTCTTCAGCTACTGAGTTCATCAAGAGCAGGGCTTGGGGGAGGTGGGAAGTAGTATGCTTACTTCCCATCAGTGAGGAAATATTGGCTCCTTATTTCTTAGTAGACTTTTCACTAATCTCACATTTTCAAATGTGTTTCTCATGCTAGTCCGTAACTATCTTAGGTATCCAAGAATCCTTTGATATTACCCGGAGACTAAGCCTTAGCACTCCTGTCTGAGCACGTGCCTGCCTGGATGCAGGTGGTGTTGGAGGACTCACTGAGCCTGACAGGCTTATAAACAGTCTGTTTCCAGTCACTTGCATCCACTTCCAAATGTCTTTAAAATCTAATACCCTTCTGTTTTCTCTGCTGTTCTTTTTTTTTTTTTTTTTTTTTTTTGCCGTTGGGTGCTTACACTTTTTAAGCATTCTTTTACTGTCATTTCAGTGGAGCCTTGGAAAGACTAGAGAAACACATATAATCGATCTGTCTCTTTAAATGGAAATTCTCCCTTGCCTTTTTTTTTTTTTTTACCCCCACAACCCATATTTGATTTTAAATTAGACAGAATTTTATAATAGCAGCTGTGCAAACAACATGTGAGAGTTAAGTGCCTGTGAATTTTATCAAATGCTTATGAGCATTTGATAATTTAGACAGTAACTGTTTTTCTTAAGAAAACCACTCTAATAGGGCCATTTTAATCAGCACAGTGACTAATTGTAAATAAATCTAATTTAATAAGCTAATTTGTACCTACGCCTTAGGGCTTTCTCTTTCTTCATTATATGAGGAACTCACTAGATATCTTGGAGTCAAGCCTGTCTTTTATCTACACTATCTTGATGCCATCTGTATTGTGTTGAGATTAGCTGAGTGGTTTCGACTTGCAAATTTTAAAGTACCATGTGAATAAATGTTGGCCAAATACATAGTTATGAAGTGTCGTTTCTTGGATAGTATGAACTCCATAACAAGCATATGACATATTTCCTTCCTCAGGGTAATTTCTTTTTACTGGGAAGCTTCTTTTCTTTTGAAATTACTCAACTTACACAAATATCTGTTTCTGCGAGAAACAGAATCATTATATTAAACTACAAAATTTAACCTTTCCATTTTCAGTGTGTATCTTTTGGGTTTTCTATAAGCAATGCCAAACATATACACTATTCTTTTTTTCTAAGTAAAGACTTAAACCCAGAGCAAAATTAAAGGTTTGACATCTACATATTTGCTCAAGGTACCAATCAATCAGCAGCACAAAGCCTCCATTGGAATAAATTGGAAATGTGGTGGCAGGAAACCCAGGTTTCCACAGATGACTTCATACATTTTGACAGTATTCCAGCTGAGCTGCTCTCATCCAGATCCATGTGACAGGAAGAACCTTATTTGTATCTATAACCACCCATGACCTCTGAGATTGTAGGTCCTGATAACTAGATGATCTTTTCTTTGCTGGATACACATAGGCATCTTTATTTTCCTTATATGGCCTTTGACTCTGTGAGATAGTATTAACTAGTGGGTGAGGTTATGCAAGCTTGGAAAGAGAAGCCATGACTGAGCAAATTATTCCATATAAGAACAACTCATCTTGAAACATGATTGTGTGCATGCATATGTACATTTGTTAAAATCGTTCGTCTACTGTCATGTTTTTGGCTATTCTCTTTATCCTTGAGGGCTTATTCTTGAAAAAAAAAGTTGTCATTTTAGTGGGATATTAGGAAGAAAAGTAGGTACACTCATCTTGAACTGAAATGATCTGTCATATTTATCTGAAAGTTCTCCTCTGACTTTCTTCTCCCATGCTTGATTTTTTCCCAGGCTTGATTTTGAAGTCAACAGAATTTCTTTAGAACAGCTTTATTGGTATATAAATTACCCACCATAAATTGACCCTCTTAAAGTGTACAATTCAGTGGTTTTTGATCTATTCACAAAGTGCAACCATCAACATTATCTAACTTTTGAACATTTTTATGACCCCAGAAAGAAGCCCTATGCCCGTTAGCAGTCACTCCCCATTCCTCCCTCCTCCCACCACCCACATCCTTAGGCAAAGACCAGTCTACTGTCTCTCTATAAACATTTGTTTCTATGGACATTTCATAAATGGAATCACAATATGTGGTACTTTGTGACTGGCTTCTTTGATCTAGCATAATGTTTCAAGCTTCATCTGTGGTGTCACATGTATCAGTACTGCATTCCTATGGCTGGTTAATATTCTATTGTATGAATATACCATATTTTACGTATCCATTTATATGTTGATAGAAATTTGGGTTATTTCCATTTTTTTTGCTGTTATGAACATTTATGTATAAGTTTTTGTGTGGATATATGCTTTCATTTCTCTTATCTACCTGTAATTGCTGTTATATTGTAACTTTATTTTGAGTAACTATTTTCTGACATAGTTTGTAGAAAGATTATAGGCTTGAAGAGGAAAAGCAGGATACCCAGCAGCTCCAAGACCAAGAAGAGGCTTATTGGGAATATTATGGAATTAATTGTGAACTGGGTGAAATCCTCAGTAAGTTCTTTTTTTGTTTAGTAATGCTTTTATGTTGGAAGAAGAGAAGACATAGTCAACAAATGAGTTATTTAAAAAGTATACAACTTGTATTAATAGAAAATCAATCTACATAAAACATATTAAAAATTTGGTTAAAGAATATCAATTGAAGGAATTGCCAGATGATTAGCTTGCTAGCCACCTACAGCTCTGCCCTAACTCTGTCAAGCCGTGTTTTGAACACCTGCTTTACTGAACCCATGGAAATAATCAACCTTTTACAATGAGTCCATAAACAATTTGAGGCCCTTAAGGGAGAAAGGAGGGGTAAGAGGACATACAAATAGGCTTAAGTAACTCTGGGCTTGGTTTAACTCATATGACACCAAGTCCACTTACAGGCCACTTATAGCTGAGCATTTAACCAGTAGTGCCTAGAAAAAAACCAACTGGTATTAGTATGATTTCATCTGAAACTATATATTTACTGTACTTGGCCCTTTTAATATAGTGCTAGATTTATGGAGAAAGCCAAGTTTTATTAGCTGAGATACTGCTAATATTGTTTCAGATTAGCATTTTACATTGTGCGAGGCGCTCTGTTCTGTGTGCTGTTTGTTTTTTCCAGTCTCCTCGGTAAATAAATTCTCATAGAAATAAGTTCTTCAGCTGCTAAATGCTTGTGTCTAACCTTTAGTTGTAGATATGAGGTTCCAGGTTTATAATTTAGACTATTTTATATGTTTATGTATACCGTCAGTCCCCACTGACAAGCATTCAGTACCCGATAAATACCCACAAAATAAATATGCTGAGATACTATTTAGGCATTATCAGGAGTTTGTTTTGGTTATAGGACTGAAGTGTAAAATATCACCTAATTCTTTATTCTTCCTGCAGGCCTTTGCTCTTACTTGAACATACAGGTTCTCTCTGGGAGCAGGAGATCAGTATAAATGTTGACTAATTTGGCAATAAACATACCTCTGCATTTTACAGAATCTAATCAGAATGATAAGATTTGTAGTTTCACTAATAACCTCTAAGAATAGGCAGTAATTTATTATTTTTTATTAGTCACTTTATCAGCCTGCCCTTTGAGAAATTCGTGTGAGTCCTTTGAGAACCATATCATAGTCATGGGGTTGTAAGAGATTTGTAAGAAATATAACCCCTCATTTTGCACAGGAAAATGAAATTCTGTTGCCTGTATAAGCTCATCACTCCAAAGAAGTGATTCCAGTCTTGAGGAATGAAATGCGGAGGCAAAACCCAGTCTGATTCTGTACAGCTGGCATTTCATGATTATTTTTCTCATTCTTCTGTAAATACATATTTAGAAAGAAATATAATTGATGTTTTATTTATTCTTATGTAGTTTGTATTTTGTGCCCATACAGCCTTATAGGCTACTATTAAAATGCTATTTCTCCACAAGCCCTGAGAACCTACAAAGCTATGGTTTCTCACAAATGAATTAAGATTCCCACCTCTCCATTACACAACAGATTTGCTTATTGATTGATTCAGGAAACATTTCTTAAATATTTACATACATGAGACATGGTGTTAGCTGCTCTGTAATAATGATAACAGTAATAGCTAACTTTGTAAGAGTATGCTGATCAAACTGTATATTATGAGGTCCTGGGCACTTGGATTTAAATTGTAGCTAAGCTATTTGGTACCTGGGTGAATGTGGACAGGCTAATCAATCTCTCTATTTCAGCCTAGTCATCCCCAAATGGGGAGCTACTAGATTCCTGTTGCTACCATAACAGATTACCACGAACTTAGTGGCTTAATGCATTGCAAATTTATTATCTCACTGTACTGTGGGTGAGAAGTGTGTGAACTCAACTGGTTCCTCTATTCTAAATCTCACAAGGCCAAAATCCAGGTGACAGTCTAGCGTCGTGTATGACTGTTCTGAGGAGAATCTACTCCCAGACTCATTCACGTTGTTGGCAGAATTCAGTTCCATGCAGTTGTAAGACTGAAGTCTCTGTTTCTTTGCTGGTTTCTCAGTTTCTAGAGGCTGCTCATGTTCTCGAGTTTATGACCTCTCTTAATCTGCGAAGTCGGCAACAGCTCATTCTACTATTAATATCTAATAGATTAGCAAGTTTTCATAAAACCTTTTGTGAGGTTTAATGAGGCAGAGGGAGGGGGGAAACTACTTTGATAAATCTGGCACCATGAGGCTAAATATTTTGGTTGTTTTAGTGGTTGACTTTCTCATGGCTCTGAGATATATCATGATAGAGATTAACATTTTGTCAAGTACTTTATTCTTTCCTTGAGGCTAGGATTATGAGTATAGTATAACTTCATGGTCATTGAAAAGTCCAGGCATGTGTCAAGATTAGAATTAGGTGCCATCCTGTGATATATCTTGTGATATAGGAATAGCATTGCTGATTATAATTATAATTTTTTTTTTTTTTTTTAGTGAGAGCAAATATTTGTCACATAGTTAAATGTTTGCTGCTTAACCTGTAACAAAAGTATTTATGGTACAGTTTTCAAGTGCTGAGTAGATTTCTCTGTATGCTATATATACTGTGCTAGTTGAATGTTTGCATTTTAGCTTGAGAAATGGGTCAAATGTAGCCAACAACAAATGAGAACTTTCAAGAAAACTTGAATAATTTGAAGTGGTACTTTTCACTAATGGTGAGAGAGAGTTTTTGTCCTGAGAAAAGATGTCGAAGAAAATGATGACTATTTTAATTTTGGACCATTATTTCC
Source organism: Colobus angolensis palliatus (assembly GCF_000951035.1). Lineage (NCBI taxonomy): Eukaryota > Metazoa > Chordata > Mammalia > Primates > Cercopithecidae > Colobus > Colobus angolensis. The sequence continues at coordinate 675,973 of NW_012113475.1, read as the reverse complement.
ATCTGCAAAGTTTTCTTAGAATTTTTGAACTTATGAATTATAACACATGATCCTAGTTTTTATTCCAATTTAATTCTAAAAATGACTACAAGTTTAAAGCAGTTAACATACGTTAATACAACTGCAGAGGTGCATTTCACTTCTGTTTCTGAGGCTCGTCTATGAAATTTTATTGCTGAGTGTCCTTTCCCTGTGACCACTAAAGTAGCTTTTTTTTCTATTTAGATACTATCTGTAATCTAATTCCTACCTAACAGTAATATTCCATCCAACTCAGCAAATTCTGTAAATGGACTAAATTATTCCACATTTCTTTAAAATATATTTGAAGTATAGATGTACTGTATTCCTATGTTAGTTTGTCTTATTGTGTGTCTTAAAAATGTGTATCGTTCTTTAAAACAATGTCTTGAGCTCTTTTAATATGCAAGGCATGGAGAGTGTTTAAAAGATGGTCAAAACTCAACCACCAACTCTAAAAGAGCTTGTATTTGCCAGTTTATAGATTTTTTTACTTTAGCTGCAGATATCAACTACATTTCAAGGAGACCTTCCTGACAATCTTATTTATAATCTCAATCACTAGCCTTCACCCTGATCCAAGTACTCCCAATTCCCCTAGCCCTGTTACTATATTTATTGCCTAATGTCTCACCTGCTAGATGGTAGGTTCCATGAGGGTAGGGATTTTCTGTTTATTTTGTTTACGGATTTATCTTAAATGCTTGGAATGGTGCCTGGCACAGAGTAGTCACTCAATAAATGTTTTCAGAATGATTAAATGAATAAAACATCTTCCAACACAAGACAAATTTAAATTGCATTCTTAATCTGTCCCCATGTCTAACCATCCTACCAGCATCAGCCTGATTCAGGCCCTGGGCCCTTTCCTTCTGGATGGTTACAGTAGCCTCTTAAGTAATCTTGCTGCTTTCAATTGTGCCCTACAGTCTAGACTCAGCAGAGCAGCCAGAGTGGTGAACCCCTCAAGGCAGATCATGTCTTCCCACAGCTCAAAACCCTCACACAGAAAACAAAACAAAACAAGAATCCCACAGCTCAAAACCCTCACACAGAAAACAAAACAAAACAAGAAAAGACCATAGCTTTTAGTCAGATTTAATCAGATGGTAATGATCTGTCCTTTTCCTCTTGCGTTGTCTCCCCATTTCATCTCCTGCTACTCTCCCCACCCACCACCACTTGGCCCCAGCCCCAGGACCTCCATCTCAGGCCCTTTGCATGTACTGTTTCCTTGCCTACTACACACTTTATTTATTTCAGCTCTGCTCAAATGTCATGGTATCAGAGGGGCCTCCCTGACCATGTTGAGTGAAATAACATCTTCTACCCCGACATCACTCTGCTTTACTCCACTTTATCCTGCTTGCTATTTCTTCATAGCACGTATGTTACCACTTCGTATATATTTTAAACATTTATCTTTTAATTGTCTTGCCCTCGATTAGAATATGTTTCATACAAGCATGGAGTTTGCTTTTGTATTAGTCAGGGCATATACTAATATGCCCCATTAGTATTCTCTAAAGGGACAGAACTAATAGGATAGATGGATATATGAAGGAGGCTTATTAAGGAGTATTGGCTTACATGATCACAAGGTAAAGTCCCACAATAGCCCATCTACAAGCTGAGAGCCAGTAAGCCAGTCTGATTCCCAAAACCTCAAAAGTAGGAAGCCCACAGCACAGCCTTCAGTCTGTGGCAGAAGGCCTGAGAGCTCCTGGAAAATCCAGGGGTCCGAGAGTGGGTCCAGTGTAAGACCAAGGGTCCAAAAGTTGAAGAACTTTAAGTCTGATGTTCAAGAGCAGGAAGCATCCAGAATGGAGAGAGATGGAGGGCAGAAGACTCAGCCAGCCTAGTCCTTACGTGTTCCTCTGTTTGCTTTTTTTCTAGCCACACTGGCAACTGATTAGATGCCCACCCAGACTGAGGGTGGGTCTGCCCCTCCCAGTCCACTGACTCAAATGTTAATCTCCTTTGGCAACACCTTCACAGACAGACCCAGAAACAATACTTTGCATCCTTCAATCCAGTCAAGTTGATACTCAATATTAACCATCACAGTGTTGTTTAATGCTGTCTCCCTGGTGTTAGAGAATATTAGACACATAGAAAGTGTGTGATAAACATCATACATAGTGTGCAACAAATGTACATTTTGGATTCATGCAAACAAAAATAGAAGCATTGTGAACTCTCATTTATCATGTGAGACCTTAAGTGAGTCATCATAATTATCAATGTAAATACAAGAGCAAGAGTGTGTAAGGCAGTGTTTATTGTATTTAGATATCAATAAATCAAAAAATAAAGCCATAGCAAATTAATTATTAGGAACTTTTTTTTTTGACAGAGTCTCCTCTGTCACCCAGGCTGGAGTGCAGTGGCGTGATCATGGCTCACTTCAGCTTTGACTTCCCCAAGCTCAAGTGATCCTCCCATTTCAGTCTCCCAAGTAGCTGGTTGGAGGCACGACAGGCATGTGCCAACACACTTAGCTAATTTTTGCATTTTTTGTAGAGATGGGGTTTCACATGTTGTCCAGGCTGGTCTTGAACTCCCGAGCTGAAGGAATCCGCCTGCCTTGGCTTCCTAAAGTGCTGGAATTACAGGCATGAGCCACCACACCCTGGCAATTACTATGAGCTTTCTTTCTCGCAAGCGTCAGAAGGCATCTTCCTAATAGGCACAGTTGTGCCACCACTGCCTCCATGCTGCTACCCTAGGCATTCTTCTGCAAGCCTCCTCTGAAGGTGTTGAGCAGTTATTATTCTCATATGTAGGAAATCTTATTTGTAGGGTTGCAGCAGGCTGGCAGTAATGGTAATATTTACCAGATATTTCTGGAAACACTTTACAAAATGCAGATACATAATTAATCTGTATGAAAAGAGATGAGGCAAAATATCATGCTAATAAATTAAGGTCTTTACTGTTAGTGTATTTGAACAGGGATTCAAGAGGTAAATTATAAATGTGGGTGTGCTGCTGTCAAAGCCACTGATGTAGAGGACACTCACATCCTTGCCCAGTGGGTGATTCCAGGAATCCATGAATCTATCTTCAATCACAGGAGACAAAAATGCTGTGGAAATGGAAGGAGGTAGATATAAGATATTTCTTTTTCAGTTACTTTTGACTTTTGGGAATATGTTTAGTGATTCTTCCATTCAGGCCATAATGATTTTTTTTTTTTTTTTTGAGGCGGAGTCTTACTCTGTAGCCCAGGCTGGAGTGCAATAGCGTGATCTCGGCTCACTGTAACCTCCACTTCCCAGGTTCAAGCAATTCTCCTGCCTCAGTTTCGTGAGTAGCTGGGATTACAGGTGCACGCCACCATGCCCCACTAATTTTTGTATTTTTAGTAGAGACAGGGTTTCATCATGTTGTTCAGGCTGGTCTCAAACTCCTGACCTTGTGATCTGCCCACCTCAACCTCCCAAAGTGCTGGGATTACAGACGTGAACCACCGCGCCCAGCTGCCATAAACAATTTTATGTTATTTTGCTAAACGTGAAACCCTAAATACATCTGTCTCTCTTCCCATTATTTGGCAATTTTATTTCCTGGAAAAATTGTTTATCGTATTTCAAAAGTTGGAAAATGATGAAAATACTGCTACTTTTTAAAAGATGTTATTGTCATAAATTCATAACTATTTTGAATCTTCATTTTATTTGACCTGGTGTCTTTACACATTGCCTCCCTTATGGTTTGAGGTTTCATTTCAGGGCCAGAAAGCCAGAGGCTGATTGTCAAGGCTGTTGTAATGCTATTGCTTATATCTTTAAGTGCTGACAATCAGACCACAATTTTAAACAGAGAGCAAACACCCATGAAAACATCCCATAGACTTACTTTGAATTAGTCACTATAAAAAAGAAGACAGAACATTTTCTCTTGATTCATTATTTATTTTTATAATATAAAGGCATGAGAAATGGGTATCTCCAATTAGTTCTTAATCACTCCAACTTAATTATTTTTGCATCTTGTATATCTCTGCTATTTAAGGTCATAGTGCAGTGGAAAACAGTCATTATAAACAATACAACGTAGGTCACATAGGTAGTAGGTAGCAGAACCAGGTTCCTCACCCGAGAAGTGACTTGAGCCTTCATTCTGATCTTGTGCTCTGACGCCTGTCGGTGTCACTGTGTCTGATTCGCTATATGTTTTCACTTCCTGTGTGTAGCATTATGTTATCCAGGTGCTTTGTAGCACTGATGAATTGTCTGATTTTGTATCTCATTTCCTTCATTCTTCTGTTTCTTCTTCTTCACTTAACTGGCTAAAGCTGAATTATGTAAGCAATACAACTGCATATTAATTATAACTGAATTACATTTTATTCTCTTAGATATCTGTTAAGGTATTGGATTGTAGTAATTCCTCTGAACTACTGTATTTGTTATAAAATATTTTTATTTTCTTCTGAGAGAAAGCATTATATAAAGTCACAAAACTTAGCAATTTTACTGTATTTGAGTATTGGCAAAACAAATCTTTGAGACTTGAGAGAAACTTTTCATATGTATGCCTATGAATTTTGATATATCATTAGACATTTTGGGGTGTATGCTGGGTTATTAGTCTTTTGTATGAGAAACATATATCAAATTCTGAACCATATGACATGTTAGATGTTGTTAAAGAAAAAGTTATTCTGGCCAGGTGCAGTGGGTCACGCCTGTAATCCCAGCACTTTGGGAGGCCCCAGCCTGGCCAACGTGGTGAAATGCTGTCTCTACTAAAAATACAAACATTAGCTGGGCATGGTGGTGCAAACCTGTAATCAATCCCAGTTACTCAGGAGGCTGAGACAAGAGAATCGCTTGAACCCAGGAGGCAGAGTTTGCAGTGAGCTGAGATCGCACCATGGCCCTCCAGCCTGGGTGACAAGAGTGAGACTCCTTTAAAAAAAAAAAAAAGATATTATTCACTCTGAAACTTGTTAAAGAACAGTAAGACAATCTTTATTCAGGACTATTACAATAGCTAGAGGGACTACTGCATTTGGGGTTTTGCAGTGGGGCAGAGAGATTCAGCTCAACTTGGAATACAAGGGAAAGTTGTAATTACATGACCATATAGCAGGGTTGGGATAGGCAGCAGTCAGTGGGTGGAAAATTACTAAGAGGAAAAACCTCAAGGGTCAGGAGAGATTATGGCTAAACAGACCTAACAAGTTTCTTGCTAAAGACAGGCTAAGGTGATCAGACATCATTTGGAGGATGGTAGGAAATGAGTAATTTGGTCAGATATGGAGGGTTATCAGATATGAAGGGTGGGGACTTTGGCTGAACTGACTTAGCAGTATTCTTACTAAAAGTGGACTCTTGAGGATATGCCCAGAACAGGGCTTAGCTGAAAAAAAGCTCAGAGAAGTCTGACTAGAGATTGGTCAAGGAGATAATCTTTGTCAAGATTAAAAAGCTGTTTAGGAATTAAAAGTTTCCTTCAGTTTTCTCTGTGTACAGTATCCTGATCACTAAGTTTAGCATCCCCCATGGTATCCCTTGAAGGTCTCTCATACCATATTTTATTCAAGAGAATTCTGGTTTTGACAAACTTGAAGACAAAAATCAAATGGAAGATTCCACTGTGGATCAAAAACCTAACCATTGTCTTAATTTGGGGACAAAAACATTGAATTGAAACACAAACCCGTTTTGTGCACTGAATAAACCTTGTGGTTTTTTATATTTCTTGCTTAAGTTAGTAATTCTTTGACATAAAGTCAAATACACAAGGCCTATCTCAGTGTCTCAAGAGTTTTTTTCTGAATAAAATGTTAGAATGTATTACACCTATGTGCTTTTGTTGTTGTTACTGTGAAATATACCTGAGAACATTTTTATTCTTTTTTTTTTTTTTCCAGATGGCAGAAATGATGTTCAGGAGAGTAGCTTAAGAGACTTAATAAAAGAGCTGCCAGACACCCACTACTGCCTCCTCAAGTACCTTTGCCAGTTCTTGACAAAAGTAGCCAAGCATCATATGCAGAATCGCATGAATGTTCACAATCTCGCCACTGTATTTGGGCCAAATTGCTTTCAGTAAGTTAGTGGAGTTTTGCTGTTAATATCATCATGTCCCCCTTTGTGTTTACTACTGTCTGAAATTACTGGGATGCAGAAGCATATTTCAGTCTGAAAATTCAGCCAGCTTATGTTGGAGAAGTTGTATCTTGTTCTTGGGCATGTTAGCCCTGTTTTTCATCCCAATTTGAAGAAAGCAGCTATGCCCTTTTTACAAAACTATAATTTCCTATAAATCAAATAGCCTTATTTTAAAATCTGGAAATAAGTTATATTTTAACTAAAAGGGGCATTTAAAAAATCTGTAATCAGAAATGTTGATTAGCAGAAAGAGAAGGAATATGACATAGTGAATAATTTTTTAAATAGTAATAAAGTTCAAATTATTGCCAATAGATGGAAATTTTTGAACAGACTATGCCAGTATCAGAAAAATATAACCTCAGCTTCGTTTACTGGAAATAAACTAGTCTGTGTTAGTAGATTCTTTGTTGCTAGCCACAGGAACATTTGTAAAGCTTCATATTTTATTCTCCTTCTTATTCCATTAAAGCTCTTTAATTTTTGATACGTGAAATATGATCCAGCAATCCAGGGACTTTGCTTTTAACTCTCCTGTTAATCACTTCTGATCAAATACATTCCTTCTAGTTATGAGAAGGGAGAGAGAGAACATTCACACTCCAAAAACTCTCAGAAACTCAGCAACTTTTTCTTTTTATAGCATATCTACTTCTCCACTTCATCAATATACAGGCTTATTCAGCTGCCCAGAACTAGTAATATTACAGTCCTCAGAATCATTGTCTAAATATAGATTCTAGTTTACATCCTAGTGACTACAGGGTTCCAGGTCATTCACAGCCTAATTTAGGTAGATGTTCTACCTTAATAACTATCCTGATTGTAATTCTAAAGATGTTAACTTTTAAATAGTGGCATTTCACAGGATATATTAGGGTGTCGTGAATAAATATCTCAGATACAGGATCCACTAATTTTTGTCTTATTCAGAAGCTCTGTGATAGTAAAAACTCTATATTTATTCTTATATTTGTTCTGCCCAGTAAACCTTTGTTTGGTGACTTACATGTGAGAAATGTGTAAGTAGAAAATTGTTGAATAATTCTGAAACCTAGATTCTAGAACAGGTAAAAATGAATTTGTAAATAGAATGCTTATTTAGTAAGCATTAAACACAGATCCATACCTCATTACTAACTTAGAAATTGGACTTGATCTGGAATTTCTGGTAATCTGCTCCAGTTAGTGAGTCAGAATATTAATTAGTAATGAGTGTTTATTATAGGTTCTAATTAGTATGGTTTTACAGTTTTTCTATTGTTATAAAATATACATAAAATAACATATACCAATTTAACCTGTTTGGTTCTTTTTGAGACAGAGTCTCGCTCTGTTACCCAGGCTAGAGTGCAGTGGTACGATCTTAGCTTACTGCAACCTCCACTCTCTGGGCTCCAGCAATCCTCTCACTTCAGCCTCCTGAGTAACTGGGACTACAGGCACATGCCACCATGCCCGATTAGTTTTTATATTTTTTGTAGAGGCAGGGTTTCACCATGTCGCCTAGGCTGGTTCTGGGCTCAAGCAATCCACCTGCGGCAACCTGCCTAAGTGCTGGGATTACGGGCATGAGCCACTGTGCCTGGCCAACTCAGGTTTTTAAACTAATGCTTAGCTAGTTTTAGTATTTTTGCAAATTCCATTTACCTAACAGATCAGTCATTTACCTAAAAGGTCAGTCATTTAATGTAGCCACGTAGCTTTTTTTTTTTTGAGACAGAGTCTGGCTCTGTCACCCAGGTTGGAGTGCAGTGGTGAAATCTTGGGTCACTGCAACCTCTGCCTCCTGGGTTCATGTGATTCTCCTGCCTCAGTCTCTTGAGTAGCTGGGATTATAGGCGCCTGCCACCATACCCAGCTAATTTTGGGGTTTTTAGTAGAGACGGGGTTTCACCATGTTGGCAAGGCTGGTCTCGACCTCCTGACCTCAAGTGAACCTCCCACCTCCACCTCCCAAAGTGCTGGGATTACAGGCCGACCTTCATGTAGGTTTTGAAATGTATGTGGTATAAGGTTATACAATAATTCGTTTAAATTTTTTAATTTTCTTGTCTGTTGTTACATCTTCTTTCTCTTTTCTAATGTTAATTTTGCCTTCTCACTATTTATCCTGGCCAGAGTAGCCAAGCTTTTTGTCTATTATTCTTCTCAAATAATCCATTTTTAACTTTATTGAATAAATTTGCCTTAACATTTTTCTATTTCATTAACTCCTATTTTCATATTTATCAATTTGCTAGGACTTAACTGGTTTTTTCAAGCTTTTCCCCTGTTTTCATAATATGAAAAATTTCAGTCATACAATTTGAAGGAGCATAACTTAGATTATACATTTTCTCATTAACTAGATGAAATAAATGTGCTTTATCTCTGTATATATATGTAAATATGTATTTTTTGTTGAACCATTTGAAACCAAGTTGCAGACCTCAGCTATTTCACTGTTAAATACTTAATCATGCATCCTTAAAAATGAAGACTTTTTGCTATATAACCACAATATGTTTATTATGCCTAAGAAAATGGACAATTCCATTTGGAGAGTCCATTTAAGTATCCCAATTTGTCACAATTTATTTTTCTCAGAAGACGATCCAATGGTTCATCCATTCTTCTTAGTTGTTAGGTCTCTTTAGTGTGTCTTAATAAAGAACAGTCCTTCCATGTGTGCACACCCATGTGCAGGGGTGCCCACATGGTTGTTTTGTTTGTGTTTAACCACAACTTTTTTTTCTACCACATTGACTTTTGAAAAAATTTTAATTTAATTTAATGTTAAGTTTCTGGATACATGTGCAGGATGTGTAGGTTTGTTACACAGGCAGACATGTGCCGTGGTGGTTTGCTGCAACACCTAGGTGTTAAGCGCAGCATACCTTAGCTGTTTTTCCTGATGCAACCACATTGAGTTTTTAAGAAACCAGACATCATCCTGTGGAATATTGTACAGTGTGAATTTGTCTGATTATTTTCTTGTGGTGTGGTTGTTTTTCTATTCTCTGAATCTACTATAATCTATAAGTCAGATATAAAATCTTAGTTATATTCAGATTTTTTGGCCAGAATACTTTATCATCGATATTGTATCCTTAATGTTGTATCCCGTTAGAAGCCATGTAATGTTAAGTCGTCTCACACTTATTGATGCTTATTTTGCTTTGTTAGTTAAAGTCACCGCTTTCAAATCTCTCTATTGTAAGGCTGTGGCACTCCCTTTGCAGTTAGCAAGTAATTCATTAGGTGACTACTTGGGCATCATGCAAATGCATATTCCTCCCAATTCACTATCCATTTGTCTATTGATCATCCTAGCCTGATTCAGTTTTTTCTCTTTGGGTTGTAGAATGTTGATTTTTAAACTCTACTAGTATTTTTTTTTTCTTTTTCTTTTAGTGATACTCTTCTATAAAGAAGAGCTTTCCCTTGTCAGTGGGGAATGAACAATATTAAATTTTCCTGTGCTCATATTATCCCAAATTTGGCAGTTGTGAGAGCCCCTTTAGGCTGGCAACTGTGTCCTTTTGACAAAACCCTGTAATAGTATTTCCTACCTTTCTAGCTGAAGATGATGTCTCAGGATGGAATTAACCATTTCTCCAACGGGCTTTGGTTTCTTTTGTAGAAGAGTTATATTTGGAAGCCAAGATCTGGGTGCTAAGTTATTTGCATCTAGGTCTTAATGACTTCTAGAGCAAGGAAATAAAGAAAGAAATGAATACTTGAATGATGGAATGACTGAATGGAAGAAATAATGGATTTATATTGATATTTTGAGTTTAATTTTAACATTATAATATTCTTTCTTAACTACTTTGATTTCATATTTGTAACTCCATACTCTGACAGTGAAAAATCTTGCTTCCTAAAAAATAAGAATATTTATTTGCTTTTCTCCACAACATACATAAAATGTGTATTTTCTGTATAGATGTAAAGTGTCACAACATCAGGGAAACCGTTGAGTAATGTTTAAGATATCTGGCAGTCTGTATTGTCCCTATATCTGGCTAAGAGTATGTATTCAAAGTAAAGGGTGGTTGTCTTCTCCATTTGGCATATAATTGAGTTCACTTGTTTCCAGTTTTGGACTGCAGAGCTTCTTTTCCTTTTCAATGTAATTTTGTTTAAATTTGTATAACATTTACATGGCTTAAACATGAAAATTGGCCTGGCACAGTGGTTCAAGCCTGTAATCCCACCACTTTGGGAGGCCAAGGCAGGTGGATCACTTGAGGTCAGGAGTTTGAGATCAGCCTGACCAACATGGTGAAACCCCATCTCTACTAAAAATACAAAAATTAGCCAGGTGTGGTGGCAGGTGCCTGTAATCGCAGCTACTTGAGCAGCTGAGGCATGAGAATCACTTGAACCTGGGAAGTGGAGGTTGCAGTAAGCTGATACCGTGCCACCATACTGCAGACTGGGAGATAGGGCAAGACTCAATTTCAAAAAAAAAAAAAAGAAAAAGAAGTGAAAATTATGCATAGAGAAAGAGGTTTACTCAGAAGGTTCCCTTTTATCATTCTTTCTATACTGTTCAACCTCTTGCTGTCTTTGGAAAACATTTTTATTAGTTTCCGTCTTATCCTTCAATGTTTCTTTTTGTAAAAATAAATGTGTATATGTAGTTACATTATGTATATTATGTGATGTCTATATGTGTTCATTCTTATTTCTATGTCTTCCTTACACTGTTCTTCACTTTGCTTTTTATCTGCAAATCTTAGAGATCATTCCAACAGTTTATTTTTTTACTCTTTTTGTGCTTGCCTGGATGAAGTAAATTTTAGTCAATGGTACTTTTCTGATCGTCATTTGTTTCCAATCTTTTATTGTTAGGTATGATCCCACATCAAATAAACTTGTGCATATGTATCACCAAGATTAATTCCTAGATGTGAGATTTCTGGGTCAAAGAACAAATGCCACCATATCATTAGATAGTACCAATTCCCCTCCATAGAGGATGAATCAGTGTTACATGTCTATTAGCAGCATGCAAGAGTCTCTGTTTTTCAGTCTTGCCAAGAGGATTTTGTGAAAATTTTGAAGTCTTGCCAGTCTAATAGGTCAGATGTGATATCCCAGTGTGGATTTTTTAAGTTTTAAGAGTTTTATTGAGAGACCGTTTATATACCCTACAATTTGCCATGTGAAGTATATAATTTGTTGGTTTTGAATAAGTACAGAATTCTGGAACCATCACCACAGTCACTTTTAGAATATTTTATCATCCCCAAAAGAAATGCTGTGCTGTTAGCACTCACTTCCCATTTCTTCCTAATCACTCTCCACAACAACCTGGCTCTAGGCAACCACTTATCTACTTTCTGTGTCTAGAGAGTTGCCTATTCTGGACATTTCATATAAATGGAACCATACAATGTGTGTTCTTTTCTGACTGGACTCTTTCACTTAGCAAAATGTCTTTAAGGCTCATCCATTTTGTAGCATGTGTCAGTACATCATTCCTTTTATGGCAGAATAATATTTCAATGTAGAGATATACCAGTTGATGTGTTTATCAATTTATTAGTTGATGGGTATTTGTGTTACTTCCAGTTTCTGGCTATTTCAAATGCTGCTGCTATGAACATTTGTGTACATGTCCATGTGTGGAATTATGTCTTCATTTGTCTTGGGTATATAACTAGGAGTAGAATTATTGGGTCTCATGGTAGCTGTTTAAAATTTTGAGGAACTACCAAAATGTTTACTGAAGTGGCTGCACCATTTTACATTCCCTCATGCATTTGTTCCCTCATATATTCCCATTAGCAATGGGATGTGCTTATCATGAAGAAAGAGACTAAAATAAAATAAATATTCAAAGAAAAATAAAACCTGAGGACCTAATAGGAAAATGGCAAAAGACAAAAATATATGAAGAGAAAGACACATGGCCATGTACATTTCCATTAGCAATGTATAGGCGAAGCAATTTCTTTACATCCTTGTCAAACCTTATTAATATCTTTTTGATTCCATTCCTGTGGGAATGAAACAGTATTTCATTTTGGTTTTGATTTGCATGTCCCTGATTACTAAAGAAATTGAATATTTTCATGTGTTTATTGGCCACTTGTATATTTTTGGAGAAATGTTTATTCAGATCTGCCTATTTTTAAGTTGATGTATTTGTCTTTATTATTGAGTTATTAGAGTTGTTTATATATTTTGCATACAAATTCCTTATCAGGTACAGGATTTGTAAATATTTTCTCCTATTCTATAAGTTGTCTTTTCATTTTCTTGATTGTATCCTTTCAAGCACAGAGGTTTTTATTTTTGATGGAGTCCAATGTATCTGTTTTTTCTTTTGTCACTTACGCTTTTTGTGTTGTACCTGAGAAAGTTTTGGCTAACCCAGGTCATGAAGATTTATTCATCTTTTCTTCTAAGAGTTTTATAGTTCTGACTGTTATGTTTAGGTCTATGGAGTTATTTTGGAGTTAACTTTTGTGAATGGTATAAAGGAGTCCAACTTCATTCCTCTGCATGTGGCTGTCCAGTTGTCCTAGCATCATTTGTTGAAGATTGTTTTTCCCCATTGAATTATCTCAGCACCCTTGTCAAAAATAAGCTGATCACAATTATTGGGGCTTATTTCTGAACTGATAGTTCTATTCCATTGATCTGTATATCTATTCTTATTTCAGTACCATAATATTTTGATAACTGTAGCTTTTTAATGAGTTTTGAAATCATGAAGTTTCAGTACTCCAAGTTTGTTCATCTTTTCAGGATTGTTTTGGCTAGTCTGATTTCGTTGTATTTCTATACAAATTTTAGGATCAGTTTGTAAATTTCTACAAAAACATTAGCTAGTATTTTGATAGGATGTTCTTTTGAATCTGTAGATCAATTTGGAGAGTACTTTATTGCCATTTTAGCAAAATTAAATCTCCCAATATGTGAGCATGAAATATTTTTCCATTTACTTAGGTCTTTAATTTGTTTCAATAATGTTTTATGGTTTTCAGGGTAGAAGTTTTGCAATTATTTTGTTAAATCTATTCTTAAGTATTTTTTTCTTTTAGGTGCTATTCTAGATGTAATTGTTTTCTCAGTTTTATTTTCAGATTGCTCATTACTAATACCAATATAGCACATGTGTTTTCTTATAAATGAAACTAAACATTTTTACTTGTATTTAAGGGCCATATGTCTTTTTCCTCATATACCTGTTGGTGTCTTTTGCCATTTTCCTATTAGGGCCTCAGGTTTTATTTTTCCTTGTTGAATACTTATTTTATTTATTTTTTGTCTCTTTTATCCATCATAATCACACTTGAAACTCTAATTTCCTCTCAGTATTACTTTGTCTCCTCATTTTCACTATTATTTTACCACTTCATTTAATAGGTTGGGTTATCCAAGATATAACTCTGAGACTAAGTTTTCAAGCAGAAGTTTCATTGGGTAGTACTTTTTGGAACCATTCTTTCCTTATACCTATAAGGAATAGACAAAGGTAGGATTAGGCATAAGTTGAACTGCCATGAAGTTGTAACACAGGATTCATTCAGTCCCAGGGGAGCTTAGAAGATGGGATGACCTTTCAGATTAATCCCTAATTGAATCAAAAGGTTTAGTCTCTTTACCCCATTTCCATCAATCACTGGAGGTGATCCGTGCCAGGGACATGGTGTAGTCTCAGAAGTGGGACTTGGCCATGAGCCATAAGCAGGCAGCACTTTCAGTGGGATGGGGTGGATAATGAATATTTCTGTCATGAAGGTGACACCTGGGCATTACCTCACAGAGCAAATATTTTCTTTTAAAAATTCATTAAACCTTGGACTGTGAGCTATATACGTTGTATATGATTTTTCTAAGGAAATCCTCAATATTCCAGTTTCTAAGACAAATAAACGTCCTCCTGAATACTTTATTGTTCTTAGGAATTAGCAGGAATTGCTTTCCATAAGTTGTGATAGTTATTACAATGAGTATTGGATTTTCAGTGGTTTGGAGAGCATGACATATAAAAGGAAATTAGTCTAGTTCTTATTCTGCCAATAGTCCTTATTCTACTAATGCAGGTAGATTTGACCTGCATTGTTTATTTTCCTGTTAAATATTCTGTAAAACAGAACCCACAGAGTTTGCTTTGAAATTTAAGTGAAACTGTAAGAGAAAGTTCTCGTACATAGTAAGCAATTGACTGAGTGGTGTTGGAATCCATGTGCATTTAATTAAATACATTTAAAACTGCATTAAGGGAAAGATCAGGTTTTATGGGTTCTGCCCATCATACTACTTAGTGAACCAGGGGCTCTTTAAAAACATGAGATAGAAGACATGACATTCCTCTTACCTCAGTTGTCATAGTTCTCACTTAAAACAAGCTTCTCACAGTATTGAGTATGCTTGTTAATATTTAATGGAATAGAAAATGTTCTTGCCCAATAAAATTTCCCAACACAAGCCAACTTCTTCAACTTAGTATTTGTATCAGACACCTTCTGACCTCCTCAGATTGCCTTGACTCTACCCCCATTTCAGACCAATCTGCTGCCACCAGGCTTGAACCTTTCTCCTGCCTTGGGAATGCTGGATTTTTCTCTTTGGCTTCTGCCTTCTAGCTGGGTCAACCAGCCACCTGCTCAGAGTTTCTGGCTTCCACCATCACTTTTGAACCCTAGACTCAGATCTTAATTCCTGATGGGGTATCAGAGTCATGGAATATGCCTGGAAATCTAGAACAGTTAAATAGGAGTCAGGAGGAAACATGGATTTTTTTCTTCTTCCCATGGAACACATTAAATATTTCTTCATCCCATGGCTTCTCCTTGCAGCTTATCTGGGGAATTCCAGACTGCCAAGCAAAGCATCTGTTGAGCAAACTGTTATGTGTCTTTGTACTAGCAAATAAGAAATATTTAGGTATTTCTAATATAATGAATCTCATACATACCCAATGTTATCCTTAAATATTCTTAAAGTGTAAAATCTCTCACCTAATCTTAAGAAAATATATTTTCCTAATGTATTAGAACTGTCTCCTACATCATTAGGTGCACAGTGCCTTAGAGCAGGTTCTAAAGAAACTGAAAGAAAATAAGGCAATGATGAGGACGTTGGTGTATTATTTTGACAGCAGGGATACCAGGCAGGGTGGGTGAGAAAAGGAGGCAAGGAGGGATGTGAAATAATGTAAAGTGTGCACAGCTCTCTCACAAGACGCATAACAGTTTTTATTTGCCATTGTTTAGAGTGTATTTAAAAATCTGATTGTTAAGTGATATTGATGAACAGACCAAAGCCTTGGCTTTTGGTTCTGGGGTTTTTTGTCTGTTAGTATTCTTGGCACTTTGCATTAAACTCATTGTGCACGCTTAGTTTGTACAATTTGATTACATCTGTGTCTTTAATCTCTAATAATTAAATTTGCTATTGCTACTGATGAGTACGTCATTTTGATCAAATTCTACTTCATATCTCTGCGTCCTGTGCCTTTTTTCTATAGATATGTAAATTAATTCTATTTCTTGAAACAAGTGTTTCAGTACTAACCAATAAGATAAAAAGTAATTTTGTAAGTATTCCTGAAACTTTCAAAGACAAATCAGTTTCATATTTTGAATGATAAGCCCTTCTACTTATTCTTCTATCCAAGATGTTACATTTTTTTCTTAGTGGCAGCACCAAAAAAGTTTTACAGCTGCTATTGGTCTTCAAGTCTTGCAGAAAAACATCACAATAAGTTAGAGTTTAATACACCAGTAAATATTAGATGAGATCAGCTAAATTTGTAGACGTGAACATGATATATAACGAGATATTATAATGTTGCTGCCATTTTACCTGCTAATCACTGTTAAACAGCTATATTTGGTTTGCAACACAAAAGTTACTTTTAGAAACTGGTAATTTGGATTGAAAAGTATAAATAGTTGAAATTTAAAAAAATTAAGCCAAACCCTAGTCTCACATATTCATATATTTTTAACCTGTTATCTGTTTATAAAATGCAAATTTTTCACTTAATTTTTAGCGTAATTATATTTGTTATTGATATTCTCTGTAAATATGTTTTTGGAATATTAAAGAATGGGTGATTGGAAAGTTTGGCCTTTCTCTGCCTAAATCTGCACCAGCCTTTTGTAGCACCTATTTTATTGCCTGTAGTTCTGTGCTGGCAATCCTACTGCCACTTGTAACTGTGATAATTGGCTTGCTACTTAAAATTTCTTTTCAAAATGTGTATAAATTTATTTTTATTACAAAAATAACATATACTCATGGCCAAAAAAAATGTTTTCAGACAAAATTCCCCACAGTATAAAGATAAAAATAAAAACCATCCATTATTCTACTAACCAGACTTAATCCCTGTTCACACGTCAGCTTATAAACCAGACTTAATCCCCACATGTCAGTTTATGTGCTTTCATTTTGTTTTCTCTGCATGCTGACATGATTAAAGATGGGATAATAAAGTAATACTACTTTATAACCTTGATTGAAAAACTTACTATTGTTTATCATGACATGTCTCATGCTTATACATGTAATTCTACATCATCATTTTTAACGACAGCATAAAATTCTCATCTTTAGAGCAATACAATTTATTTAAGCCAGTCTATAAATTGCATTTAGAATACAATTAGAAAAATTAATTACTTTTTTGTTTTTTTGAGATGGAGTCTTGCTCTGTCACCCAGGCTGGAGTGCAGTGGTACAATCTCGGCTCGCTGCATCCTCTACCTCCTGGGTTCAAGAGATTCTTCTGCCTCAGCCTCCTGAGTAGCTGGGATTACAGGTGTGTGCCACCATGCCTGGCTAATTTTTGTGTTTTTAGTAGAGACGGGGTTTCACCATATTGATCAGGCTGGTCTCAAACTCCTGACCTCAAGTGATCCACCTCCCTCGGCCTCCAAAAATGCTGGGATTACAGGGGTGAGCCACTATGCCTGGCCAATTACTTTCTTTTTTTTTTGGCAATAATAATAATAATAATAGGCAATATTTATTGAGTTCTTACTAGGTTCCTGGTAATGTTATAGATGCTTTTTATATATTTCTTCATTTTATCCTCAAAACCCTATGAGGCAGGTACTATTATTATCTCTACACGTGAGGAAACTTGAAGCACAGAAAGTTTAACTGCGTAAGGTCACATGACCAGTAAGAGGTTAGAGTCAGGATTCTAAAACCAGAAGGCCTGGCTCCTCAGCTCCAAGCTCTTAATCACCACTCAATAACTGTTTCCCTTATAAACAGCATTGCAGGAGCTATTCTTGAACATCATTTTTCACACTTAACTAATTATTTTCATTGGATGTACTTTTAGAATTAAACTTGCCTGGTTAAAGGGTATGTGTATCATCAAATTTGTGCTCTAGAAAGGTTGCACCAGTTCATGCTGTGAGCAGCAATATGTGAATGTGTCTCTTTTCCCATACCTTCTCTAGTATATGTTATTCTTTTTAATCTTTGCCAATATAATAAATGAAATTGTTTCTTTTGACATTTTTGCTTATTTAATTACTATAAGGTTTAACATGTTAAAAGCGTATTTTCCCATGTAGTTCTTTTGTACATTGCCTTTCACTTTCTTCTTTGAGTTTTCCTAAGCTGGTGCTCATCTTTTTTATGACTGCTTTGTAAGAGTTCCTTTCTTTTTTTTTTTTT
>NW_012113475.1:651155-652241 GCF_000951035.1 Colobus angolensis palliatus | reverse complement strand
ATACAACTATTAATCTATTGTTGTGTACTGGAAATATTTCTCTGAGCCTATGATTTATTTTTGAACCTTAGAAATATTTCTCTGAGCTTATGATTTATTTTTGAAGCTTTAAAATTTTTGCCATAAGGAGTTTGAAGATTTTGTTAATTCTTTATATCAATTTGTGTTGCTTGGGTTTGATGTTATCCTTAAAAGGCCTTCTGCCTCAAGGATAGAAGAGTATTTATTTCTATTGTCTCTTAGGTTTTTTGCAGTTTCATTTTTCTTAGTATTTAAATCTTAAAAGTGTGGAAATTATTAGAAAAGGTATGAGTTGGTAATCTAAAAGTTATTAAATAGTCACGTATTTCATCTTAGCATATTTATAATATTTTAATATTTAGATCCCCAATCCCACTGAAAGCGATTAATACTTTGCAATACGTTATGACTTAAGGATTTAATTTTTCACTCAAACAATTACCTTGCTAACTGAACAACAATAAATAATAATTCATACTCTACCAAGTAATTCACAATGTCACTTTTGTCATTACATGAAGTTCCTAAATATATTTTCGTCTTATAGGGGCTCTGCTGTAATACTATGATTTATCGGCTTCTCTGGTGCTAGAATCATACCTTTTATGTTTGAATATCAGGAACAATATCCTTCCACTTCATTCTTTTTCAGAATTTTCCTGGGTAATTGTGAACATACGTTTTCCCAGAAGAATCTCATAATTATTTTCTAGGTTTCAAAATTCCCATTGAGCTTTTTTTAGATTTAACTAGGTATAGTTGAAATTTTTAAATACTGAGTCTTTCATCTAATAAAATGATGTACCTGCCCCACTTAATCCAATTTCAAACTTATTTATTGTTATTTCCTTAAATTCTAGGAGCTTGAAAAAACACAAAATTGTAAAGTATACAGTACAAAATTACCCACTAATCCTATTACTTAGAAATAATAGCTTTAAATTTTTAAATCTATTTTCTTCCAGTATTTCCCTGTGTATACATTTTTAAAATTTTAATCAGTTATCTTTTATATACCTTTTTAATTGTGCTTTTTTTTTTTTTTTTTTTTTGCTTTTTTTTGAG
>NW_012113475.1:638124-651049 GCF_000951035.1 Colobus angolensis palliatus | reverse complement strand
TTCACGCCATTCTCCTGTCTCAGCCTCCCCAGTAGCTGGGACTACAGGTGCCCGCCACCATGCCCAGCTAATTTTGTTTTTGTATTTTTAGTAGAAATGGGGTTTCACCATCTTAGCCAGGATGGTCTCAATCTCCTGACCTTGTCATCTGCCCACCTCGGCCTCCCAAAGTGCTAGGATTAAAGGTGTGAGCCACCGCACCCAGCCTTAATTGTGCTTTTTAAACACAACATTAGGTTATAAATATTTCCTGTGTCATTCAAATCCTTTAGTTTACAGCATTTTTTTTTTCTTTTACTTACAGCCAGGAATTTTTGTATAGAAGATGACAGACTTGTACTTACTAAGTTCTGTGTGTATAAAAAACTGTATTCTTCAGTTATCTATTCCTCATGGTAAATCCATAAATATAGTTGTTACTTTCAGACTTTTATAGATTAAAAAACTGAAGTGCAGAAAGTATTATTTATTTAGTATTTAGGATTATTGAGTTGAAAGAGAACTTGTAACACTTCCTGATCTGTTTTAGTTAAAACTCAGAACTAGGCAAGAAAATAATCAGTTACTTTTTAGAGAGAAAAAGCCCAAATTGGTGCACAAGGATTTCTATGTTATCATTGTCTCTTGGTGAAGTGGTTATAGGTATTAGATTAAACCATGTAAAACTGCCATTTTTCTAGTTCGAAATGGCCAAATACTGTAGTTTTATATAATACAGTCTTAGAGTAATGTGAAGTCTATTATTCCTTGGGTTCAGCTGAGAACATGAGTTTGTATCACATAAAAAATTAAATATTACTGATTGAAGATGATGTTATACATTATCCTCTAGATGTTCAGTTATTTTTTTCTGGGACTCATGATGTTTTATAACTTTATATGCTCCATATATAGTCTTCCTCCAGATATTCTGTGTGAAGAAGGATGGAGTAAACTTTATTACTCAGCTATTAGTGTTCGTAATGATGCTTCAAGTCTTGGTTTTCAAAACAACAAGTAATTAGAAAGGATACTTTTTGACCTTGGTCTCACTGAAAAGGAGATAGTAGAATAACCTTAGATCTACAAATGATTACTCCGCAAGCTAATTGCTTGATTGTAATGTGGGTTAGCAATCAATTGTTTTGAAAAATATGCATTGTAATTCTGAATTTCTATATGAAATAATAATGCACTTTGTTATATTACAAGGGAGCAGTGATTTTTTTTTTTTTTTCCTAGTAATCTCCGGTCAGTGAATTTTAGGTTAGTGCTGGTAAGTGAAATGGTGAATTAAGTAAGTGGTTTGCAAGTGTTTTACCTCACCAGGGTAATGCAGAGTTTTTAGAATGTGTGAACTCTTCTCTGGAATAGACAGTGGTACCCCTTTATTTGCAGTTTCACTTTCCCTGGTTTCATTGCTTTGTATATTGTATCCACGCTGTATGTGCTACCTGCCTGTTCATTACTTATTAGGCATCTTTGTTATCAGATGGACTGGTGTGATATTTCAGGGCTTGTGTTCAAGTAGCCCTTTTTTAACTTAATCACCCCAAATGCAAGAGTAGTCATGGTGGCATACTGTTGTGATTGTTCTATTTTATTATTAGTTATTGTTGTTAACCTCTTACTGTACCTCATTTATAAATTCAACTTTATTATAGGTATGTATTTACAGTGACATATCGCTTAACAACAGGGATACGTTCTGAGAAATGCATCATCGTTAGCTGATTTTGTCATTGTGTGAATATCATAAGAGTGTGCTTACACAAATGTAAATGGTATAGTCTACTACACACCTAAGCTATATGGTATAGACTGTTGCTCCTAGGCTACGCAGCTGTACACCATGTTACTGTACTGAATGCTATAGGCAGTTGTAATACAATGGTGAGCATTTGTGTATCTAACCATATCTAAACAAAGGAAAGGCACAATAAAAATACACTATAAAAGATAAAAAATGGTACACCGGTATAGAGCACTTACCCTGAATGGAACTTGTAGGACTGGAAGTTGCTCTGTGTGAGTCAGTGAGTGAGTGGTGAGTAAATATTAAGGCCTGGGACATTCCTGTACACTACTGTAGACTTTATAAACACTGTACACTTAGGCTACACTAAATTTATAACAAAACAATTGCTCTATGACATTTTGATGACTGTGACATCAGCCGGCAATACAAATTTTTTCAGTTTCATTATAAACTTATGGAACCACCCCCATACATGTGGTTTGTTGTTGACAAAATGTCATGTGGCACATTACTGTATAGGAAGAAATACACAATCTATAGAGTTTGATAGTATTCACAGTTTCATCCTCTATCCGGTTCTTGGAACGTATCTCCTGCAGATCATAGAGGACAATTGCTTCTGTCTAGTGAATAACCAGGCTTGGTTGTTGAACATTGCTGAGGAGGCCAGAGTCAAAGGTTTCTTATTCTTGTAAAAATAATCCCTTGAGTCCATCATTATCTGTGGGAATGCAGTGATTAAGCAATAACATCTGCTTGGTAGTTAATGGTCATCAGAAGAGATACATAATTTATCGTGAATTCAAGATCCTTTAAGTCAGCGAGTTATTCATTAAAGAGAAAGGCTCAGCCAAAACTCATCAACACTACTCTGCTAATACTATTTTTAAAAACGAAACTGCATGTTTTCTTTCAAACATGGTTTTGAAGGACCTCTACATTCACAGTGTTACTTATTCCTTATATCTGTCTTAGGAAGAGAGCAGCACAGTTCATTTTATTTAACAAAGGATGACCTAAAGGCTCTATAAAATGGCTGGTGGGCGGGTGTCAATGATTGGCCACAAATTATGTAACTAGTTATGGCAAGACTAAGAATAAAATGTCTTCTGACTCCTGGACTGGTGTTTTGTCCTTTAGAGCACACATTTTTGTCAAGATAATACTACTGATGTTATTTACTGTACCATACTTTATCTCACTCATCATGGGTTAATTAATGACCTTCATTGTATCATTTGCCTTTATGTGGCCCATGTGTACACAGAGTCAGTTGTTAAGTACAACTTTTAAAAATAGAAGAAAGCATTTAAAATGAATGCTCTTTGCAGAGAAAAAGCAAATTCAGATTTTGGCAATTCTTTTTTTCTCATTTTCCATGCTTCTAAAAGAAAATTCAAGTGAATGCAAAATTATTTTAGTAATGCAGTTTGGTTGCTGTCTATAAGACTTCAAAATGAAAATTAGTACCATATGTCTTATTCAAGAGTAATTTTGAAAATGGCTATTGACCCTTTAAACTCCTTGCAACATCATTCAGTGATGACAAGTAGAAAATTTAGGTATATACACACAAAAGTAAATATATTGAGGCATATTTATTAGGTATTCACAAAATTCAGTGGCAAATTTATATTCTCAACATTATATGTGGGAGTGCCTGTGTGTACTTATGTAGTAATCTCCAGAATTATTATCTCAACCTTGTGTCTACCTTCTACTTGCACAGCTGTCTTTTATTTTCTCCAACGAGGTTACTATGGAGATTTAGTCTTGGGGAAACAGGATTCTGTTCTGTCCTCTGTTGCTAATCAGCTTTATGACTTTAAGAAAGTCACTCAATTTTTCTAACCCTCTATTTTCTACTAGGTGATGTATGAATTTCTTTTGAGCATTAAGATTTGTATATGATTTTATTTTTCTACAAGTTTTATCATTAATTTACTTATTTGGTAAATGTATTAACTTACCAAGTATTTTTTGAGTACATACTATATGCCAGCAGACAGTATCCCAGACGTCAGCCAAGCAATGTGGTTCATGCCCTTGGGGAGCGGAGACTCTATGTAGGGGGATGAAGGCTCCTTATATAATTACTGAATTACAGTTGTGATAAGTCCTGCAGTGGTGTTAATAATAGAGATGCTGAATATGTGAATATATGAATGTCTATGCCAGAGAAGTAGCTTGTGTTTCATTCAAACTTATCTAACTCTGAACTCTCTCCTTTTTAGTGCATTCTGCAGACCCCAAGCTCTCTTCATCTCTTTCTTGTCTGATTTGGTAACTTCTTAACTAGTTTCCCCTCTTTGGTCTCACCAACCCAAATCCAAATCCACACTGCATTATGTTTAAAATATAATATTAGCCAGTCGTGGTGGTGGGTGCCTGTAATCCCAGCTACTCGGGAGGCTGAGGCAGAGAATTGTGTGAACCCAGGAGGTGGAGGTTGCAGTGAGCCGAGATCGTGCCATTGCACTCCAGCCTAGGTGACAGAGCGAGACTCTGTCTCAAAAAAATTAAAAATTAAAAAATAAATCAGGTGACTTCTGGTTCCTAGTCTAGCATTTAAGGAGCTTGGAATCACCACTCGTCCCTAACAAGTAAAAAGCTGAACAAACTGAAAAATCAACAACACTTTTTAGATTTGGAAGAGAATTGAGGTCACAGGGAAAACAAGTGCCCCAAAATTGGTCAGACAGACAGGCAAATACAGAGAATCACAATTTGCCCCTGTGGAAACCAGCAGGGAAGGGCAGAACAACCTGAACTGTAATTGATAAATTGCTGGAAGCTCCTGTGGATAAGTCTGTGAGTTAACTCTAGGGCCACTGAGTCATCTGGAGAACTCCATAATTTTGGGAGTTTTGCCTCCTGAAACTCTACCCAATTCTCACAGTGAATATTGGAGAAAAATCCCTTCATGCTTCTGACATGGGGAGGAGAAAAGGAACCAATTTGAAATACACGAGAGCATTTTGTCTTTAAGGGTTGCCTTCAAGAAAAGCTGTTTAACCAGAGCCTAACCTGCCAGAGATTTCTCAGGGCCTAACTGACCTGGGGGAAGGAAAATACCCAATTCCAGCCCCATCCAATCATCCTGTCCCATGTAAGGGAGGAAAAACTGAGAAGCGCTTGTGAAGTTTACAGTTGAGGGGCACAGGCTTACAAAAAGACAGACCTAATCATGGGGCTGTAGAACTCTTCCCCTCTCCTAGTACTTTGACATCACATTATTAAAGGCCAATTTACAGCAGCTCCCTTTACCCAGTACCTCATGTCCAGCCATCATGAGAAAAATCACAAAGCAAACTAAAAGAAACAAAAAACAAAAACATAGGTTAAAGTGACAAAGCAAGCATCAAAATCAGACTTGGATAAGGCAGGGACGTTGGAATTATCACACTATGATTTAAAACAATTATATTAATAGGATAAGGGCCCTAATGGATAAAGTAGACAGAATGCAAGAACAGATGGGCAATGTAAGCAGAGAGATGGAAATTCTAAGAAAGAACCAAAAGCAATGCTAGAAATCAAAATCACTGAAACAGCAACGAAGAATGCATTTAAAGGGCTCATTAGTAGGCTGGACATGGCTGAGGAAAGAATTTCTGAGCTTGAGGATATTTCAGTAGAAATCTCCAAAACTGAAAAGCAAAGAGAAAAAAGACTGAAAAATAGAATAAAATAGAACAGAATAGAATATCCAAGAACTGTGGTATAACTGTAAAAGGTATAACATACACGTAGTGAGAATCCCAGAAGTTGAAGAAATAGGCAAAGGAACAGAAGAAATATTTGAAACAATAATGACTGAGAATTTCCATTCACTAAACCACAGATCCAATAAGCTCAGAGAATACCAAGCAAGATAAATGACAAAAAAAATTATGCCTAGGCTTATCATTTCAAACTGCAGAAGATCAAAAGTTCTGAAAGAAGTCAGAAGAATAAAACACTTTACCTATAGAGGAGCAAAGAGGTAAGCTCTACATCTGACTTCTCTGAAACCATACATGCAAGAAGAGAGTGGATAAAATATTTACAGTGTTGAGAGACAAACCTTAAAGTAGAATGTTGTACCCTATAAAATTATACCCAAAAGTGAAGGAGGCCTGGCACAGTGGCTCACGCCTGTATCCCATTACTTTGAGAGGTCAAGACAGGGGGATCACCTGAAGCCAGGAGTTCGAGACCATGCTGGCTCACATGGTACAACCCCATCTCTACCAAAAAATACAAAAATTAGCTGGGTGTGGTGGTGCGCACCTGTACTCCCAGCCACTTGGCAGGCTAAGGGACAAGAATCTCTTGAACTGGGAGGCAGAAGTTGCAGTGAGCCAAGATCACAACACTGCACTCCAGCCTGGGCAACAGAGCGAGACTCTGTCTCAAAAAAAAAAAAAAAATGTAAAGGAGGGACTGGGTGCAGTGGCTCACACCTGTAATCCCAGCACTTTGGGAGACCAAAGTGGGTGGGTCACTTGAAGTCAGGAGTTTGAGAGCAGGCTGACCAACATGCTGAAACCCTGTCTCTACTAAAATATAAAAATTAGCCAGGCATGGTGGCATGTACCTGTAGTCCCAGCTACTCAGGAGGCTGAGGCAGGAGAGTTGCTTGAACCTGGGAGGTAGAGGTTGCAGTGAGGCAAGATTGTACCACTGCAATCCAGCCTGAGCAACAGGGCAAGACTGTGTCTCAAAAAAAAAAAAGTGAAGGAGAAACAGAAACTTTTTCAGACAAACAAAAATTGAGGGACTTTGTTGACAGTAGACCTGCTTTGCAAGAAATGTTAACAATTCTTAGGGAGAAGGAAAATGATGTAAGTCAGAAACTTGGATCTACATAAGAAAGGAAGAGAATCGGAGAAGGAATGAGTTAAGGTAAAAAAATTTCTTATCTGATGGATAACAGTTCATTCAAAATAATAGTAATATATTTAATTATGTATATATATATATGCTTATGTATGCTCACGTATAAGTGACATGAATGACACAAATGATACAAGCAGCAAAGAATTAGGATTATTGTTATTGAAGGAGATGTAGAAAAGTTTTGAACTGTGGCAGCACTCTGATCTTCTAAATTGGATATGTGTAAATTAAAGTTTTCTTTATATTCTCATTATGTTAAGGTTTCAGCTAGTTTCCTTTTCCTTGCAGTAATTTGATATTAAAAATAGTAAAAGTGTTCCAGGTGCGGTGGCTCATGCCTGTAATCTCAGCAACTCAGAAAGCTGATGGGAGGATTGCTTGAAGCCATAATTGCTTGAGACCAGATTGGGCAACACAGTGAGACCCTGTCTCTAAAAAGTAGAGTAAAACTAGCTGGGTGAGGTGGTGTGTTCTTGCAGTCCCAGCTACTTGGGAGGCTAAGGCAGGAGGTTCTCTTGAGCCAAGGAGTTCAAGGCTGCAGTGAGCCATGATCATGCCACTGCATGCCAGCCTGGGTGACAGAGCGAGACCCCAACTTGAAAAATATTTAAAATTCATATATTTAGCAAATAAAGGGTCCCAGAGCCATTTAAAAAAAGCCCCAGTCTTGCAGAACAGTTGATTATTTTACTAATTCTAAAAAGTAAATAATAAAAATATGCCTAAAAGTCTGTGAAGACTGGCACATACATACATGAATGAAGACAGAAAGCATCACTTGGGAGAAGACAGTTTGTTCATTTGTTGTTATCCAAAAGACAATCACTAAGCCCTAATACAAGGTAGCCTTCAATTAACTAAATATCTCCTTGATGACTTTTGTGCTTTTTCAGAGAACTTACGGCTTTGATCTTTTTTTCTACCCTGCTATTATTTCCAAGTCATTAAATTCATCTCATTTTTACTATCCCTCTCTTTGAGTGTATTTTTTGGTTCATTTTCTAACTTATTAAGCCATCTGTCTCACAGAGTTTGCTATCTCTTGTTTCATTATCACTCAGTTCTGAAATTTTTTAAAATTTCGATTATGACTTCTTCTTTAACCTCTACATTATTTAGCAGTGTGTTTTATTTCAAATATATAGTTGTTTACTTAACTTTTTGTTAAATTTTAATTTCTTTCTAATTGAATATCAGTCTATATAATACTTAATTTTTGAAATTTATTAAGGCTAAAATATAGATATATAAGATATGTATTATATAGATATATCAAATATATCATATATATCAGATATATAATATATATTATATCTATATATCTGATATATATGATTATGTTTCAGATATATCTTATATATATGGATATATATGTATATATATTAGATCATCTCTCTCTTGCTTCCAAGACCTTTATTTAGTGATATTTTCTCTTCCATGGCATTTAAAGCCTTTAATGATTTGGTGCTTGCATAACCTCATCTCCTTTACTATTTTCCAGGAGCCATGCATAAGAATCTAAAGATGGGCAACTGTATTTATATTATATTAGAGGAAAATCTGGGGGCTGAGGTAGATTTTGGCAGTTATTCATTTACATTTTATGTCTTTTCATCCAGGTTTTCTCAGATGTAAACAAAGAAGATGAAATCTATTTTTTCAAGGGGATTGTCTAGTGCTAAAATTCTAGTAATTTTAACAAGTTTTCATAATCCTCATTCGTTCAGCAAATATTTATTGAGTGCCTGCTGTACGACCAGCACTGTTTTATGACTGAAATAGGGTGATGTGATAGCAAGAGGCTGGGTGACCAGTTTTGGTTGGGAATCCAGAGATTGTCTTTTTGTAGAACTGATATTGACACAGTTCTAAAGTAGAAGAAGTCAGCCCTACAGAGAGCAAAAATGTGAGCAGGCTAGAAAACACTTCAGAGCCTAGGCTTCAGCACTAGACTGACTGGATTCCAGTCCAGGCTCTGGCATTCACTATCTCTATGCCTTAGGACAGTTTTCTAAGCCTTTCTGAGTTTGGGTTTCCTCCTCTGTAATAAGTAATAAGAGCAAAATAATGGTGCCCACATGATAGAGACTGGAGGATTAAGTGAATTAAAACATGTAAAGTGCCTGTGCATAGTATACACTCCGTAAGTGTTACCTTTTGTTTTGTTTCCAGGTAGAGGAAACATTCAGTGCAAAAGTTCAAAGATGAGGATAAGCTTGGCATGTTCGAGAAATAGAATAGATCTGTGGTTTTAGAATATGATAGGAGATTCACTTATATGCATTGTTCACATGTTTCTTTCAATCAGGGTGCCCTTATTTTCCCATCCTGACCTTCTACCTGAACCTGTCTATGAGTCTATCTGGTAGCCATCTTTTAGAGCCAAACTGTTTGCATTCATCACCTAGGAAGCCTCTCCTGATCATTTCTACCCATGAGCTCTTCATCCTGTGTTGGCAAGCAATCAAGATACTGGACTTCAGTCCCATCGTTGCCACTGAAAATCTATGCTGCCTGGACAAGTCACTTTTCTGATCCCAGCTTCGTATATGTAACACAGAAATTATGAAAATTATCCCGGAGTCTTGTCTTTTTCTTTTAATTTTTTTATTTTCATAGGTTTTGGGGAAACAGATGGTATTTGGTTACCAGAATAAGTTCTGTAGTGGTGACTTGTGAGATTTTGGTTTTTTTTGTGAGATTTTTGAGAAACTGATTTGGTTTGATAATCTGAGGTGGAAATTATATGTCACTAATAACTTAGAGCATTCAATCAGATGACCTCTTTGGAACATCTTTTAAATTGATGACATTATTATTTAATTTCCTTACAAATATTTCATACCCTCTTAGTTAAAATGTATCTCCTTTGATAGAAGAAGCTGGTTGTATTCCTTTATGTGACCCCAAAATCCCTCACAGCATTATAGACATTTCTGTTGAAAAATAAATAATAGTTTGAGAATGAATGCGGAGACAAAATTAATGCCACTCCGTCCTTTAAAAAAATTCAGGCAGTTATTTAAGCTCTTCTGCCTATTTTGTTTAAATGCCTATTTTGCTGGATATGGAGGATAGGGCAGGAACATTAAGTAAGAAATATGGAAGAAAGTGGGGTGGGAGAAAAGGGGATTAATGGGATAGAAACGTCCAAAACACTTTTGGAAATTATTGTCTATGATTCCCTTGTTATTAAGAAAGAGCAGTATATATCCTCTGGGGCATATAGGGCAGAAAAAAAGATTAGGAACAATTGCCAAGCACTCTAAACTGAAAACAAAATGTTTCATTGTAGAGTAAGTAATTACTGTATCCTCACCTGATTCTAGGTCATAGCCAAGAAAGAATTTGAAAGCTTTTTTCAGAGTCAGTTTTACCTTGCTGCTCATTCTCTATTTTTATACTTGCTATGTTGGAAAACAATAGTTATCTGGCCTCCACTTTTATCCCTAATCGTTTAGAACATCAGTGGTACAAAGTTGAAACTTTAGAAAGGTGTGTTCTGAGCAAACAGGAGAAAAAGTATTTCTTAATCAGATGATGACCTTTGTTTGCAAGTATGTGATGTGGCCAAGTGTTGCATGCAGTTTTAATAACTAGGATATTCAAGTCCCTGAGGCGGCTGCTTTGTATCAGAGATAATGCAAATAGTTCTTATTATCTTCCCTTGTTGGTCATTGTACCCAGAGGCTTACCAATCTCCCACATTTAGTCAACAAACCTTTCTAATTACTTGCTAGACCCTGCAAATCATGGCAGGTCTTCTGTGGAAAGGGATAAACAGGAAGATAAGTATGACTGTGGACTGTAATTGTGGAAAGTAAACACACACACACACACACACACACACTACCACCACAGCCTCTCTCACTCAGCCAGTGTCCTCCATATGGCAGCCTAGGCACCGTTTAAGAGACGTGATACCCGGAAAAACAAGCATGGAACTCCTGGTAATAAACAAGTATCAACTGATTTCATCTCCAAAAGAATTTCCCCTCCTTTCTGTCCCCATTACCAACCTCCTGCGCACAGTGGGAAAAACTGAACTGCTGATTAAATTTTGGTTTATTTGTTTTTCCTAATTATGATGGTGCAGTGCTTGACCCATTGAGTCTCTTCCCATTGCTCTTGCCGGGCATCTTTGCTGTGTTGTAAGGCAGATGGAATTCTCTCTCATTTCTTTGATGAGCAAAGATAAGCCTACTCCTTAAGCCGCATCCCACAATGGGCTTACATTATAAATTCAGATAAATATGAAGACCCTGAATATATTTGTAGCTGACCCACTAGAAGAATTAAAATGTTCCACGTGGAACTTACCAATAAAAGTGCTCATAAAGGAATTTGTTGTATTTTATCTAGACTGCAGATGATCACATATAAAGTACTGGTGGTCGTGGGAAAGCTCTGATTTAAAAAAATAAGAATAAGATTGTGTAGGGAAATGAGATTATTCATTAAGTGACTCTTTAATCAGACTTTAATCAGCAGTTCAGTTATTCTCACCATACTGTGCACCATACAGTGGATGAACCAGAGAGACGTACTGCCTGCCCTCAGTGAGCTTATATTTTTGTGGAGGAAAACACATAGAAACACTATACAAATAAATATTAATCATTATAATAATAATCACAGGTAACAGTGTTTATTAGATGTCAGGTACTGTTCTAAAGAAATTACAAGTACTGTCTCATTTCATCCTAATAATAACCCTAGAAATTAGGTGCTATTATTTCAAATTTATAAATGAAGAAATAGACCATGTGAGTTAAGTAACTTTCACAATGCATGCAGCTACTAAAGAGCCAAGATATGAACCTAGATGGAAGACTCAGAGCCTGAATTCCTTACATCTACACTATAATTACAAAACATAGCAGAGCCTGGGTTAGAGAATATTCAGACCAGGTACCGAGTTCAAGAATACTGAAGAGAAAGGATAACAATTTTCTAGCAGGTTAAATGTCTACATTCTAGTTTAGTGACTGGAGTATTTCATTTTGCATGAGCTGAGCTAGTGACGTTTAATTCAATATAACATTTCCAATTTAATTTTGTGAACTTTTTTTGGTAGTTCATTGGAAGAGGCCATTAATGTGATTCCTCTTAACATAGAACTATTCTATGGACTATTCTCAGGACTGAAAATAACATCGTAACTGACTGCCAGGGATTCAACTTTAGTTGAACCTACATCCTAGACTTAATTAAGAAGAAAATAGGTAATAAATGAAATGAAAAAATAAAATAGCTTTCTGTTGGGCATATTTAGGATACTCCAACCTCCAGGCAAAAAGGATTAACCATGGTTCCACTAATGCTTTACTTATTTGACTATAGCAGGAAAAAGGTCAAAGGTAAGAGAGGACAGGTGAAACTTCAGTTTAGTTTTGTTTTTCTGGTGCCAATGCCTAGCACATAGTCCCTGCCATATAGTAGGCTCTCAGTGCATATTTGTTCAAAGAAGGAATGAGTGAATATGAAGGATCAGTTTTATTTCTAATACTCTGGGAAAAGGAGGGAGGGATGTAGCTCACAAGGTTCTAATGCTTATTTATTTTGGGTAAAGCAATCACCCAGAATTAATCTATCTTATACTGTTTTTCTAACTAATTAGAATTTAATAAATAGGAGTCCAATTTCAAAAATCACATTAGTGGTCAAAAAGTACACAATATGTCCTCACTTCATTCCTCCAAAAATTAAAATAGAACTACCACATGATCCACTTCTGGGTAAATATATCCAAAAGAGTTGAAAGCAGGGTCTCAAAGAGATATTTGCACACCTGTGTTCATAGCTGCATTACAATAGCCAAGAGATGGTAATAATCCAAGCGTCCATTGGTGGATGAATGGTAAACAAATGTAGTATATACACACAAGAGAGTATTATTCAGCCTTAAAAAGGAAATCCTGTCACATACTACAACATGGATGAACCTTGACGACATTATGCTCAGTGAACTAAGCTAGTCACAAAAAGACAAATACTGTATGACTCCACTTATATGAAGTACCTAAAGTAGTCAGATTCACAGAAACGGTAGAATGGTGGCTACCAGGGGCTAGGGGGAGTGGAAAAAGGAGAGTTGTTTAATGGGTATGGTGTGTAAGTTTGCAAGATAAAAATGTTCTGGAGATCTGTCGTACAACGATGTGGATATAAATAAGACTACTGAACTCTACACTTAAAAATTATTAAGATGGGCCGGGTGCGGTGGCTCAAGCCTGTAATCCCAGCACTTTGGGAGGCCGAGACGGACGGATCACGAGGTCAGGAGATCGAGACCATCCTGGCTAA
>NW_012113475.1:612132-630716 GCF_000951035.1 Colobus angolensis palliatus | reverse complement strand
ATCACTGGTCTTCTGTGTCCTTCGCGCTGGGAGTTGGAGACTGCAGCTGTTCCTATTCGGCCATCTTGCTCCGCTGTTTGGACGAACGGAGGCAAGATGGTGCACTTCCGGGTTCTTCTTCACCACCAAAAAAAAAAAAAAAATTATTAAGATGGCAAATTTCATGTTTTTTTTAATAACTTAAAAAAACTTCATATAAGATAGTTTTGCCTATTTTCAGGTTTCTTTTCAGTGTTTTAGGTATTTAGTGTTTAAATCACAAAATTCGTGATTTGAACATTTTTTTCTTCCTTTGTGACATTTTAAGTGGATTGATACTTGCTTTCCATTCTGTCCCAATGTCTGACCTTTGTAATATAAAGAAGAACGTTCGGTTTAATTGAGAGAAATCTGCTGTATTCTTGTTGAAAGAGGACCATCCTAGAGTTGGGAGTGCTGTCTGCACAGCAACAAACCCAGAATCTACTTTGGATCACCTTATATAGTTCATGAGTAATCAGCAGATGCCTTGCTTTTCTATGTTTCTCTCTCAGTGAAAGGCACTGTTTCTTCCATTTGGTTAGGAATGGCCTAATGCTCATTGTCTATAACAGGAATGCTACAACTGCTCAGATTGTACCATTTATCATATTAGGCAAGGTCTTGCCTTAGTCTTGCGTGTTCAGTTATAAAAGGAAAGAAGATGTAAAAGATGTAGAGTTGTACTGTGTGATTTTCCCCCCATTATGTCAGAAGAGGCCATAATAAAACTAATACCAGCACACAAATATATCTTTTTGAATTTTCTATTATATATTTTTTTCTTATCAAGAACAGCAGAGTGAGCTGGTCACAGTGGCTCACGCCTGTAATCCCAGCACTTTGGGAGGCTGAGGCGGGCAAATCACTTGAGGTCAGGAGTTCGAGACCAGCCTGGCCAATGTGGTGAAACCCTGTCTTTACTAAAAATACAAAAATTAGTCCAGTGCGGTAGTGCATGCCTGTGGTCTCAGCTACTCAGGAGGCTGAGGCAGGAGAATCACTTCAACCAGGGATGTGGAGGTAGCAGTGAGTCAAGGTAGCACCACTTCTCTCCGGCCTCGGTGACAGAGTGAGACTCCAAAAAAAAAAAAAAAAAAAAGAGCAGAGTGTATATTAGTTTGGTGATTCATTACATGTTTATGATTCATTATGTGTTAGTGTGGTGATTCATTATGACTAGATGAGGCTGTGTAAAAAAAAAAAATTCCAGGAAAATCTAGTTTAATAATTATGCAACCCAGTTCCTTGAATCCTGTATCAAATACTACCTCCTCTAGGAGATCTTTCCTGATAATATTTTTAAATCCTGAAACAACAAACTACCTCCAAAAATACACAATGACCTACCTTGCATTAGTTTGTATCTTTCTTATAGAAACATTCTATTATTGTGTTATTTATACCATAATATAAGCTCCTTTAGGGGAGAGGCTATCTTGCCCTTACCCATGGTATTCTCTGAAGCCCTTCCCACTGGCAAAGAAGGCAGTAAGTGTTTGGTAGATATTTGTTGGATTGAATTGAGCCAGCTGTTTACATATACATTAAGTTAACTATTCTCATTATTCTCATCCATATGAAAGAAATGCAGATCCACTCTGTGACTGCATCCTATTGCCTAACCTAACTAGGCAGATTGCAGCTACTTTATGTTGACTGTTCAGAAGTTTTTGCTTGTGTTGAATGAAGTCAAACCTGTTGAGTTTTTTGGCGCATGGGGAGTTGTTTACAAGTTTTCTTTTTCTTTAGTGCGATTGTTCAGTGGGACCTGCCTAAGGAGTGTACTGTACCCCAAACTGTTTACACTGAGCATTCATTTCTTCAGTGGCACACCCATCAGCTGACCTGTTTACCACTTGTACTTAAGCAAAGTGGGTGCCTGCAAGCTTGAAATACTCTTAGATTGGCTATAGTATGTTTCAAATAATACAAGTATCTTACCATTTTATTTGTAAGTTTTAGCAACAACTAATAGACTGATCCTTAAAATGTATTAACAAGGAGCTATGAAATATAATTGTGGGGTTTTTAAAAAATCTTTGAAAAGAGACCCTTGTCTTATTACTCCAGGGAAATTTGCAACCATTCTATAGAGGTATTATCTCATCCTTACTAAAAGGATTTCATATGGGCTAGGTGCAGTGGCTCCTGCTTGTAATCTCAAAACTTTGGGAGGCCGAGGCAGGCGGATCGCCTGAGGTCAGGAGTTCGAGACCACCCTGGCCTACATGATGAAACCCCATCTCTAATAAAAATACAAAAATTAGCCAGGCATGGTGGCGGGTGCCTATAATCCTAGCTACCTGAGGCACAAGAATCACTTGAACCCGGGAGATGGAGGTTGCAGTGAGCTGAGATCACGCCACTGCAATCCAGCCTGGGCGACAGAGCAAAACTTAGTCTCAAAAGAAAAAAAAAAAGATTTCAAATGAAGCTCTTAGTAATCTCTCTTTGGGTGGCCAACCTGTTGTTGTAAAGCAAGGGAATATCTTATTAAAAGTTGTTTGTTTGGTCTGGGTGAGTTAATGACACCATTATCACATTGTTAAGCTTCACAGAAGCGTATACCCTCATCAGTTTTAAATTTTTGTTAAGTAACATTAGTTTCATAAAAACGATACTTGCTTCTTGTAAATAATTAAAATTATACCCAAACGGCAAAAAGAAAAAAAAGTAAAAATCACCTAGTGATCCATTGGTATTTTTCTGAACATCCTTTTAGAAATCTCTATACAGAAATTAAAATGCATTTTTACATATAGGAAATATTCATGCTATTGTGTTACTAATCTTATTTAAATAATACGTCATGAACATCATCCATGTCAACTAACATTAATCTTTATACCACTGTTGTAGTAGTTGTCATAGTATTCCCTTATGTTTTAGAATTTACTTAATTCTTTCTTAATGAACATTTAGGTTGCTGTCAATTTGAGACTATTATACACTCACATTTCAGTGGCCAGAAAGGTTGATGCGTATTCTGAGTGGTGCACATTCCATAAATATTTCACTAACTTCTAGTCATGTGATGAAATTAAAGTCTACACAGTTTATTAGATGACTCTTTGAGTTGACACACACATGTGCTCCTCTCTCTCTCTCTCCCCGCCCACCAAATAGCAGTGACTCCTGGTTGACAAACTGTGCAACCCCTTGCTCCCACCACTCTGGAGCCTCCCTGCAGCTGACCACCCCTTACTCAGATTGCAGCCAAACTCCCAGTTCGGTGAAACTCTCTGTTTTCCCCACCTCCTTTCTTTCCTCTTTGGAAAATTGTATAAATGCTGCGTTTTTTCTCTTATCCTTGCACTTTCACAGATCTTGAATTGGTTTACTCTCCTTCAGTAAATCCCCTTCATACAAATGCTTGTTCCAAATTTCCTAAATCTCGTTCATTCTTTCCTTCTCTCTTTTTTTGTGAAATGTTTAAGTAATTTGTATTAAAATCCATATAGTTCATGTGTCTCTACTAACGTAATAACATTGTGTTTGAAATCTATTAAAAGGAGACTCAAATATCCAAATATCCTCTGTGACATTTTTGCTGAGGTTTCATTTCTCTTTTTTTTTTAACTTATTTTTTAAATTGACAAATAATAATTGTATATATTTATGAGGTCTGGCTTTTTACTATTGCCATTCACTCTCTCTTCTGACTCCTACCCAGTTACCTTCTTTCTCTGACTCTCCTCTTTGCCTTTCTCTCTCTCGCCTCTTTCCCGCCATTTCTCTAATTTTCTGTTGTTTCATAATTTAACTTAATCATTTTTATAATTTTTATAATTGAACTTAATCTATTTTTCTCCATTCACTTTCCATGACTTGATAAAATACCTGCTATATATAAGATTAAAAGAATCCATAAAAGTGAAGTTAAACCAGTTTTTTATTAAAATAAAAAGCTATTTTTGCAGCCCTTTAAAATGAACTGAATCCCAAAACTTTCTGTTGAGTTAGACCCTCAAGACTCTGTCTATGAGATACAGTCAACATCTATTATGTCATACATTTATTTATTTTATGTTCCCTACTGCTTCCTCCACACACCACTGAAAGGCAACTTCTGGCTGGGCACGGTGGCTCACGCCTGTAATCCCAACACTCTGGGAGACCGAGGTGGGCAGATCATGAGGTCAGGAGTTCAAGACCAGCCTGGCCAACATGGTGAAAACCTGTCTGTACTAAAAATACAAAAAATTAGCCGCCGGCATGGTGGTGTGCGCCTGTAGTCCCAGCTGCTTGGGAGACTGAGGCAGGAGAATTGCTTGAACCTGACAGGTGGAGGTTGCAATGAGCTGAGATCATGCCACTGCACTCCAGCCTGGGTGACAGAGCAAGACTCAGTCTCAAATAAAAAAGACAAATTCCACAAAGCTGAGGATTTGTTTTTATGTATCTCTTTTCTTGGCAAATATAGATATTATTTGTTCAGTGAATGAGTTATAGGTAAACGTAACTTATTATTCTATTTTTAAATGTGTATTTTGTTTTAAAGCTTTCATTGCAACTATATTTTCTGTGTTGCTTGTTTTTCCATTTTGAGTGAAGAGTATTTCAAAACTTTTATGACTTTTATTGATTTTCTAGGCTAACGTTCAGATTTAATCACCATTTCTATCACTATTTTTATTAGAAAGTCCATTCTGAATTCTAAATCCTGACTTAAAAAGGAAATTTTGGGCCGGGCGCGGTGGCTCAAGACTGTAATCCCAGCACTTTGGGAGGCCGAGACGGGCGGATCACGAGGTCAGGAGATCGAGACCATCCTGGCTAACACGACGAAACCCTGTCTCTACTAAAAAATACAAAAAACTAGCCGGGCGAGGTGGCGGGCGCCTGTAGTCCCAGCTACCCGGGAGGCTGAGGCAGGAGAATGGCGTAAACCCGGGAGGCGGAGCTTGCAGTGAGCTGAGATCCGGCCACTGCACTCCAGTCCGGGCACAGAGCAAGACTCCGTCTCAAAAAAAAAAAAAAAAGAAAATTTTGGTCTAAAAACTGTAAGAGAGCACCTCTTTAAAAACTGTTAAGAATTAACACAGATGCACTTTCTGCGCTTCTTAAGGAGGCAAGTCATCAATTTCCATAAATATAATTTTGTTAAAGTTTCTTTATGAATTTTCCTCTCACTGGAGTTGACGTTTTTCTAATTAGTAACTGTTGCTTGTGTTATGGTTTGCACAATTTCTGCTTTGCAAATGTAAATTGTTACATGTTTTCAGCAATGGTAAAACAAAGCTGCTTCCTGTAAATCTTTTCAGGAGGCAACTTTGCAAAAGACAATGCCTGTCACACTTAAAAGGAAGCCCTACATTTGGGTTATAGTTTAAAAAAGGGAATTGAGGATACTTCTGTATGTTTCTTACTAGCGGCTAGCTTCTTCATTCTTTTCTCTTCTCTCCTCTTGCCGAGAGTGCTTACCTAGTCATCTTAATACTTCAAGTGAGTTTTGTTGTTTTTGGGGAAAAATTCAGTTTATTATTTTACACTTTTGTGTCTTTTCTCTTTCTTTGAAGGAGATGATACTGAAGAAGTAGAACCAAGGGATTGCTTCAGTTATTTGGGCAGGCTAACTTGTATCCCTCTGTTTTTCTGTTGTTTTGTAATTGAACTTAATCATCAGTTTTTCTCCTATCTTCAGTTATATCTTACTCACAACTAGGAAAAAATTATTAAAAACTGTCTTTCTCACTAAAAAATCAAATAGGCTTCAGGATGTTGAAAATTGTGTTATTTTTAAATAAAGCAAAAAAGAGAAAGACATAGTGACAATAACTGAGATGATTTGCCTGAAGGATTTCCTATAGCATTTTCATTTGTTTCTTGCAAAGAGGTGGGACATTACTCTTGCCTTGGTATAGATATTTCCACATTGCCCTTCAGGGCTACTTTGAATTTAAGGCAGTTGCCTCTAGAACTCAGGAGAGGGAGATGATGTTGTACAACCCAGAATCCTTTCTTTCTGAGTGTCCAGTGTATTTTGAAAAGTCATTCTCAAAGTGACTTAAGTGCCTTCTTGCCAAGAACCAGGCAACTTCTACTGTGTATAATGGAAGGGTAGGGATGTAGTAGTTAAGCAAGCAGGTGCTCAGAGTGCATGGGTTTGGATTTGGTTTTAAACCTGCCTAGTGAAATAACTGTGGTAGACAAAATAACAACACCCCCTCACCCCCTTACCTCCACAACATGCCGATATCCTAATTTCCAGAACCTGTAAATATGTTACTTAACATGGATAAAAGGGACTTTGCAGATGTGATTAAGTAAAAGATCTTGAGATGGGAAGATTACTCTGGATGATCCATGTGGGCTGCATTAAGCCATTCTTGCATTGCTATAAAAAATACCTGAGACTGAGTATTTTATGAAGGAAATAGGTTTAATTGGCTCATAGTTCTGCAAACTTTGTAGGAAGCATGGTACTGGCATCAGCTTGGCTTCTAGGGAAGCATCAGGAAGCTTATAATCATGGCAGGAGGAAAAGGGGGGAGCAGGCACATCACATTGCAAAGGCAGGAGCAAATGAGAGAGTGGCAGAGGCAAGGAGATACCACATCCTTTTAAATGACCAGATCTCATGTGAACTTAGAGTAAGAGTTCACTCATCACCAAGGGGATGGCCCAAGACATTCATGAGGGATCTGTCCCCCATGATCAAACACTTCCCACCAAGTCCCACCACCAACACTGGAGATTACATTTCAATATGAGATTTGGGTGGGGACAAATATTCAAACTATATCATTCTGCCCTTGGCCCCTCCCAAATCTCATGTCCTTTTCACATTGCAAAATACAATCATGCCTTCCCAATAATTCCCCAAAGTCTTAATTCATTTCAACATTAACTCAAAAGTCCAAAATCTCATTTGAGATAAGGCATGTCCCTTTCACTTATGAGCTTGTAAAATCAAAAACAAGTTATTTAATTTCAAGATACAATGGGGTATATGCATTAGGTAAACATTACCATTCTAAAAGGGAAAAATCAGCCAAAAGCAAGTGTGAAACCCAGCAGGGCAGTCATTAAATTGTAAAGTTCCAAAATAATCTCCTTTCATTTCATGTCCCACATCCAGGGCACACTCATGCAAGAGGTGGGATCCCAAGGCCTTGGGCAGCCCTGACCTTGTGGCTTTGCAGGGTACAGCCCCCATGGCTGAACTCACGGGATGTTGAGCATCTGTTGCTTTTCTACCTTGAGGTTACAAGCTGCCATTGGATTTACCATTCTGGGATCTGGAGAGTGGTAGCCCTCTTCCCACAGCTGCACTAGACAGTACCCCAGTGGGAGCTCCAACTCCATCTTTCCCCTCCGCACTGTCCTAGTAGAGGTTCTCTTTGGGGGCTCCACCCCTGCAGCAGACTTCTACCTGGACAACCAGGCTTTCTCATACATCCTCTGACATCTAGGCAGAGGCTGCCAGGCCTCCTTAAATCTTGTGTTCTGTGCACCTGCAGACTTAACACCACATAGAAGCCACCAAGACTTACAGCTTGTATTCTCCAAAGTATCAGCTCAAGCTGTACCTGGGCTTCTTTGAGCTATGGCTGGAGCTGGAGCTGCAGTGGCTGAGATTCAGGGAACAGTGTCCTGAGGCTCCAAAGTATGGGCTCAAGCTGTACCTGGGCTCCTTTGAGCCATGGCTGGAGCTGGAGTCAGAGTGGTTGAAATGCAGGCAGCAGTGTCCTGAGGCTGTGCAGGGTAGCAGGGCCCTAGACATGGCCCAGGAAACCATTCTTCTCTCCTAGGCCTCTGGGCATGTGATGGGAGGGGCTGCCAAGCAGATCTCTGAAATGCCCTTGAGGCCTTTTGCCCATTCATTGTATTGGCTATTAGCACTTGGCTCCTTTTAGTCATGCAGATTTCTCTAGCAAGTGGTTGCTTCAAAGCCTGCTTGAATTCCTGTCCTGAAAAAGCTTTTTTTTTTTCTTCTGACACATGGCCAGGCTGCAAATTTTCCAAACTTTTATGCTCTGCTTCCCTTTTAAATATAAATCCAACTTTTAGTCATTTCTTTCCTCTCACATCTTAGCATAGGTTGTTAGAAATAACCAAGCCACATTTTGAACACATTGCTGCTAAGAAATTTCTTCCACCAGATACCCTAAATCTTCACTCTAAATTTCAAACTTCAACAAATTCCCTAAAGTATGAGCAGAATGCAGCCAAGTTCCTTGCTAAGGCATAACATGGGTGACCTTTACTCCAGTTCTCAATAAGTTCCTCATTTCCATCTGAGATCTCATTTCCCTGGCCTTCAA
This sequence comes from Colobus angolensis palliatus, assembly GCF_000951035.1. NCBI lineage: Eukaryota > Metazoa > Chordata > Mammalia > Primates > Cercopithecidae > Colobus > Colobus angolensis. The sequence goes on along the minus strand of NW_012113475.1, from coordinate 622,428 downwards.
CATTATATTTCTGTCAGCATTTTGGTCACAACCACTTAACAAATCTCTAAGAAGTTCCATACATTCCTTTGTCTTCCTGTCTTCTTCAGTGCCCTCCAAAGTCTTCCAGCCTCTGCCTGTTACCCAGTTCCAAAGTCATTTCCACATTTTCAGGTGTCTTTATAGCAATGTCCATCCTTGGTACCAATTTTCTCTGTTAGGCTGTTCTTGCATTGCTATAAAGAAATATCTGAGACAGGGAATTTATGAAGGAAAGAGGTCGAATTGGCTCATCATTCTGCAAGTTCTATAGGAAATATGGTGCTGGCATCAGCTCAGCTTCTAGGGAGGCCTCAGGAAGCTTATCACATGGAGAAAGCAGAGGCAAGTGAGAGATGTGGGGTGGGAGGTGTTGGAACCGAACTCTCGATTCTTTCCTGGGCAGGGATCATCGCAAAGGATCACCGACACGAGGTTCACAGCAGAGAGTTATTTATTACTAGCGCGCTAGGGTCTCAAGCTCTAAGTTGGTCCTGGGACCCCGACTGCTTGTTACAGGCTGTTTATATAGGCTAACACAAGTTCAAACACAGCTTATGGCGCGAAATTCAAACAAAGCTTAAGGCGTAAAATGATTGGGTCTAGCTATAGCCTGAGCAAGGGGTCTTGGTTTAATTGGTTAGAGCAGGACCTTATGAGGTTCTTTCCTGGAGTTGATGATTCCGGGAACTTCGAGGCAGGGTGAGACCCCTGGAATTGGCAGGGTGGGACCTCATGAGGTTGTTTCCCGGAATTGGCAGGGTGGGACCCTATCAGGGTGGGACCCTATCTAGGCAGGGTAGGACCCTATCTAGGGCCACCTGGTGCTAACTTTTTAGGTTTTGTGAGGCCTACTAGTTTCATTTGACCCTATCTAGGGCCACCTGGTGCTAACTTTTTAGGTTTTGTGAGGCCTACTAGTTTCAAGGGAGCTGTCACACACTTTTTTTTTTTTTTGAGACGGAGTCTCACGCTGTCATGCAGGCTAGAGTGCCATGGTGCAATCTCCTCAGCTCACTGCAACCTCTGCCTCCCAGGTTGAAGTGATTCTCTTGCCTCAGCCTCCCGAGTAGATGGGACTACAGGCATGCACCACCGTGCCCGGCTAATTTTCATGTTTTTAGTAGAGGTGGGGTTTCACCATGTTAGCCAGGCTAGTCTCCAACTCCTGACCTCAAGCAATCTGCTGGCCTCAGCCTTTCAAAGTTCTGGGATTAGAGGCATGAGCCACTGCGCCCAACCCACACACTTTTAAATAACTAGATTTCATGTGAACTCAGAGTGAGAACTCACTCATCACCATGGGGATAGCTCAGGCTATTCAAGAGGGATCTGTTCTCATGGTCCAAACACCTCCCACCAGGTCCCACCTCCAACATTTGGGGTTATAATTCAACCTGAAATTTGGGCAAACTGTATTATAAGCCCAATATAATCACAAGGGCCATTATAGGTGGCTGGAGAGTCAGATAAGGAGGTGTGTTGTGAGAGGAAGCCACAAGCTAAAGAATGCAGGAGATCTCTAGAAGTTAGAAAGTGAGGGTAACAAGTTCTCCCCTAGGAAGGACCTGAGCCCTGCTAAAACCTACTTTTTTGGCCTGCTGAGACCTACTTTGGACTTCTGGCCTCTAGAACTCTTAAGATAATACATTTGTGTTGTTTTAAGCCACTAAGTTTGTGGTAATTTATTATATCAGCAATAGAAAACTAGTATAGTGACTTGGGATAAATTCCTTAAGTTCTTCGGTGTTTCTTCATCTTTTTAAAAAAAATAACAGCTTTATTGAAGTGTACAGTCATATTCAGAAATGTGTCATTAAACAATTTCGTACATGTGTGATCATCACAGAGTATACTTACATTAACTGAGAGGTATAACCTACCACACACCTAGGCTACATGGTATAGCCTGTTGCTCCTAGTCTGCAAACATGTACAGCATGTTACTGTACTGAATACTGCAGGAAATTGTAGTACGATAGCATTTGTTTATCTGAACATATCTAAACTAACAAAAGTACAGGAAAATAAAATATCACAGATTTTTAAAAAGGTACACCTAATCAGGCACCTATCCTGAATGGAGCTTGCAGTACTGGAAGTTGCTCTGAGTGAGTCAATGAGTAAGGGGTGAGTAAATGGGAAGGCGTGGGACATTACTGTACACTACTGTAGACTTTAAAAGACGGTACACTTAGGCTACACTAAATATATTTTAAACATTTCTTTCTCACATAATAAATTAACCTTAACTTACTGTAACTAGTTTACCTTATAAACGTTTAAAATTTTTTTTCCTTGGAAATTAACATTAGTCTCCTTGCTACTTATGCTAATTTCTGCAGCCTGCTTGAATTTCTCCTCAGAAAATGGGTTTTTCTTTTCTATTGCATCATCAGGCTGCAAATTTCCCAAACTTTTATGCTCTGCTTCCCTTTTAAACATAAGTTCCAATTCCAAACCATCTCTCTCAAGTTCAAAGCTCCACAGATCTCTAGGGCAGTGGCAACGTGCTGCCAGTCTCTTTGCTAAAGCATAACAAGAGTCATCTTTTTCCACTTCCCCAAAAATTCCTCATTTCTATCTGAGACCACCTCAGCCTGGACTTTATTGTCCATATCACTATCAGCCTTTTGGTCAAAGCTATCCAATAAGTCTCTAGGAAGTTCCAAATTTTTCTACATCTTCCTATCCTCTGAGCCCTCCAGAGTGTTCCAACCTCTGCCTGTTAGCAATTCCAAAGTCACATTCACATTTTCAGGTATCTTTACAGCAGTGCCCCGCTACCCGGTACCAATTTACTGTGTTGGTTTGTTCTCATGCTGCTAATAAAGACATACCCGAGACTGGGTAATTTATAAAGGAAAGAGGTTTAATTGACTCAGTTCAACATGGCTGGGAAGGCCTCAGGACACTTACAGTCATGGCAGACTATGTGTATTCAGTAGATTATGTTGGTTTTCTGAATTTAATTTGAGATTAATAGAAGTCTTTTGCATGGTGCTCTGTTGTTATCAAAACTGAAGGGAAATATAACAATATAATAAATATAATGATATTTAATTCTAAGTAATATATAATTCTGCATTCTAAAAACAGAATTCTAAGTATAATAAAAACACATTCTAACTATAATATGGTTAGTTGTAGCCATTAAAAGTACACTCAATCTTAAGAAAATATTTGTGAGAGTTATAAAACAGTAAGGTATGAGGGAAGTTCTATGGAGTTTCTTTAACCGCCCTGACTTGACCTGACAGAGTAATATTCTGATGGGATTAGAATCAAGACAATAACCAGAAAAGAGAAATGATGGTGGTGGGAATAACAAGCAACACCGACTTTTCTTGGAGTTCTTATAACATTTTTTCTTTTTTTGTTTTTTGATACGAAGTCTCACTCTGTCGCCCAGGCTGGAGTAGAGTGGCACAATCTCCACTCGCTGCAACCTCTGCCTCCCAGTTTCAAGTGGTTCTCCTGCCTCAGCCTCCTGAGTAGCTGAGATTACAAGTGCGCGCCACCATACCCAGCTAATTTTTGAATTTTACATAGAGACGAGGTTTTGCCATATTGCCCAGGCTGGTCACGAACTCCTTGAGCTCAGGCAATCTGCCCACCTCAGGCCTCCCAAAGTGCAGGGATTACAGGCATGAGCCAGCACTCCTGGCCATTCTCATCACATTTTGAACATATTTCTGTTTTGTATTCCTATTATTTTTTGTGTAGTTGTTTAAGCCTGTTACCTTGTATCCTCTTTCTGGCTCCTTCCTTAACCTTATTTGTGAACTTTTTAGGGCAAGAATCTGGTTTACCCATCTTAGAAGTGTCATTGACTAGCCTAGCCTCTAACACTTTGGTTGATTGATAGATGAATGGATGGATTTTGAATAGATAGATGGCAGTTTACTGCCCAGAAAAGTATTCTAACTCTTCTTGGACAGTAGCATTCTCCTGTGCATCTCTGGGCTGCTTTAAAGAGCAGAGCAAGTTTGTGATCACAGATTCATTTTCACTTTTGTTAGTAAGTATTAAGCTTTTGAAATGAAGAAAATGTGCATTTGCTGAAGAATACAGGAATATATAGCACCTCATATTAATATTATGTGTTGACCAATTGGGTTGTCTTATTTTGGATTATCTCAAGACCTACCTTAACTTGGCTATAAGCAGACCAACTGAATTCATGGAGTCTAACAATTTATTTTTTTTTCAGAAGTAAACACCCTCACTAAATGTTTATCATTTCCAAATGCTTTGGCTTATTTTGGTTTGGGTAGAGGCTGACTTCAGAATTTTTGCATTGTTCTTATTCTGTTGTTTGTTGTTCTGTTATTTAAACACCTGATTGCTTTTTAAAAATACGTATAAGAAGAGGTAAGACACAACTGTCAAGAGGTGGAAGCAACCCAAATGTCCATCAGTGAATGAATAGACAGACAAATTTGGTATATACGTACAATAGAATATTTTTCAACCATACAAAGGAAGGAAATGGATGAACCTTGGGATGTTATGCTCAGTGAAGTAATGAAAAAAGACACATACTATGTGATTCCACTTATATGAGTATCTAAAATCATAAAATTCATAGAAACAGAATAGTGGTTATGACGAGCTGGGAAGAGGGAGAAAGAGGAAGTTGGTTAATGGGTGTGGAGTTTCAGTTTTGCCAGATGAAAACGTTTTGGAGATCTGTTTCACCACTATGTGAATGTACCTTATGCTGCTAACTGTATAGTTAAAAATGGTTACAATGTTAAAGTTTATGTTATGTGGGGTTTTTTTGTAGTTGTTGTTTTTGTTTTATTTGAGACAGAGTCTTGCTCTGTCACCAGGCTGGAGTGTGGTAGCGTGATCTCGGCTCACTGCAACCCCCGCTTCCTAGGTTCAGGCGATTCTCCTGCCTCAGCCTCCCGAGTAGCTGAGATTACAGGCACCTGCCACCACGCCTGGCTAATTTTTGTACTTTTAGTAGAGACAGGGTTTCACCATGTTGGCCAGGCTGGTCTCAAACTCCTGACTTCAGGTGATCCGCCCGCCTCCGCCGCCCAAAGTGCTGGGATTACAGGCATGAGCCACTGCGCCCGGCCGAGAGGGAAGTTTCTTCTTGGGATAATGAAAATGTTCTAAAATTGATTGTGATGATGGATGTACTAGTCTGAATATACTAAAAGCATTGAGTTGTACATTCTAAATGGGTGAGTTGTATAAGATGTTAATTGTATCTCAGTGATGCTGTAAAATATTTATTTACGAAGGCAAGGAGCTGAAATTCAAATTAGTCAAGTTTGCTAATATTTATTTATTTATCTATTTGAGACAGAGTCTTGCTCTGTCACCCATGTTGGAGTGCGGTGGCACGATCTCAACTCACTGTAACCTCTGCCTCCTGGGTTCAAGTGATTCTCCTTCCTCAGCCTCCTGAGTGGCTGGGATTACAGATGTGCCTCAACACACCCAGCTAATTTTTGTATTTTTAGTAGAGACAGGGTTTCACCATGTTGGCCAGGCTGGTCTTGAACTCCCAACCTCAAGGGATCCACCCACCTCGGCCCCCCATAGTGCTGGGATTACCGGCATGAGCCACTGTACCCAGCCTCGAGTTTGCTACTTAAAGAAGCTTTTCTGTGGTATTCAGTGTGCTAAGGTTTAGAATGAACTACATGTACCTATACGTAGTACAGAACAAAATAAGAATAATATGGTCTTCTTTCTTGGTACATTTTCAGTTTTAACTAAGATGTATGAGGATCCGGCAAGTTTAGGCCTTACTGCTGTCAAATAGCATGAAGCTGGGCATGGAATGAAGTTTCTTTCAAATTACTATTAAAATAACATTGAGACACTGAGCTGTTTTCTCTCTGTTTTGGTAGCCACCATTATGCAACCCCACTGAGACTTGCAAATGGATCGATACTATAGCAGTGAAGGAGCCAAGTTTTTCTTTATTTTTAGTAACATTACAGGCTGAGCTCTTGGTGAAGAACATGTGTTTCTTGGTATTTATTCCCCTGACAGGCCTTGCCAATGTTTCTTTAGCCCATTTGGAAGCATTCTGGTTGTTCCATCTCAATGGCTGTTTATATAAAAGATTGCTGGTTTGGCCTATAACTTCCTGATTTGGGGAATATTACCATTAGAGAGGAAAGGTGTCATATATGCTATTTATTCTAATGCAAATGGTAAGAACCATGAGTATATTCTTTACACTATATTTTACACTGTAACCTAGGAGCATGTTGCCCATATATGTACAAAGAGGAAAGTAACTTTTTAAATAAGTTGAAAAGGAACTATGAAAGTATTAATAAGTTCAACTTCTAAGAGTATGCAGATTTTAGTTCCCTCTAAATCATGCATAGTACTAGGCTCTGTTGGAAATATAAGATGAGTCGGAGAGACTCCCTGCCCTTAAGATACAATGCAATGGAGATAAATACCCTCACAACAAATTATGATATAAAGAAACTCTAATAAATGCTGTGATTAAAGGTTAAGTGAATTCTGTAAGAATAAGAAAGAAGCAATTGATTTTGATGGGAGAGAAGAACAGAACTTAATTGAACATTGAAAGATGGATAGGATTTAATAAGTAAAGAAGGAAAAAATCAGCATCATGAGTTCTGAGGTTGAAAATGTATTGTTACGTCTTGAACCCCAAGGTACAGGGGAGAAAATAATGAAAAATAAGACTAAAAGTTACTTGAGGCATTCAAACTGCTAAAAGTCTGATCCTAATCACCTTTGGTAAACATAAAATTTATAAGTAATCTGAACACTGAGACTTATATTCTCTTTTGACCATTAATTTGAAAAATTTCTATAAGCAAGGTCCTAAGTTTATTTAAAAGAAAAATGATATTTTTCCCTCCTGCTTTAAAATGAGAAGTTGTCCTGAAGTTGAGTTTCTAAAAATATTTTTAATTTTGCCAGAGTTGATAGAACTCATCCACACAATCACCTGCTCATGTATTCAATAACTGGTGTTCTAACGTCAACAGAAGTCTCCCACTCGCCCCACCCCATCGTCTGCTTCTTCAGAAAAGTAGAATTAAAGAAATGGAAGGGATCCGATATATCATCTAGGACAAAATCCAGATTTTCAGAATGGGAAGGTTTCTACAGAGGTCAGGTGTCCAGGATGACACATACAATAAACAGCAGCAGCAGCCCAGGGATGCGGGTGTTTTGGCCCTTGAGCCCATTCCTCTTCCCAGCCTACAGCCTAACAGAGGATCTGGCAACGGGGTTTACACCTTTGCACCTGAGCCCCACTTCCCTTTACATGTCTTCTCTTGTAATATTTTAGTTGCTCTATCTAATGCAGGTTCTCTGAAACTTCATAGATGCCCTGACTGCCTGTGGGTCTTGCGGTTTAAAGAGAACTGATGGCCATAACAGAATTGGTAACTCTTCCATGGTGGCCACCCATTGAGTTATTGACCCCTCACTGTTAATGTGCTACTTTAACATCAGCCACATCCTTGTATAAAAATACGAATTATAGAAAAATTCACCCATATTTTAAGTTAGACCACTCTTCTTCATCCAGAATAAATCAGCTCCTTTCTAATTGTTGACTATTTCAGATAAATAGTATACATCTATCCAAGGTGCTAACACTGTCACTCTTTATTCTGGTAGTAGATTAGAAAAAGCCCATCCACCTCTTTACTTCAGTATTCTTCTTGCTTCTATACTATTGATGGCTTTTCTGTAAGACACATAGGAGTTACTCTTTGTTAATATAACACCCAAATATTTTGAGAACTAAAAATGATAGTAATTATATCCCAATTATCTTGTACTTCCATATATCAGTTAATAGTGATCTGATTTTTAGCTGGGCATGGTGGCACAATTAAATATCAATTAAATCTGATCCAATTTTTAGCTGGGTACAGCAGTGCACACCTATAGTCCCAGCTACTCGGGAGGCTGAGGCAGGAGGATTGCCTGAGCCTAGGAGTTCAAGGTGGTAGTGTGCAGTGATCACCTCTCCAGCCTGGGCAACATAACAAGACCTTGTATTTTGAAAAAAAAAACCTGATTTTTATCACTGCAGATTTAATAGTAATTATCCTTAAGAATAATAATTGCTTACTACTTTTTTTACTAATTTTGTTAAGACCGTGTGTCTAAAATAGATTAAAACATATCTAGTTATCCAGTATAAAACTTTAAAAAGTACTTATCCACCCAAATGATTGGTAACTTGGTTTCAAACATAAGGGTATTCGAAAATATCTCAGAAATTAATGTCAATTTTTCCATTGTATCCAAAATATCGATTACTATGTAGACATGGTTGGGTAATTGTTGATGTAGTACTCAAGAGCTTTCACTTATGACGTTTTATGTTCTGTAGTGCTTTTGAGTAGCACCCATGAGTTGGATTCACAAGTGGAACTGTTTATAAACTCTGTAATGTGAGGGAAAAATGGAAGCTGACATATATAATATAAATTGAATTCTTGGAAACACCAACGTCAGTAATTCTTGAGAAGGGGAAGATTGCCAAGGGTGGGGCCAGGTACAAAAACAGCTCTGGAAATGTTAGTTTCCATTGCCTCACTTCAATTCTAAGAAACATTAGGAACTTTGTAATTGAATGTTATCTTTTAAAAAAATCTTCCAGCTTTTTGTTTATACTAAATTTTCATTTATAACATATTAAGGAATATAGGACCATCAAAATAGATTCAGAGACAGGAGAGTACAAATTTGGAAACTTTTACATCTTTTAAAATGGTTGTTAAATCTGGCCTCAAGTGATTGGTTTCGATAATAGACTTTTTATTTCTTTTTCTGGCAAGGAACTACATAAGGGAGAATGTTCCAGTGTGTCAGCATTTTTTAAATTGCAAATCAATTAAGGACATAGTATCTGCATGGAATTTATGTGGACAAGATGGAGCAATTTGATCAGGTGATAATGCAATTAGGTGTATTTGGGCTTGGGTGAACAATCATTTTAAGGATATTGCTTAATCAAATGATGCCAATACCAAGAGGGGTTATAAATGGAGTATCTTATTGCTCTTTATTTACTTATTAGACCTTTTTATTAATGACTTAGATTAAGACATAGAAGGATTATACACATAAAAGTCATCAATGAAACAAAGGTGAGGATAACTAATGTTGAAAGCAAGATTAGAAAGTTTTGAAGAAAACTACAAAAATATTAGTTTTATAAAAAAAATTATTGTAGGTAGAAAGAATGTCTAGAAACTTAGCAAATTGATATTTACAGTGAATAAATGTTTAGTCTTGAACTTTGATTCTCAAAAGAGATCAGGACTAGAAAGATTTAGTTTAATACCAGTTTGCAAAGCATTATTTTAGAGAGTTAGTTTTCCTGAAGTACAATCTACATGCTGTAAAATGCATCTTTTTTAGTATATTGTTCTCAGACAGTCATAACCACTACCACAATCAAGATACTGCCCAGGCTGGCACGGTGACTCATGCCTATAATCTCAGCACTTTGGGAGGCCGAGGTAGTTGGATCATCTGAGGTCGGGAGTTCGAGACCAACCTGGCCAACATGGTGAAACCCCGTCTCTACTAAAAGTACAAAATTTAACCAGGCATGGTGGCATGCACCTGTAATCCCAACTACTCAGGAAGCTGAGGCGGGAGAATTACTGGAACCCAGGAGGTGGAGGTTGCAGTGAGCTGAGATCATGCCACTGCACTCCAGCCTGGGTGACAGAGTGAGATTCTGTCTCAAAAAAAAAAAAAAAAAGATACAGGCCATTTCCATCATTCCAAACAATTCCTTCGTGTCACTTTTAGTTGACTCCTCCTCTTAGCCCAGCCACTGGCAACTACTGACTCTTTTCTGACCCCATAGTTTTGCAAAGCTTCTTTCACATAACTTTTTAAACTTTATTTTCTTATTTTTCTTATTTTAAGAATTTGATCTTCATAAGATCTCTACATTAATATTATCAACAGTTCTATTTTACAATAGAAGAAACTAGGGTTTAAAGTTAAACAGCTTTCCAAAATCTGTGCTATATGAATTGTGGAGCCAGAACCTGAGCCCCCATTTTCTAACTCAGGATCCTGAAAACATCTCTTGACCCTTCCAGGTAGCCCCTTGCTCCAAGAGCCCTGCTCTTTTCTGCATTGTTTAGTTACCTCGAGGTTGATCTTATATTAGGAGCCAGTGTTTAACATTCATAGTAATATACTGCAGGGACTAGAGCAGGTTTCTCAATCTTTTTTACATTATTATTCTTCTAAAGAGCCTTTTTAGACTTTTTTTTT
>NW_012113475.1:564715-611927 GCF_000951035.1 Colobus angolensis palliatus | reverse complement strand
ATATTATATATAGTATATATATACACACACATAAAATATATAGTGTATATATATACTGATAGTGGATAGCAATCTTATAGTAAGAAAATGTGACTTTTTATAATCTTTGAAGAACTTTCCCATTTCTCACAGACCACTAGTACAATTTGAACAAACAGTCGCATTAGGGATGTTGCTAAAGCTTCCCACTAGGTACACTATAGGATCTCTTAGATTGTATAAATATTTGGGTTTGATATGAGACATCTAGCCTTGTTAAGTGACCCCCAAAAACTACTGACTGGGGAATTTTAACTACAGCCTTATCTTTCCAAGAGAAAGAAGTAGGCCTACACGTGGAAAAATGAAGAGGGGCAAGAGTCTTATTACCATAGGGAGTCTCATTCCATGCATCTTGGGAAAAACTCCACAGCATGAAGTTGGCAACTTCTCGTCCTGATTTGCAGTTGAATGTCTCTGATTGTGCTAGCAGGCATTATATTCAACTCTCCGTATAGTTCACACATCAGACATGAGACTTATCCCTTGAAGTTTATGTTGAGTTGTCCAGTTTAGCAGTTTTTGTTCTTAGTTGTAGCCAGATTTTGGAGGGAACTGGAATAATTTAGGATCCAGTTCAGTCTACAGTTGATAATAAAAACTCAAAAACAATGAACAGAGCTACAATCTAATTACAGGTATAATGTAGTTTTCTTTTGAAACATAATTTTTCTCTCTACAGTCACCCCCATTTCTACCAAAGATAATGAGGGTAAGACTAATTTGTTTGCAAAATAAGTTTAGTCTCATAAAAAATTGGCCTGAGGTATTTACATAAGTGCAGCAAGAATAACCCACAGAGGTTCCTTTTACATTTCCTTTGCTAGAATTTTGACAAGGGATCTCAGTTGGGACTTTTTTTTTTTTTACTAGTAAAATCAGGTGCAATGGCATGATTTCATCTCACTGCAACCTCTGCCTTCTGGGTTCAAGCAATTGTTCTGCCTCAGCCTCTTGAGTAGCTGGGACTATAGGTGTCTGCCACAACGCCCAGCTAATTTTTTGTATTTTTAGTAGAGACAGGTCTTCAACATGTTGGCCAGGTGGGTCTCGAACTCCTGACCTCAGGTGATCTACCTGTCTCGGCCTCCCAAAGTGCTAGAATTACAGGCGTGAGCCACCGTGCCCTGCCAGATTGGACTTTTAAAAGCATCTTAACTCTAGGAAGTCAAACCAGTATAAACAACTATAATCTTAATCAACTATAATCATCAGACTTTACCTACAGAATCTAATATCTTGAGGTTCCTGGGCCTGCCAGGAAGTGGCAACTTTTTACTCACTGGCTGTAAGGCAGGGAACCCTTGAAGCTAGGTAGTCTATCCATATTTTCAAATAGGACATTCCAGTCAATCCCTTGGTAATAAAACCAATGTTTCCGGTTACGTCATGTTATAAAGAGAGCAAATTCTTTTTTTGCAAAGAGGAACTAGGGTCTTGCTCTGTCACCCACCCTGCAGTGTAGTGATATGATCATAGCTTGCTGCAGCTTCAAACTTCTAAGCTCAAGAGGTCCTCCCACTTCAGGCTCCTGGGTAGCTGGAACCATAGGCATATGCCATGATGCCTAGCTAATTTTTAAAATGAGGGTCTCACTATGTTGCCCAGGATGATCTCAAACTCCTGGCCTTAAGTGTACCTCCCACGCAGTCTTCAAAGTAGTTGAGATTGCACATGTGAGCCCATGCCCAGCAAGAGCAAATTCTTACTGAACTTATTCAAATAATCATAGTGCTGTAAAAATAAACATACTTAGGATAGTTTTTGAATTTCAGAGGTGTCAGGTAGGGAGGAGAAACAAATGTTTCCATTTTTGTTTACAGAAGTATCCTTTACCAAATTGCTGTAAACTATGGATAGTTGAAAAGAGAGAGAGAAAAAAAGTGTCCTTAAATCTGAAAAACAGAACATTAAAAGAATCAGCAATGTTTCAAAATTTTTAAAAGCTTTAAAAATTCATAATTATTCTTCATCAGTTCATTTAGTTTCTTGTCATTAGTTCTTGCTCTATTTGAGCTTAGTTAGCAGTTTCACAAACTGATCAGTTTCTTCATTAGAGTTCTAGAAATTCTCACCCAGTCCAGTGTTATCTCAAGGTTAGCAGAAACCTGAACTTGCCAGTTTTCCTCCCATCTTTTCTGTGAACCATCTTGAAGACACAGTGCTTTAAGATTATAGTTGTTTACAGAAAACTTTTAGAAAGGCATCAGAATAAAGCAGTTAACTCTGGACAAGATTTAAAATGGCCATGTTAAAAACATGATGAGAATCCTTCATAATAAGGATACACTTGACAAGGAAGTTTGGTTATTTCTGTGGTGTACAACATTTTAACATAAAGTTATGACTGATATAGCACAACAGATTTATAGCTCATACAGTTTTTGCAGCACATGTTAAAAACATATCCATACAATTGGAACTCAAAGATTAAACATCATTTCTTATTTGACAGTGTTTCCACATAGAATTTAACATCTCAAGCCTAATTGATTTAATATTTCTCTTTTAGACTTTAAGGAGCCCTTCTGGAATGTTCAAAAGTTAGTTTGTGATCAAAATGACTTAATTTTGAATTCAGTTTTGGGAAGTTTGTCAAAAATAAAGGTTCAAAACACTTATCAATAAGAGGATCACAAATCACTGTGAATAATAGTCATTCATTTAACCAAAGTGATAATTGTAAGATTTTAAAAGCAGTTATATAGTTGTAGAAAACCTTAACTCTTTTAGTAGAGAGGAGATTAAGTTTTCCTAAGTAATCAATAACCTAAGAAGGAAAATATGAGGCATGTGGATTATTTTGGTAAGACTCAGATTATTTGTTTCCTAGGCCAGTTACCAAGAAGTTCTCACCGTTTTTTACTAAGAGCAGATAAATACTAAAGAAAACCTTGTTTTAAAACAGGAAACCAAATTTTTGCATCAGTGTATTGTTGATATCAAAGCTCAATTTTTCACCTTATAAGGAGACTATTTTTTTCAAAGAAGGTAGGCAATTCAGAGAGTTAGTAGCCTATGAATATTCAGGCAAGGTAGGATAGAAGGGAGCAGTAGGAGTCAGGTGGGCTTTACCATCTTTGGTATGGGTGATATCTTGCATTGTTAGCTTTTTATTAGCCTCCACAATACATTTCTTAAAAAGCAATTTTAGAATCCTATTTTTTTTTGACATTTCTATTTATTTATTTATTTTTTTGAGATAGAGTCTTGCTCTGTCACCCTGGCTGGAGTGCAGTGGCGTGATCTTGGCTTACTGCAACCTGTGCCTCCTGGGTTCAAGTGATCCTCATCCCTCAGCCTCCCAAGTAGCTGGGATGACAGGCCTGCACCACCACACCCAGTTAATGTTTGTATTTTTAGTAGAAGCAGGGTTTCACCATGTTGTCCAGGCTGGTCTCGAACTCTTAACCTCAGGTGATCCACCCACCTCAGCCTCCCAAAGTGCTGGGATTACAGGCATGAGCCACCATGCCCAGCCTCTTTGACATTTCTTTTTTTTTTATTATTATACTTTAATTTCTTGGGTACATGTGCACAACGTGCAGGTTTGTTACATATATATACATGTGCCATGTTGGTGTGCTGCACCCATTAACTTGTCATTTACATTAGGTGTATCTCCTAATGCTATCCCTACCCCCTACCCCCTCCCCACAATAGGACCTGGTGTGTGATGATCCCCTTCCTGTGTCCAAGTGATCTCATTGTTCAGTTCCCACCTATGAGTAAGAACATGCGGTATTTGGTTTTCTGTTCTTGAGATAGTTTGCTGAGAATGATGGTTTCCAGCTGCATCCATGTCCCTACAAAGGACACGAACTCATCCTTTTTTATGGCTGCATAGTATTCTATGGTATATATGTGCCACATTTTCTTAATTCAGTCTGTCACTGATGGACATTTGGGTTGATTCCAAGTCTTTGCTATTGTGAATAGTGCCGCAATAAACATACGTGTGCATGTGTCTTTATAGCAGCATGACTTATAATCCTTTGGGTATATCCCCAGTAATGGGATGGCTGGGTCAAATGATATTTCTAGTTCTAGATCCTTGAGGAATCGCCACACTGTTTTCCACAATGGTTGAACTAGTTTACAGTCCCACCAACATGTAAAAGTGTTCCTGTTTCTCCACATCCTCTCCAGCACCTGTTGTTTCCTGATTTTTTAATGATCGCCATTCTAACTGGTGTGAGATGGTATCTCATTGTGGTTTTGATTTGCATTTCTCTGATGGCCAGTGATGATGAACATTTTTTCATGTGTCTGTTGGCTGTATGAATGTCTTCTTTTGAGAAGTATCTGTTCATATCCTTTGCCCATGCTTTGATGGGGTTGTTTGTATTTTTCTTGTAAATTTGATTGAGTTCTTTATAGATTCTGGATATTAGCTCTTTGTCAGATGAGTAGACTGCAAAAATTTTCTCCCATTCTGTAGGTTGTCTGTTCACTCTGATGGTAGTTTCTTTTTGCTGTGCAGAAGCTCTTTAGTGTAATTAGATCGCATTTGTCAATTCTGGCTTTTGTTGCCCTTGCTTTTGGTGTTTTAGACATGAAGTCCTTGCCCATGCCTATGTCCTGAATGGTATTACCTAGGTTTTCTTCTAGGGTTTTTATGGTTTTAGGTCTAACATTTAAGTCTCTAATCCATCTTGAATTAATTTTCATATAAGGAGTAAGGAAAGGATCCAGTTTCAGCTTTCTACTTATGGCTAGCCAATTTTCCCAGCACCATTTATTAAATAGAGAATCCTTTCCCCATTTCTTGTTTTTGTCAGGTTTGTCAAAGATCAGATGGCTGTAGATGTGTGATACTATTTCTGAGTGCTCTGTTCTGTTCCATTGGTCTATATCTCTGTTTTGGTACCAGTATCATGGTGTTTTGGTTACTGTAGCCTTGTAGTATAGTTTGAAGTCAGGTAGCGTGATGCCTCCAGCTTTGTTCTTTTGACTTAGGATTGTCTTGGCAATGCGGGCTCTTTTTTGGTTCCATATGAACTTTAAAGCAATTTTTTTCCAATTCTGTGAAGAAAGTCATTGGTAGCTTAATGGGGATGGCATTGAATCTATAAATTACCTTGGGCAGTATGGCCATTTTCATAATATTGATTCTTCCTATCCATGAACGTGGTATGTTCTTCCATTTGTTTGTGTCCTCTTTCATTTCACTGAGCAGTGGTTTGCAGTTCTCCTTGAAAAGGTCCTTTACATCCCTTGTAAGTTGGATTCCTAGGTATTTTATTCTGTTTGAAGCTATTGTGAATGGGAGTTCATTCTTGATTTGGCTCTCTGTTTGTCTGTTACTGGTGTATAAGAATGCTTGAGGCAAGCCAACATTCAAAGTCTTTGACATTTCTAAATGTCAATTAGAATAACAATCCCATTCTCTCTGCCTAATTCAAGAGGCTTGGGATTCAAGTGCACCTCTTAGAAGAACAGTTTTTTTTCATCTAGGATATTTCATATAATGGCCATTGTAATTCTGAATGATTATCTGTAGTAAGATTCTGCCACTTTTGTAAATCTTTGCAACTTCTGTGAGCAAAATTTTTATCCATGAGAAAGTCAGGTGTCAGAAGGCAGAGTACTGACATCTTCAGAAATTAGGGATCTTATTTTTATGTTGGATCTTGGATGTTAGAGCCAAGACGGCTTTGGCAATGAAATCTCAACACACAAGAAAAGAAGAGGTAAAGAGCCCCGCTGCAGTAATAACAAGTTAGTGCAGCTGATGGCAGTTACCTTAAAAACTGCAGCTTTTTTTTGCCAGCTTTTTTTTGTTCAGTCACTGCAAACCAAAGGTTATGTGCCCTGCCATAGCACAGACTACCCATTGGTACCCCAAAAGCCAAAGAGATCAGAGTACTCAAATGCAAAAGAGAGCAGAGCCCAGACCTGAGAGGAACTTACACATGTTTCTCAGGGCTCCAGGAGGAAGACAGGGAACCCACCCCCAACCACTTAAAGGGGAGGTTAGCAACATCTTTCCTGTGTTCCTCAAGGAGTCTCAGAGACATCAGTAACCTTCTTCATTCAGGTCCCTTCACTGGTCACTGTATCTGTCAGAAGACAAAATTACAACAAATTGTTTAAAGATCTGAAGTGGCTTTATGTGTAGTTCTAGAATCATGCAATGCTTCATTCCACTAAGTAGATAAGTGTCCCAATGAGTTGAGCAAAGAGGTTGGTTTTATAGACAGAAAAAGGCCTTAAGAAATCAGAAGCAAAGAACAAAAAGTGGATCGGTCATTTTAAAGTTACTTTCCTTATATGGTGGGAGCTGGGAGACAAGACAATAGAAAAATAACAGTTTGGTTAACATTAGGTTGTTTTCAGGTTAAGGATTAAAACAGAAAATTTCACTGTCATGCCAATTGAAGCCCCTGTTTGGGAAGTTGGATATTTTCTCTCTTTCCTAGTAGAAAGTCAGATAACAACTTAGTTTTGATTTGGTAATGTGGAATTTTAGCAAGGGTGACTCCATTTAGATTTTTAATCTGGTTTGTTGGGCTTAGTCCAAAACAATAGCCTCCTATGATTTTTATGTAGCAGCCCTCTAGATTCTTGGTTCTGCCCTCTAAGTCATGCTTTATGTTTAATGAAACTACTCATGTTTGCAGCTGAGTAGTTTTGTCAGCCTGCTTCCTGCCAATAGAATTTGGGGGCACCAGCATCATCCTTTGATTTTGTATTTTCTCTGTCCCTTTGATTCCATGTTGGCAGTGTTTTTGCTGAAATGAATTTTTCAAAAACTTTGTTAGTATTCTGTGGATTTTATGGAGATTCACTTCATTATAAGAAAGGCATATCCACAGATCTTTTAAAAATAATCCCTTTTGCATCTTTGGCTCATGCTCAAATGGCTGAGGGATGATGCTTTTAAATTCCTAGAGGCCCTCTGATTTGATCGACAGGATCTGTGAGGCACACACCCTTCATCACTTGAAAGGGACCTTTGCCTGACTGTATAATACCAGCTTTTGATCTTTCTGAGATTTTAGCAAAAGGATATACAGTCACACTCTCAGCTTTTTCTATAGAGCCTGCTTTCTTGACAGTGAATTTCTTAATTTTAGTGTCTTTTCTATTTGGAGAAGCTGAACATTTTTAAAATCATGTCCCCTTTCATTTTTGTGTAAGTTCTCTCAATTTCTTTCTCTTTCTCCTCTTGCATTTTACTGTAAGTGGTAAGAAACTAGGTGGCACTTTCAAACTATTGCTTGGAAATAACGTTAACCATATATCTAAGGCCGTTGCTTACAAGTTTATCTTGTCACCTAACTATGGGATACAATTTCCCTAAGTTTTCTGCCACCATCACAAGGGTCTCCATCGCTCCAATTTCCAGTAACATATTCCTCTTTTCCTTCTGAGCCCTCATCAGTGGTGTCCTTAAGGTCCAGGGGTCAGTTGAGAACTGGTTCAAGGTACTTTAGCCCTTCTCTATGATGGTGCCCAGTCTCCTTCCACTACCCAGTTCCCAAGCCTCTTCCACATTTTAGATATTTGTTACAGCAGCATCCCCTTTCCTAGTACCAAACTTTGTATGGTAGTGTAACAAATTACCACACATTTAGTGGCTTAAAACAACAAGCATTTGCTATCTCACAGTTTCTAGGGGTCAGGAATCTGGGCACAACTTAACTGAATCCTCTGCTCTTGATCTTACAGTGCCAAATTCACAGTATTAACTGGGTTGCATTTTCATCTAAAGACTTGAGTTTGGGAAATGATTTGCTTCCAAGCTCATTCACATTGTTGGCAGAGTTCATTTCTTTACAGCTGCATGACTAACCACCCTAGCATCTTATTGTGTTCTTATGGCTATAGCCCCCCTGAAGTCCCACAGTTCCCTAGCACATGATCCTCTTACAGCCATCTCACAACTTGACTGCTTTTATCTTTAAGGCCCATGGGAAAATCTCTCACTTCAGTCTTCTAACACTGAGTTTCATCCATTGTAACATAAGCATGGGAGTGATATCCTATCACCTTTGCCAAATCGTATGGATCAGAAGCAGGTCACAGGTTCTATCTACACCCAAGTGAAGGGGGCCTTAGGGTGTGTATCCCAAGATAGTCTAGGAGGTTAAATAGTATCTCCTAAAGATATCAGATCATAATCCCTGGAATGTGTAAATGTTACCTTATTTGAAAAACAGACGCTTTGCAGATGTGATTAAGATAGGGATCTTGAGATATAAGGATTATCCTGCATTTTTGAGGGATAGGGGAGTGGACGCGAAATGCAGTCACGTGTATTCTTATAAGAATGGGGTAGAGGGAGGGATATATACACATGTAGGGAAGGCCGTGTGATGATGGGGCAGAGAGAAATTTGCAGATGCTGGCCCTGATTCAAGATTGGTGTGATGCACCTGTAGTCAAGCAATGCTGGCAGCCACCAGAAGCTAGGGGAGGCAAGGAACAGCTTCTCCCCTAGAGCTTTCACAGGGAGTATAGCCCCACTGACACCTTGATTTTGCCCCAGTGATACTGATTTTGTTCTTTTGGCCTCCAGAACTGGAAGACAATACTTTCTGTTGTTTTAAGTCACTTAGTATATAGTAATTTGTTACAACAGCCTCAGAAAATTAATACAGATAAGTAGTAAACGAGACCTGAGTGGTGCTTTTTAAATGTATTTCTCTGGTTATTCAGTGAAGCTAAGTATCTTTTCATAAGGTTATTCTATTTTTTTTTTTTTTTTTTGAGACGGAGTCTCACTCTGTCGCCCGGGCTGGAGTGCAGTGGCCGGATCTCAGCTCACTGCAAGCTCCGCCTCCCGGGTTTAGGCCATTCTCCTGCCTCAGCCTCCCGAGTAGCTGGGACTACAGGCGCCCGCCACCTCGCCCGGCTAGTTTTTTGTATTTTTTAGTAGAGACGGGGTTTCGTCGTGTTAGCCAGGATGGTCTCGATCTCCTGACCTCGTGATCCGCCCGTCTCGGCCTCCCAAAGTGCTGGGATTACAGGCTTGAGCCATTGCACCCGGCCAAGGTTATTCTATTCTGCAACATTTCCAACTCATGTCTTTCATCTCTTTTTCTTTTGGACCTATCTATTGATTAGTAGGGGTTCTTTACATAGTGTAATTACTAATGTTTGTCAGTTATACATGTTACTGCAGAAATGTACCTGTAGACAATCTTTTTACCTTGTTCGTGGGGTATTCTGCATTCAGATATGTTTTCAACTATTTTTATTGTGAAAAAATTTAAGTACATTCAAAAGAAAAGAGAATAGTGTAATAGACCTTCCATGCTCTTGTCACTTAGTTCAACAATTATCATTATTTTTCCCCAGAAGGATTCATTTCTACCTTTAAGGTTTGTACTTTTTGTGCATTATCTAAGAAATCCTTAAATAAAGACTGTGTTCCTATTATTTGTGTGGCTATTTCTGTTATGAAAACCCTCATTCTTTTTTTACTTTTATATAAATATTATGTATAAAAAATTTTAATATATTCAAAGCACCACTGGCCTCAGTGTTCATCTCTATCTTCTTCCTGAACAGCTATATTTTTCTTATTCAGCCCAAGCTATTGATTCAGAACTTGGGAACTCTCCAATTGCCCCAACAATGTCATGCATGTTACCATAGAGCTTGTTGAAAATCCCATGCATCCCTATAAGAAGGCTAATTATTCAGGAGATTTCAAAATACAAGTCTGAGTCAGCTAGCAGGCATTGTTGTGTTTACTAAGTAATTCCTCTCTTTCCCTTTCTTGTTTATAGTGTGCCACCTGGACTTGAAGGCATGAAGGAACAGGACCTGTGCAACAAGATAATGGCTAAAATTCTAGAAAATTATAATACCCTGTTTGAAGTAGAGTATACAGAAAATGATCAACCGAGATGCGAAAACCTGGCTAGGCTTATCATAGTAAAAGTAAGCAACTTGGTTTTTAATTTTCAGTATTGCTGTAATTTTAGACAGAAGATTTTATTTAATTCTTTCTCATAAAAATTCCATATGAATATAACCATCAGATTATTATTCCTCTGTGTAGTGAGTTCTTCTTATGAAATCTATTATTTCAAATGTTTATTATATTGAAATATAGCCTTATAAGATTCAAGAATAGTAGCAATTTTATGTTTTCTTGTTGCTATAAAGTCATCTCAAAAATACCTGCATGAGCCCAGTGCTCTGGTCAACTGGCCACACCACCCTTACTACAGAAGCCTGATGTTACAGCAGGAGTAAGTGCATATGGCTGTGATCAGGAGTGCTAGCTTGCTAACTAGATTGCAAATTCCTGAAGACAATATTACTGTGTCTTTTTGTCTCCTTTGTGTCTGGCACAGTTTGAAGCTCAACCTCAGATTTTAAGTCCCATATATTAGTTTTTAGTAGCAATCATCAGTAAAGGAGAATATTTTAAAAACCTATAAAGGAGTCCTTGACAATACTATCTAAATCTTTTTATACACTGGTAATTTTATAATATACCCTGTATATATTAGGTAAATGCATGTAGGTCTCCAAAGACCTAGAATTGAGAATCAAACGCTAAACATCCAAACAAATCCTCCAGATATGAGAAAATAAGGAAGCCATCTTATTTCGTCCTCATTTATATTGAGGTAAATCATGATGGAGCTGGTATGAGATTTCCTCAGGAGGTTTCTTGAAGACTATCAGGTTTACAGACCATAACATACTCTTTGCTGATTCATATAGCAATGAATGATAAAATCAGAGATACTTGGTTCGAGCACTTAAAGGAATGTTTTCATCTCTTCTCCCAGTTGAGGCTATGACTTTGAAGAAAGGTTAAAATGGTATGAGTATCAAGTAGCATCCTACGAAAGGATCTAAAACTAGATTTTCTAGTTTGAGCAGTTAAAATGATAAAATGAGATAATTGGAGACTATCAGTTGTAAATCTGAGTTAGAAGTAAAATAGTAGCTGAAAAAAATGTCAGCGATTCACAAGAGAAAATAAGAAAATAAGAAAACAACATTACTTCAGTCTTGCCTCAGAAAAGTTAAAATAAATGATTTTTTTTAAACAGAAAAAAATCCCCCTCAAGTTTGTTCCTCCGGTGCCTGTAGTACTTTGAAAAGGATCTCAAAGGTAATGTAAAAATGTTAAAAGGTAATGAACTTTGTTTCAGCAGCGTCTCTCAATCACATATACCCCATAAATATGTACGACTACTAAAGGACCCATAATGACAATTAAAAATAAAAAAATTTAAAAATCTCTTATAAACAATTTTTAACACTCATACCTTTTTACTAGGGCATATAAGACAATAAGGTGAACCTGAAGTATAATGGAAATAGATAAATAGAATCTTAGGCAGGGCAAACTTGCTGAGATAAAACTAATTGCTGGAATATGCCATTGGGAAGTTGATATGGTTTGGATGTTTGTCCCCTCCAAATCTCATGTTGAAATGTAGTCCCTGGTGTTGGAACTGGGGCCTGGTGGGAGGTGTCTGGACCACAAGGGCGGATCCTTAATGAATGGTTTAGTGCCATCCCCTTGGTGACGAGTGAGTTCTTGCTGTGAGTTCACACGAGACCTGCTTGTTTAAAAGTGTGTGGCACTTCTGCCCCTCACTCTTGCTCTCACTCTCGCCATGTGACGTGCCTGCTCCCCTTTGTCTTCTGCTGTGATTGTGAGCTTCCTGAGGCCTCACCAGAGGCAGATATTCTGTACCTGCTGAACCGTGAGTCAATTAAACCTCTTTTTCAAATAAATGACCCAGCCTTAAGTATGTCTTTATAGCAACACAAACAGACTAACACAGATGTTATTTGCTGTACAAGTAAAATAATACTTGTTGAGATCTGTGGAAGAGTGCCCTGCTTGGAAATCCTTGAGTGACTAGGTTTAAGGCTGGTGGAGAACATGGTATGAGACTATAATATAAGATAAAATTCTGTGGGAGCCAAATACAGACGTCTTCGGTAGATGAAGAAGAATATAAAATGCTGCTCTTTTAATGTAAGTTTCAGATCTGGCCTAGAGGCAGATAAATGTCATGATTAGAAACTACATTTGTAGTCTCTGGAAGTGTCATTCTGCCAAAGCAGAATTTTGATGCATTTTTTTTAACTGATCTTGCTGATAGTCTCTTCTTTGAGAAAGTAGAGAATGTGACAAGGGCTGTGATTCTCTGGACTTAATCATAACAAGTAAGGATGAAATAGAAGTTACAGTAGTCATTTTAAAAGGATATGCCAATGCCATTTTAAAGTACCTAATAATGAAATGAGAATATGTTAGCCACATTTAGATATGTAAATGTTGACAATGCTTCGAAAACAGACTTTTTTGAAAATTGTAAAGATCATAGAAACATTAGATAGAAACTAAAAGGTAGATGGGTTTAAAAGAAATTGAGAATCTCAGAATGAAATCATTAATATACTGAAAAAGAAAAAAATGAGAAGGTAATTAAAGAAAAGTGTCTTTCTGTTCATTTTTTCACATGAGTTCACTTTTTGGAAGGATGAATATAAAGATAGGAAATAGACACAAAGTAAATGATAAATACCCAAGAGTGATAGGCACATAAAATATATGAGTTGAGAATAAGGCAAGTCTCCGAAAATGACTTAGATATAGGGCTTTTAAGTGGGGAAAAGGACTAAACATAAACACTAAGATACCTTGTATATCCCAGTTTGGAGAACAGAGTCATAAAATGTTGAATGAAGTTTCTTATATATTCTTGCATGCATGCTAAATGGAGATTTGGGCCCAGAGAAATATGTTTGGTTGTATTTGGACCTAGATGAAAAACTTTGACCAGAGTATTGGAATATGGAGTCTTTTTCTGTCGTAGGCTGTCAAAAGTCTAATGTCTGTTTCTATTCAGCTGATTATGGTCAGTAGCTGCAAAATTGATCATGGCATCTACAGCACATTCATCAGCCTCACTTTGAGACAGACTTCCTCTGTCTGAAGGCCAAGGTAATGGTAAGGGGAAAAGTTTTATCATTATGACTTCCCGTTCAACTTTGCTTTCCCTGCCATTCTTTGGGAGTGAACTTAGGTCCCTACAGAGTTTTTCCAGATTCTGCAATGGTTTGGCCATGTTGACCAGATCTATTTACCCCAGTGAAGGAAGTTTTGGATAGACCTCTTAGCACTGTGACATTTGGAGAAATATGATAATGTATATGTTGGCCCTTGGCATTTTAGCCCCCATTTTGTTGAATTTGGCAAATAGTCTTCACAGTCAGTGGTCCACAGTTATGGCCATCTCTTACTTCACTTAAGATGGAGGTTTGTTTTCTCTCATTCATTATTTTTGTTTTTATAGGTTTCAAGAAGGGAATTTACATAGAAACACTTTTATTTTGTCAGAATGAAAGGTCAAGGCTGTATTTCTGAATAACTGGGTTAGGAGAAGCACATCGTTCCAGTAGGCATCTAACAGCCACAGTCTAATTTCTCCAGCTGCAGGATAATTCTAGATTTTCTCTTCTGAAGGTGTTCTAAATCTAGACATTAGTGAAGCCCCATTTAGGAATTAACTTAATCATCCGGATATTTACATACACAAAATTTGGTGAGAAAAGTATGGATAAAATAATGGACCATGAACTATTAAGTTGAATTCATTAAATCCAAGTATTAGTAATTATTCAGCGCCTACTAGGAGTAATTGTTCTAGGCACAGTGAACAATAGATGAAAATCTCTGCCCTTATGATTCTTATATTCTAATGGAAATACAATAAACAACAGCCAATAAAAAAAGAAAAGAAAGTATGTAGTATGTCAGATGGTGATACATTCTGTGAAGGGCAGGGCAAGGCAGAAGTAGAGGAATGGCATTTGCTTATTTAAATAGGACAGTTAAAATGCTTCATTGACAGGAAGACATTTGAGTAGAGACTTGAAGGAAGTGAAGCAGCAAACCATGAAAACACTTGAGAGAAGAGTATTCCAGGCAAGGAGAAGAGCAGTACAAAGGCCTTGAGATGTGAATATACCTGGTCTGATGAGCAGCTGAGAGGCCAGTACAGTTGGATAGCCATGAGCAAGATGGAATTGAAAGGAAAGGAGGCCACAAAGGAAACAAAGGATCAACAGATTGTGTCTATTCATAGATCATTTTGAGGTCTTTGACTTTTACTCTAAGTGAAGCTATTAGTCAGTATTAAGCAGAAGAGTGCTATGTTGTGACTTCTGTATTAAAAAGATTACTAGGCTCTTGAGAGGGATAGGCAGAAGTAGGGCAATCTATTAGGAGTTTATTACAATAGTCCAGGTAAAAACAATGGTAAATTGGTCTTGGATGATGGTAATGAAGATGATGAGAAGATCCGAAGGTAAGCTAGGATGTGCAACAGCAATACAATAGGAGTTACTAGAGACTGTAGTTAGGCTAAAGAATGTTTGAGGCAGAAGTAGATGAGCAAGTAAGCTAGAAGAGTAGGGGCTGAAAACAGGAAATAGGAGGTTTGCATTACTGATTTTGGAGGTTGAGCTATCTGTAGTGAAATAAGCCTTAAGTTGTGTTTATGAGCATGAGGGACTAAAGTGAAGGAGATGAGAAAATTATGGGAAAGGCGATGATAAAGAGATGGGAGATAAAGATATTGATGGTTTGTCCTTATTGACCCTGAATTTACCCAGAAGGTTGGCAGATATTGAGGGAGACAGGAGTCTATGAGCCTGGTTTGTCTGGTTGTCCCATTTGTATATAAGTATTATTAATATATGTAATAGGGTTCATGCAAACCTCATATATATGCATACTATAAAATAACATGATTAGCATATTGCTAAATATCTATCTAGAAATATCTAGATGAATATGAACCTATTCCAGATAAACATATTATAGGACTTTCTTTATTAGATAGTGTTGCTATTGCTCATTATATCTTTTGGGATTTTAAAGTTGTCTTCAGAGCATATATATGTCATTCATATACCATATGTTTCTGTATATCATTGGACTGGGAAATCTTTGTACTTTAATGCTTTGATTGTGGGAAGTGATCAATAGTCATTTTGACCTATGGCATATCACTAAGTTGAGGAGTGCTGATTATATGTTAACTTTTGGGTTTAAAATTTAAATCTGGCTATAAAATAATTATGTTGATTTTCTTATGTGACTCTTAAGCAAACTCTCAAAACAGTTACTAACAAATGCTCTGAGGAAAGCAAAATATTAGAATGACCTTCCATAGTGATTAGTTCAAAGGAAGTGCTCACATTAATATATGTTATGGCAAGTTTGACCACAAAGCTCATTTTTTTATATATTTGACTTTCAGGTCAAAAAAATTAATATTGTTTATGTAGAATCAAAGTCACTTACCCTATAAACTGATATATCACAGAAACTTCCTAAACCATTTCCCATATCTTTTTCATGCTCAAAAACATGGCATGTCTCTCCATTTTCATTTAGGGCCACAGCCTAAGCACAATTAACTTCAACAAATGTTTGTTCACCTTTCTCTTACTTAATGCAAAACTACTCTGTGCAAAGCTCCATACTAAGTGCTGGAGAGCTTCAGAAAATAAACAAGACATGTCCCTGTCCTTGGGGGACCTTACAAAATAAGTCTATAAGAAACAAAATCAGTGTAGGAACACAGGGGCAAAAGGGAGAATAGGGCCTTATGCCAGACATTGTGCCACATTCTTCTATATATGTACCTCATTTACTACTGACAGTAACCTCATGAAGTAATTGATCTTAATACTGGTTTACAGATGAGTAAATGTAAGGGTAAATTGCTCAAGATTACACAACAGTAAATGGCAAAGCTGGGTTTTGAAATCAAGAAAGTACTGATTAGAGGCCAAGTAGAGAAATAACCAAAATCTTGGAGATTTAACTTAGGCCATCGGTGCCATGAGCTTTTATATGTGTATTCATTTAATGAGTATGTACTGTAGCAACTTAGTGTCAGTGTCAGGAAAGCAGGTGAACTCTGCTCTTCTGACTCCTATGTCTTCACTATTCCTAACCTCTTCTGTAGCCCCTCAAGAATATTACAAACTTCTGAGCAGCAGGGGAGTTATAACAGGAAATAAAAAGTGTTTTTGGTTTTCTGTTGTTTGTTTCTTTGTAACCTGGTTGCACTGTCTCTCCTTTTGTGTAGGTAAACTTATATAGTGAGAATGACTAGCTTGTACACACCAAAATCTATGTTATCATTTTGAGCATTTATGAAACTCAGAGGTAGCACTTATTTAGAATTCATTTGCTCCTTTCTTCAGAACAAATCCTTCTTTTGATCGTGAGTTATAATTTTTAGATAGATTCTGAGTTTGGAGGTTGAAAAAAGTTAAGTGATGTATTTTTAAAACGCAATAATTAAATAGCATGGCAGATCATAGAGTTGAGATTAAGATGGCTGAATAGACCCAGGTAGTATATGTCTCCTTCACAGAGAGGGACCAAAATAGTAAATAGATACATTTTGAACAGATTGTCTAGGAGAAGACACTGGGATTCCCTAGAGAAGAGTTGGGAAACACCAGAGATAAGTAAGGAGAAGGTTTGAGGCAGCCTACATGGCCAGGGACTGACTGAGAGCCAGGAGAGGCTCCTGGACGTGGAGAAACAGTGAAAGAGAAACCCCCAGGGCTCCACACTCTGAAATAGGCTTTTATAGCTTTGGATATGGGAAAAACTCAACCCACTAGGGCCTTTAGCCTGACATATGAAGCTCCAGAAAGGGAACCCACACAGAATCCCACAGGCATCCAAGCCTAGAGCAGCCTCATCTGGATGCCAATTTGAGAGCAACCTGGATACCAAGCATCTACAGACACAGTTGCTGCCACAATTGCTCCAAGGAGAGAGAGGGGAAACAAAGCACTCCCATGCACCCATGGGAGGGTCCCTGTGACCCTGCTATGAGCTGTTGAGACTGAGATGTGAGTAGACCGTACTTCTCACAGCTTCTTCTCCAGGCTCCTTGCCTGAGAGGGACCCCACTCTTTCTGGTCCCAGGCCCAAGGCACCATTTTGAGAGTTTAACACTAGGCTGTGCCTCACCATCAAGCCAAGTTTGAGGCAACATGGCTGTACTCATCACCTAGCCATGGGAAGGACAGGGAAGAGCAAGCTCTCCTAAGCTTAGGACAGTACATATCACCTTGCTATAGGCGGCTGTGGGACTGGAGACTAGGCTGCCCCATTCGCTGTTGCTTTCAGCAACATTAACACATACCACTTGGGGGCTAGTGAGTTGCTCTACCACTGCTATGCCATCACCCACACCACTTCAGATGCCTAGGACCTTAAGAGCCCACTCACACATGTAGCCCAACACTCTCACAGCTAGCTTCTATGAAAGCCACCAGGAGGCCCAAGTATCAGCCCTCTAGGACCCACTAATGCTGGATGGAGCAAGCTAGAATAAGCTGCCCTGGGACCTAAAAAGAGAGACATTTACTCCATTGCTGCCACCACCAGGGCCCAAATACAGGCTTAGTTGATGTCCAAGTCCCCAGGAAAGCTTCACCACAGCCTCACCTAATAACTGCTCTAAGCCACCTAGGAAATCACAGATACCACTGACCCTGTGTATGGCTCAGTGTCACACAAAGATTATACTACCTCAGGCGCCCAAAATCAAAGCCAAAGTATGCTACTCAACCAGAAAAATACATCTACTCAACAGAAAAATACAAAAATTCTCCCCTACAAAAGCAATTTTTAAAAATGGGAACAAGTGACTACTACACCAGATGTGTAATTATCAAAGAAAGGACATAAAAAACATGAAAAAGCGTGGAAATATGACACCACCAGAGGACACAGCAAGTATCTAGTAACAGATCCCCATCAAAAAAAAATTTCTCAAAATGCCAGATAAGGAATTCAAAATATTGGTTTTAAAGAAGCTCAACGAGATGCAAGATAATTCTGAAAACCAGTACAAATAAATCAGAAAATCAACTCAGGATATGAATGTGAAACGTATCAGGGGATTGATATCTTAAAAAAAAAGAATTCAGTGGTTTACCTCTATAATCCCAGCACTTTGGGAGGCTGAAGCAGGAGGATCACTTGAGCATAGGAGTTCAAGACCAGCTTGGGCAACATGACAAGACCCTGTCTTTACAAAAAAATGCAAAAACTAGCTTGGCATGGTGGTACACACCTGTAGTCCCAACTACTCAAGAGTCCAAGGCCAGAGGATCACTTGAGATCATAAAGTTGAGGCTGCAGTGAGCTGTGTTCGTACTACTGTGTTCCAGCCTGAGTGACAGAGAGAGATCCTGTCTCAGAAAACAAAGTAGAAATTTTGGAATTAAAAAAATGCATTGAAGCAAATACAGAATACATTTGAAAGCTCCAGTAATAGACTAGACCAAATAAGAAAAAGCATCTCAGAACTTGAAGGCAGGTCTTTTGAAATAATCTAGTCAGACAAAAAGAAAAAAAAAAAAAGGAAAAAAGATGAATAAAGCCTTCAAGACATATAGAACTACAAAAAGTGACTAAACTTACAAATTATTGGCATTCCTGAGGGGGAAGAGGGATAAAAAAAAGCTTAGAAAATCTATTTAAGGAAATAATTGATGAAAACTTCCCAAATCTAGCAAGAAAGTTAGATATCCAGATATAGGAGTCCCAGCAATCTCCAGGAAAATACATTGCAAAAAAGACTACACCATGGCATATTATATTCAGAATGTCTAAAGTAAAAGTGAAAGAAAGAATTTTCAAATGAGCCAGAGAAAAAAGTCTAGTTATCAATATAAAAAAACCCTTCAGTCTAACAGCAGACATTTCAGCAGGAACCTTACAGTCCACAAGAGAATAGGATGGCACTTTCAAAGTGCTGAAAGAAAAAAAAAAAAAAACTATCAGCCAAGAATTTTATATCCTTCCCGAATACGCTTCATAGATGAAGGAGAACTAAAGTTTTTATCAGACAAGCAAATGCCCAGACAATCTGTCACCACTAGACTGGCCCTACAGGAAATGACCAAAGGTATCTTAAAAATGGAAATGAAAAGTTAATATTCACCGTCATGAAAACACCTGGAAATATGAAACTCACAGTTCTTATAAAGCAATCACAGAAAGGAGGAAGAGAGAAGAATCAAATGGCAACATGACAATTTCATCAAACCACAAGGACAAAAAGAGAAAAAGAAACAAAGAATTTATAAAACAATTTGGAAACAATTAACAATATGACAGGATCAAAGCCTCCCATATAAATATTAACCTTGAATGTAAATGGATTAAATGTTCCACTTAAAAGATACAGATTGGCAGATCGGATTAAAAAGAAAAAAGCAAATCCAGGTTTGTTTATATTAGATAAAACAAACTTTAAATAAAAAACAGCAATAAAAGACAAAGAAGGTTTTATGTAATGGTAAAGGGATCGATTCAGCAAGATATACCTTAGGAACCCTACACTGGAACACCCAGAGTCACAAAACAAATATTTCTAGGCATAAAGAAATAGACAGCAATACAGTAACAATGGGGACAGCAATAGACAGATCATTGAGACAGAAAATTAACAAAGAAACATTAGACTTAAGTTGGACTTTAGACTAAATGGACTTAGCAAACATTTACAGAACATTCTACCCAATAACTATGGAATATACATCCTTCTCATCAGCACATGGAACATTCTCCAAGATAGACTCCATGATTGGGCCACAAAACAATTCTTCATAAATTTTTAAAAATCAAAATGATGTCAAGTATTTTCTCAGACCACAGTGGAATAAAAACTAGAAATTAATACCAAAAGGAACTTCAGAAACTATACAAGCACATGGAAATTAAACAACATGCTCCTGAATGATCACTGGGTCAATGAAGAAATTAAGACAGAAATTTTAAATTTTTTGAATCAGATGAAAGTGAAAACACACCATATGCAGGATACAGCAGAAGTAGTGCTAAGAGGGAAGTTTATGGCATTAAATGCCTACATTAAAAAAATTAACAGCCTAACTTCACACCTCAAGGAACTAGAAAAACAAGAACAAAGCAAACCCCAAGTTTGCAAAAGAAAAGAAATAATGAAGATCAGAATAGAACTAAATAAGAGATCCCCCCAAAATACAAAGGATCAATGAAATGAAAAGTTGGTTATTCGAAAAGACAAACAAAATTGATAGACCACTCACTAGACTAACCAGGAAAAGAAGGGAGAAGATCCAGATAAACACACAATCAGAAATGAAAAGGGAAACACAACAACCTACACCACAGAAATAAAACAAATCATCAAAGACCATTATGAAGAACTATAGGCTCACAAATTAGAAAACCTAGGGGAAATAGATAAATTCCTATAAACATACAACTTTCTGAGATCAATAAATAAATAACATTCCTGAACAGACCAACAATAAGTAGAAAAACTGAATCAGTAATAAAAATAATTCTACCAAGAGAAAAAAAAAAAAAAAAGACTAGGACCAGATTGATTCACCAGAACAATCAAGCAAGATTTTTTTTTAAAAAAGGCATCCAAATTGGAGTAAAGTCAAATTATCCCTGTTCATTGATGATACAATCTGATATCTAGAAATTCCTAAAGGCTCCACCAAAAAACTCTTAGATTTGGTAAAGACTCGAGATACAAATTTGATGTACAGAAATCAGTAGCATTTCTATATACCATTAAGGACCTAGCTGAGTACAAAATCAAGAAGGAAATCCCATTTACAGTAGCTCCAAAAAAAAAAAAAAAAAAAACATAGGAATATATTTAAACAAGTAGGTGAAAGATCTCTATCAGGAGAACTAAAAAACACTGGTGAAAAAAAACTGTAGATGACACAAGCAAATGGAAAAACATCCCAGTCTTATGGATTGGGATAGCACTATTCTCGATAACAAAGATAGAATTAACCCTGGTGTCCATCAAGGGAGAATTGAATAAAGAAAATGTGTGTGTGTGGGTGTGGGTGTGTGTACACATAGTAAAGGCCCAGACTTCACCACTATGTAATATATGCATGTAAGAAATATGCACCTGTCCCCCTAATTATATAAAAATTAAATTTTTAATAGCATAATAGTGGGTTGTTTGCTTGAATTACTCAAATGGGCACCTTTTAGTAGTAGAAACTAATTAGATTAACAAGAAGTGTAAAGCATTAAGTAATAAAAGTAATATTAAAAGTTACTTCATAGTTTGGAATGCTGTATGGCTCCAATTTTTAGATCATACGCATATATTTACAATTCAGATTGCTGTTAATTTCTTCTCCCCAGACATTTTGTTTTATAGAGTGATTATAGGTAAACACTAGAAAGTCATGTCTTCTCATGAATCATTAGATGTAACACATTGCCAGGTATTACATTCTTTCCTATTATAAGGAATAATTAACAGAAGACAGACTAAATTCCTTTTGCTTATGAAGATGCCATTATGCTATGTATCCTTTAAACTGTTTCCAGTGAGATGGCAAAACTTTGGAACTGTTTATTAAAGAAGTTGACTACTTTACATCATTATACTGTGTATATTTGGCAAATAGGAGGCACTCAGTAAATGGCAAGTGAATATTTGAGGTTTTTAAAGATCACTTATGTTTTCTATAAAACTGAATTTCTGATATCTTCTTCAGTTGATCTCCTCAGGATGGAAGTTATACTTCTGTGGCCTGGAAGTGCCTAGAAATGAACATTCCTCCAGGGATGGGGGTAAGCCTTACCCGTGGCTGAAAACTAGGGGGGTATAAATTCCCAGCTGCTTTACTCCTCAATTAGAATTATTCAGGGGTGTATATTTTACACTGTTCCCCAAGCTCTTCCCTAAATTTAAGCTTAAGAACCATAGTGACATTTCTTGTTGGCTCCCTTTCTCCCTCTATTATCACCCCCACTCCACCACAGAACCACCCGCATAAACTACTTGCTCTCAATCCTTGTGGCAAGGTCTGCTTCTGGTTAAGTTGGTACAGGTCCAACTGAGACATCTCAAATTCTACCCCCTCCATGAAGCCCTCTCCATCTCCTTTGTTGTCTTGTGGCACTTTCTTTCTCCTGTTAGAACATTCTGCCTTGGATAAGTTGGGTTATTTTTCCTTTCATGTTGTATTGTAAGTTTTTCTAGGGTAAGAACAATATCTCATATTTACTTATATGTTGGCATTTCTCTTAACGTTGTGAATCAACTCATACATTCTTGTATCTTCTAAAACACTTATTCTAGTTCTTTGTATTTACTCAAAACATCCATTAAATTACAACACGTTTAAGTGAAAGTTAACTCAAATTTCCTTCAAGAAAGTCATAGTAACTATTTTGAGCATTAATAATTGTTCACATCTCTAGTGCATACAATAAAAGTTTGCTTCACAGACTTCCAACTACCTAATTTGCCAGGTGAATTAATTCTGTGCATTCCTTTTTAAGACATACTGACTGCTGTACATGGCAACCCTGAATACTTGTGACTAATAGGTGACTCTCTTATACACCTGCTCAATACAAGTTTTACTGTATGCTGACCAGGAGTCAATCGTGTTTGTTTCCAAACCTGTTTATGCCAATTATTGTTTTTTCATGGTACTTATATAATTTAGTTAAACAAATGTAGTGTGAATACAACAATATAGCTATTTATGGGAAAATAGTGTCAGAGTAGTTAATGGAAGCTTCTGTAAAAGATTCTAAAACCTTGGTGGCTTAACACAATCAAAATGTATTTCTCATTCACTTTGCAGTCCAGTGGGTTGAGGAGCCCTCCTCATCTTAGACCAGCTACCATCAAAGTTTGCTTTATCAGGGAAACAGGAGGATGAAAATAATTTGGAATATTTTTATGGCCAAATCTAGAAGTGGTTTGTCATGTGGCTCCCAATCTAACTGGAAGAGAGGCTGAAAATGGCTTTCCTGATGCCCAGAGGGAGAAGATGAGGAAATGATATGGAATACACAAAGCATTGCCACTGCCTCAAAAGCTTAGTTGAATACTTAGGAAAGACCTAATAATGATTAAAGGCTTCATATTTTCACTCCATGTATTTCCACTCCAATATAGGTGATACATTATGATTGTGGCTTGTATAAGACAGATTGTACATGAAAGATTATTTGTTATGATTTCCTACTTTAGTTTACTTTGGGACTCATTAAATAGGAAGGACTCTTCAGGAGAGGCAGTGTTCTGTGCAGGTGAGAGCAGGTTTTGGAGACAGATTGCCTGGCTTCAAATTCCAGTGTTACCACTTACTAGATGTAGGACCTTAGACAAGTTACTCAGACTCTCTGTACCTCACTTTCCTTACATATGAAATTTGGATAGTAAAAGCACATATTTCATAGGGTTGTTGTGAAGACAAAATGAGTAAATGTGTAATAGCACTTAGAAGAAAACCATGCACGTAGTAACTACTATATATGTGATAGCCAATGTTGTTTATTAATTTGATTATCATTACCATCAATGCTGCACAATTTCAATTCAAAATTTTCTCTTGAATGCCCACAATATAGAAGACACTATAATAAATATTTGTGTAACTGAAAGCACTTTCTTTAGTTGAAAACAACAAAAAACAACTCTGGGAAAAATTTGACAAAAGGAAAGGAAAGGAATTTCTACAAACCAGACTTCCCAGAGGACCCTTACCAAGACAGCTATAAGGTTCTGGGCAGCAGGTGGTGTGAGAGCCAAACAGTGTCTTCAACAGACTGCCACTGGGAGAGTCAGCTTTAGCTATTCTCAGTTTTTGAGTCTTCTCATTTCTGGTCAAAATTATAGTGAATGGGTATCTGATTCATATTTGGAAGTTCTTGGAAGACATGTCCAATTGTTCATCAGAGATACACTTTTATTGAAACACTGTATCCAATAGGAGAAAAGTGGTTTCCTAAAACTACATCTTCCTCCAAAGAAGGGAGAATGAGTGTTGGACGTGCAAAAATATTAATTGTCTACTTCAGCACCATAAAGAGAGAAAAGATTGAAAAATCCTTTAAACATCTGAGGTTAAGGATGGAAAATGGGATAAGCATGTAAGTAATTAGCACAAGTAGCATGTGACCCCAATTATAATGTTCATGTAGGGTAGATATGACAAGAAGGGTGGGTTGAAATGTGTTGGATGGCAGCAATAAGAATTTAAGTGTGATGATGGGCAGCAGTAATGAAAAGTTTCCAGGAAAGGAGTAACTTGAACTGGAGTTGGCTATGGTTTGGATGTAGTTTGTTTGTCTCCACCAAATCTCATTTGGAAACTTGGTCCTCAGCGTTGGAGTTGGGACCTAATGGGGGGTGTTTGGGTCATGGGGGTGGATTCCTCATGAATAGATTAACGCCCTCCCTTGGAAGTGAGTGAGTTCTCACTGTATTAGTTTCTGCAAGAGCTGGTTATTAAAAAGAGCCTGGCACCTCCCCCTTGCCATATGATCTCTACACAGGTTGGCTCCCTTTTGCCTTCCTTCATGAGGCACTCACCATATGCAGATGCCCAAACTTAACTTTCCAGAGTGAGCCAAATAAATCTTTTTTCTTTATAAATTACCCAGCCTCAGGTATTCATTTATAGCAACACAAAACAGACAAAGAGTAATAAAGCAGAGAAAATTAATTTGGCATCCATGTGTAGGATAAACCGAAGAAGAGGAGTCAGAAGAGGTTGTTTTTGACTCATCCGTCTATTCAGCTATTCAAGCATTTATTGAATGCCTGTTAGCCAGCTGGTATTCTATGAGCTTTAAAAATAGCAGTGAATTTAAAAATAATACCTGCTCTCATGAAGTTTACCTTTTAGTGGGGTGGGCACAGACAATAAATAATTAAGGAAGTTACTGTGTCACCTGATGATAGATTCTGAAAAAAAAAAAAATTAAACCATGATACACTCTTGAAATTAATGGTATTGTATATGAGTTGGTGGGAGGGAAGGGAGCTGGGGAGCTTTTTTGTGTAGAGAAGTGAAGGAAGGCCCCTAGGCTAGGGAGCATTTGAGTGCAGATCTAAATGTCGTGGTGGAGCAAGCCATACAGACTTTTGGAGGAAGAGCATTCTAAGCAGAAGGAACAGCAAGTACAAAAGCCCTGAGTCAGGCACTTGCACACTTGCATATGGTAGTGGATCATTATTTAAACCTCTGTGCAAATAAGTAAAAAGTAGACCTTCTCTAAGTCAAGACTGCTAAATGAGAAAACATGGTGGGTTCGATGGTCAAAGGAAAGCACAGTTATTAGGAACAGATCAGAGCAACACATGGACATTCAAACCAATCTCAATTCAATAAGTACTGTGACAGAAGTAAAGCAGGTTGGAAAACATAACTAGGGAAAGCTTTTTTTGGTGAGGTTGTTAGATGGAGCTTCTCCAAAGAGGTGATATAGGAGCTGAAGGAAAGCTCTATACTGGATTATAACAATTTTAACACTGAGAGTCCAAACTTTAGAGCTTAATGATGCTTGATGTCTTTGTCCATCTTCCCTTGCTTATAACAGAATACCTGAAATGGAGTCATTTATAAAAGTAATTTATTCTTTGTAGTTTTGGAGGCTGAGAAGTCCAAGCTGCAGGGGCTATATCTGTTGAGGGCCTTCTTGCTCTAGGTGGTACAGGGCATCACATAGTTAGGGGGCTAAATGTGCTAGTTCAGATCTCTCTTCCTCTTCTTCTTTTTTTTTAATTTATAAAGATAAGAGGTTTCTTTGGCTCACAGTTCTGCAGGCTGTACAAGAAGCATAGCACCAGCATCTGCTTCTGGCAAGGGCTTCAGGCCGCTTCCTCTCATGGTGGAAGGGGGAAGGAGAGCTGGCATGTGCAGAGGTCACATAGCAAGAGAGGATGCAAAAGCCACTAATCCTGCTCCCATAATAACCCATTAATTCATTAACCCATTAATTTATTAATCCACAAATGAATTAATCTATTCATGAGGGCAGAGCTCTTAAAACCCAATCATTGCTTCAAGGCCCCACCTCTCAACACTGCCATGCTGGGGTTAAATTTCAATATGACTTTTGGTGAGGACAAATACTCAAACCGTAGCACTGGACAATAAAGCTTTGATTTAATTTGACCACCCCTGCTGCAATTAATTTTCATTTTTTTCTTTACATGGAAATGACTGGTTGCCATTTTCTGTAGGGCAATTTTTAATAGACTTAAACACAATTAAAATTATAATTGTGTTTCATAAGGTATATAATTCATAAGGTTGTACCTATGAATATTATTGTTGCAGTTCATAAAGTAATTATAATTAGTTCAAAATTCTATGTAGAATTTGACTACTTCTCATCCTCCCATTTCTACTTCCTGGGCCAAGCCAGAAAATTACAGAGTTTTTCCAAAAATATATAGTGAAGATCTAGAAAGTGCTATTTTAAAATTCAGCTTATTCCTTTCATTAATGTAAAGATAACATTATATTTCTTTTGAGTTTTAAGAAAATCTGCTTTTTTCAGTCAATCAAATTGAGATTCATTTGAGATACAGATGAACTGCAGAAGAGACTTCTACGGGATTAAAACGGGTGGTCTGTAATGTACCAGTCGTATGTATTGGACCCTGGTTATGTGCAAAGTAGCGCTATTCTACATGCCCTTTGCTGTAAGAGGCCTCAGTCATGGGCTTTTGCTACTTCAGTTTGTAATTGTATCAGTATTGCTGTCTGTCATCTGCTCTCCAGATTACCAAAAAAATCTGACCAAATCAACTATTGTGAGTTTGACCCCAGCACACCAAATGTGGTTCCTCCCTGTCATAATGTAGCTTCTTTTACATCTATCCTTACCCATCAGAAATAGAAAACTGTGTTATTATCTTATTCCCAATATCACAGAGTCCACCAAAATTCTCTAATGGTTGGAAATTAATACTAAAAGGAAGGGAAATGTAGAAGTTGACAGTTTTATTTGTTCATTAAAAAATATTTATTAAATATGCACTGAATACTAGAATACACTGAGCAAATATCTTTACCCCTCCTGAGCCTTAAAGACTTCTTGGAGTAGTAGACAATCAATAACAAATTAAAGTGAGTACTGTGGTTGAAGGTGAAGCCTGTTAAGAAGAGAACAGAATAGTTAGACGAGCCACTTTAGATAAAGTTGTTAAAGGTGGCCTCTCTGAGGAAGTGACATAGGAGCTGAAAGATAAGATTGAATGCACAGCTATGCTAGAGCAGTGTGGAAAAGCATTCCAAGGAGAAGGAATAAGAAGGGCAAATGCTGGGAGGCAGGAAGGGACTTGCGGTATTTGAAGAACAGAAAAGAAGGCAGTGGTGGCTGGGGTATAATGAGGAGAGGGCAAATGGTATGAGATTAGAGACATAGGCTAGATCACTGGGACTGTAGGTCATGGTAAGGAATTTGGATTTTATTGTAGGAATAATGATATATCATTGGAAGATTTAGGGTAGAGAAGTGACATCCTCTGATTTACATGTACAAAGCTTGTAGAAGGCAAGATGTTTGAAGTAATTTAGGTGAACAGTGATGGTTATGATTGGGGTGGCTGTGCACATAGGGAAGAGTAGACAGATTTCAGTTTATTTTGGAGATAGTACTGACTGGACTTGGCGGGTTGAATGCAAGATGTATGAGAAAGGGAGGAATCAAGGTAGATTCCTAAGACATTGTCCTGAGCAACTAGATGACATTTGCTAATCTAAGGAAGACTCAAAGACTGACAGTTTTTGTTTTTTTGTTTTTTTGAGAGGGAGTCTTGCCCTGTCATCCAGGCTGGAGTGCAATGGCAATCTTGGCTCACTGCAATCTCAGACTGACCAAATTTTTGCTGATACTTTATAAGCTCAAGTTTGAACATACTAAGTGTAGAGTTGCCAATTAGGCAGTTAGATGTAAGTAATTTGGGCTCAGGAGGAACATCAAAGACAGAGACACAAATTTGGGCAACATTATATATTGGTTGTATTTAAAAGCCATGGAGGTGAATGATTTCATATCATTTAGGAAAAGAAGACTTCTCTATATCAACTCTTGAGTCACTCCAACATCCTTCATTCATTTATTCAACACACACATATTGAGTTCCTGCTATACCAGGCACTTCTTTATGGAATTGTGATCACAGTAGTAAAAGGAGACATATTTTTTGCCACCGCCGCTGCCTTCTTCTTTTTCTTCTTCCTCTTCCTCTTCTTCTTCGTTCTCATCCTCCTCCTCCTCCTCTTCTTCCTCTTCCTCCTCCTCTTCTTCCATCTTCCCTCTGCTGCTGCTGCTTCTTCTTCTTCTGCTTCTGCTTCTCCTCCTTCTCCTCCTTCTCCTTCTCCTTCCTCCTCCTCCTCTTCCTTCTTCTTCTTCCTTCTTTTTCCTTCTTCTTCCTTCTTCTTCTTTCTTCTTTCTTCTATCTCGCCCTGTCACCCTGGCTGGAGTGCAGTGGTGTGATCACAGCTCACTGCAGGCTGGACCTCTTGGGCTCAATAGATCCTCCTGCCTCAGCCTCCTGAGTATCTAGGACCACAGGAATGTGCCACCATGCCTGCCTAATTGTATTTTATTGTTTTTGTAGAGATGGAGTCTCCCTATGTTGCCCAGGCTTAGAGTTCTCTTTAGTAGAGGATTCAGAAAATAAACCAATAGATATGTAACTGTAACTTTGTTGTATAGAGGAGGGGCAGTAGCCAACCATATGGAATTGGTCTGGTTGAGTAGGAAAATGTCTTCCCCCTGTATATTGGTCAAGGTTTTCCAGAGAAACAAAACCAATAGGAGGTGTGTGTGTGTGTTGGGGGGTGGGGGTGGTGTATGTATGTGTGTAAAGAGAGAGGCAATTTATTATGGGGTTTGGCTCACATGATTTTGGAGGCTGAAGAGCTCTATAATATGCTGGTGTACCAGGGAAGCTGGTAGCATGGCTCAGTCTAAGTCCGAAGGCTTGAGAGCCTGGGAGACTGCTGGTGCAAGTCCAGAGTCCAAAGGATGCAGAACCTGGAGTTTTAATGTCCAAGAGCAGGAGAAGATGGGTGCCCCAGCTCTAGGAGAGAGAGCAAATTCACCTTTCCTCTGCCTTTTTCTTCTATATATGTCCTCAGCCAATTGGATGATGCCTGTGACATTTGGTGAGGGTGGATCTTCCTCACTCAGCCTGTTGATTCAAATGCCAGCCTCTTCCAGAAACACCCTCAAAGACATACCCAGAAATAATGTTTTGCCAACTCTTTGGACATCTCTTCATTTAGTCAAGTTAACACCTAAATTTAACTATCACAAGCCACCTACCAGTGATATCATGGAAGCTAAAAGTAGAGAGTAATTCAAGAATAGTCACTTTCTTTAAATGTTACTAAGAACAAGAGTAAGATGGAGGCTGAGCTGTGACTATTTTGGCAGATTCTGTGAAATAGTGAGACAAAGACCAGATCTTAGGGCATTGAAGAATGAATTGGAGATGAGGAAGCAGAGAAAGTGAGTGAAGATGGCTGTTTTAAGGGAATCTGCTATGAAGGGAAGCAAAAAAGTAGGACTATAGCTAATGGGAGATGTAGGATTAAGGAAGTATCTTTTAAAAATAAACAAACAAAAACAATAAGATATGACTGCAGAGCATGCTTGTGATTGATGGGAATGGTCATAGTGGGGAAGGGAGTGACAGGAGACCACTGAAGGAGCAGCCTTTGGGGAGGTGAGAGGAAATGAGATCCACTGTGCATATGAAGGGAAATGCTCTTTGATACAACCAGGCATATCTCTCATTGTAACAACAGGGAAGACAGAGTGGATTGAATGATTTCAGCTAGGTTTGTAGATTTGATGGTGTGGCAATGAGTAGCTTCTGCTCTAATGTTTCTGTTTTTACAAATAAGTATGAAACAAGAATGGAAAGAAAGGGGTTTGAGAAGAGAGGGAAAGACAAGAAATACCATCTTGGAAAGTGGAAAATCGAGTTACGCAAGAAGTATAGCAGAATTGCTGTACATGAGGGAGGGTCCATTCAAAGTTTATGGTCATAAATTTAATGTGAAACCAATCAACCAATTCCGTAATTTTTTTCCAGCCACTTTGAGTTGCTCCATTCCCAGCGCAGAGAAGGCATATAGCTGGATTCATCCAACATTATACTTTTGTGAGGTGAAAGCAATGATTGGAGACTGGAGGAAGGAAATTAAGGGTATTAGCAAGAGAATGAAGGATCATAAAGGGAATTTAGGAAGGGAATTAAGAAGGGACTAAAAGCAGGAGGAATGTACAGGGAGTTTTGAAGGGGATTTTACTTATTCAGTTTACTCAGTCACTCAACAATTGAACTCCTACTATGTGCCAAACCTAGTTGTAGGCTCTGTAGATATAATGTATTTATGAACAAGACTGACCAGCTCCTCTTACAGAGTAGGGTGAGATGAACAATAAAGAATTAAAACCAGCCGGGCGCGGTGGCTCACGCTTATAATCCCAGCACTTTGGGAGGCCGAGGCGGGCAGATCACGAGGTAAAGAGATTAAGATCATCCAGGCCAACATGGTGAAACCCCATCTCTACTAAAAATACAGAAATTAGCTGGGCATGGTGATGCGTACCTGTAGTCCCAGCTACTCAGGAGGCTGAGGCAGGAGAATCGCTTGAACTCGGGAGGCAGAGGTTGCAGTGAGCCAAGATCACGCCACTGCACTTCAGCCTGGTGACAGAGCGAGACTCCACCTCAAAACAAAAACAAAAACAAAAACAAAAACCAGTAAGTGTAGTTTAAAGTCAGATATTTCTAAGGGCTATGGAGAAACATAAAATAGGGTAAGGGGATAGAGAGCAACAAGTGGAAGAGGAGAGAGGTGGTGATTAATATCCCTTCCCAGGTGGCATCCTGGGAAGAGAACCTGCTCCAGTGAAATTAGCAAAGACCTGAATGAAACAAGGGACCAAGCCTTAAAAGAGCTGTGGGAGTAGTATGCAAGGCTGAGGGGACAGTGAGGGCTTTTCTATTTTTAAATGTCATCAGTAGTTGAATATTAAGCAAAAGAAGCCATGATAAACAAGGTATTTTTTCCTTCCTTATTGTATTTTTAATTGGTGTTCTCATAATACCATGACACAGCTGTTTTAAGCAAGTAGGTGTTATGCAAAGGTCATTAAAGTGAGCAACTGGTTCAGTCAAAAGTCTCATGTAAGTAGACCAAATGTTTAAAATAAATGTAGATATACTCTATATGATCTATTAATGTCCAGTTTGACACTTCATTCTCCAGTGCCCAGCATTGGAATACCACCCATTCCAACTAGTAATAAGATTCAGTTGATATTTGTTGAATAAATTTTCATGCCTACATACAGTTTAACACTTAAAAAAACAAAACATCCCCCTCCAAGCTATTTCCAAAAAGTTCTTCTAAAGGAAGAGTTTGAACACAAGCCCAAGGTCTCTTTTGCCTTAAGAATGTGGGAACTTTCTTTACGTGGCTTTGTAAAAAATGTAGATGTAATTCACATACCATTGAAATTCACTCTTATAAAGTATACAATCTACGGCTTTGTGTGTGTTCACAAAACTGTGCAGTCATCACCATTACCTAATTCCAGAATATTTTTATCACCCTACAAAGAAACCTCAGCTGGGCACGGTGGCTCACGCCTGTAATCCCAGCACTTTGGGAGGCCGAAGTGTGTGGATCACGAAGTCAAAAGATCAAGACCATCCTGGCCAACATGGTGAAACCCTGTCTCTACTAAAAATACAAAAATTAGCTGGGCATGGTGGTGCACACCTGTAGTCCCAGCTACTCCAGAGGCTGAGACAGGAGAATCGCTTGAACCTGGAAGGCGGAGGTTGCAGTGAGCCAAGATTGCGCCACTGCACTCCAACCTGGCAACAGAGTGAGACCTGTCTCAAAAAAAAAAAAAAAAAAACCTCATGTACATCAGACCTGTTAGCAGTCACTCCACATTCCCCACTCCCCCCAGCCCCTGGCAATAATCAATCTGTTTTCTGTCACTAAGTATTTGCCTATTCTGGACATTTCATTCAAGTGGAATCACACAATATATATCCTTTTGTGTCTGTATTCTTTCACTTAGCATGTTTTCAAGGTTCATTAATGTTGTAGCGGGTGTCAGTATTTTATTCCTTTTTATAGCTGAAGAATATTCTATTATGTGACTATACCATGTCTTGTTTATCTATTCATCAATTGATGGGCATTTGGATTGTCACCACTTTTAGGCTATTATGAATAATGCTACTGTTTGCATTTGTGTTTATGTTTTTGCTGTGGACATAAATTTTCAGCTTTCTCAGATACGTATGTACAAATATAAATGGCTTTATAAAGGTTTGTAAAATGTTTTATCTTAGTATTTCGTACTTAACTGCATAATATATGTTTTAAAAGAATAAGTTATCACCAGTTATTTGCTTAGGCTACTAGTTGAATTATTTAACTTTTCTCCAGAAATCGAAGTACCATGGGCCTTACAGGAAGGTGTCACCTGTGTCCTGTGGCTCTGCAGTCCCCTTGCTGGCTGCTTGCTGCACGCGTGGGGGCTGCTGTTTCAGTACCATTCTGATGGGGCATTGGGAACGCAACTCTGAACAGGTGCTGACTTGTCTTTTCATCAATAAATAGTACTTCTTCCCTGAGCTAGATCTTTTATCTGCCAGTTCATTCTCGGACTGCTAAACTTTACTTTGTCTGTATTGTCTGAGTTTAAAGTCGTAAAACAAAAAGTAAATGTAATTCATATAGGTGACATTTGCAAATAGGAGTTTAGAAAAAATGCTTTCAGAGACTTATAGGGAATAGTTGACTGTCAGCCTTGTGCCCATTAATTCACAGAGACAGGACTGGAAAATAGAATAAAGAAATACTGTCACTTCTGTTTTATGCATAAGGAAGAAAGAATTATAGGCATTTGTAAACACTCAGACAGTCATAGACAAAAATCAGACGTTTCTACTAATTTCCCTTAACAGCCTTATTTCTTTTCATCATATTCTAGCATTTACATACCAGTAGTTTAAAAAACGTGTACAAGTATAAAGCATAATTGTGTTATCCAAGCATAGTCAAATTACGCAATGGATTATGCTTTTGGCTCTCCTAAATGTCATGCTGGATATAGTTTATCCCTCTCACAGTGAGTCAGAAGCGGGAATGGGTTCATTCACTATTTCCAGAAAGCAGCTTACCACCAGCAGGTGCTGTAACTAGTGGGAAAGGGTAGGACCAGAATGCACACTTATTTAGGGATCTCTGAAATGTACCCTTTGGTACTTACATAAGGGCTACATGAGGCCACAGGCAGCTGAGAGTGTTGGCAGTACCTGCAGCTACTCCAGAGCTTAGAAGAGGCTTCCAATCCCCTATGCATCTGGGAATGTTTGTCCCTAGCACAAACCTGAGAACAGGTGCTGTGTACTGCTTTGTGGTCCAGACATGAGTCTCAGCTTTGCCACTGTCTATGTGATCTTGGACACATCACCTTAGAATCCAAGTACCTCATCTTTAAAATCAGGGAGGCTGACTAGTTGACCTTTACAAAACTCTTTTGGCTTTAAAATGCTATGGCTCCACAACTTAGTGGTTTAAGATGCCAAGTATAGTATATTGGAGATGAGTAATATATAAAGGTATTAAGAGCTCAGGCCCTAAAGTTATACAGAACAATCTTTGAGTCCCCTGTGACCTTGGGCAAGTTTACTTAACTTCTGTAAGCCTGCATTGTGTTAGCCTTAAAGGGGAGATAATGATAA
This sequence comes from Colobus angolensis palliatus, assembly GCF_000951035.1. Classification (NCBI taxonomy): domain Eukaryota; kingdom Metazoa; phylum Chordata; class Mammalia; order Primates; family Cercopithecidae; genus Colobus; species Colobus angolensis. The sequence goes on along the minus strand of NW_012113475.1, from coordinate 578,271 downwards.
TAGTTCCTAGCTCATAGGGCTATTGGGGGTAAAAATGGCGTTATAAATGCAGAGTCTTTAGCAGTGCCCAATACATCATAAGATTCAATCTTTATTAATAATAAGTAGTGTTGTTACTTTCTTTAGGGACATTTTATCCTAATAATATATTGCTCCCTTTAGAAATAAATGAATATAAGTCTAGCAAATTTTAGTAATATTGTGAAGTATATAGACTCAAATTATGTTTAAAAGATTATAACAAATTAGCCATAAACTAAACTTAAAAATATATTATTTTGATTATTGAATGGCAGGAATGTTGGGGAAGAAATGGGATATAGAGGATTATGGAATAAGTGAAAAAAATCTGACTTTCTCCTTAGCCTTCTTGTTGTCTATAATTTTCCTTTTACGTATTCTTTTCCTATCTTAATTTGGAGATGGAATCATCTATGGAAAGCTTATCCAAGTTAATGGCTATTCGGAAGTGAGGCTTTGCATTATTGAAACAACAAAACAAACAAGATTACCGTCATTTCTGTTCATCATGTAGGAATAAATAATAAATCTGTACAGCTCTGCCTCAGCTGCCTCCTTATAATTTCTGCCATTATTTTGGTAAATGTTGTTTTGGTGTGAACCAAGGACTTGGAGGTTTAATAATTCTGGAAACAGATACTCATATATTCTTCCACAGGGTGTTAATACAAAACTATCACCATTTAATAGTAGTTTGCTAAACTATCTGAAGGAAATTGTTTAAGATCAAGTATGTAAAGAGTCAAAATCCATCTGTAAAATGTGGGGAATGTTGGCGACTTTAAGCTTGTTGGTTGATATTTTGGAGATTTAACTATTCACTTCTCAAAAGAAGAGCAAGCTGTCTATAGTGGATATGTATGTGATAAACTGACATAATAGTGCAGATAAGATTTTTAATGATCATCTCTGAATATACATACTGTACATTTCCCACCTACTCCATCACCATCTTATCTTACTTTGCTGTTGTATATGACAAATAAGAGGAAAAGTTTTCACTGTATGTTACAATTTCACCAGCTTCTGATGTGAACAACTCAGTCCAGAAATGCTCTCTCTGAAAAACTGTTTTTCACTACCTTGTAACTTTTGGTTAGGGTAAATGTTCTTTAATCTCCAATGTTTCCTTTATACTTCTTTTGTAGGAGGCCAGTTATAAGAACTCCCTGCCCATCCTTTTAACAAGAGGCTTAGAAAGAGACATGCCAAAACCACCTCCAAAAACCAAGGTAAACTATGTTTGCTCTGTAGGTGACCACGTGAAATCTTTAGCATGGTTCTTTGTTTTTTGTTGTTGTTGTTGTTTGTTTGTTTTGAGACAGAGTCTTGCTTTATTGTCCAGGCTGGAGTGCAGTGGCACAATCTCGGCTCACTGCAACCTCCGCCTCCTGAGTTCAGGCAGTTCTCCTGCATCAGCCTTCGGGGTAGCTCAGACTACAGGTGCACACCACCATGCCCAGATAATTTTTGTATTTTTAGTAGAGACGGGGTTTTGCCATGTTGGCCACACTGGTCTCAAACTACTGACCTCAGGTGATCTGCCTGCCTCAGCCTCCCAAAGTGCTGGGATTACAGGTGTGAGCCACCACACCCAGCCAGCATGGTTCTTTATGCTCTCCTATTTCCACGTTCTGTTGCTTGCATTTCCTTCAACCCTTTCGGTTTTTCATTTGTTTATTTTTGCAGGGAAGTAGGCATGAGAGAGTGTTGTGGGAGGATCTGGTGGAGTGAAAGCACTTTTTGTATAGTACCTTTAATCCGTGGTTGCATTCAGCCAAAAATTCTTTGGATACTCCTATTATCGAACAGACAGTGATAATTTTTAGTAGATGGTTTTACTTCTGCTCAATAACAATTGTTTCTATGACACCATGCCTTTTGCAGGAACATAGATGGAGCTGGAGGCTATCATGCCTAGCAGACTAACGCAGGAATAGAAAACCAAATACCACATGTTCTCACTTATAAAATAAGAGCTAAATGATAAGAACTATGAACACAAAGAAGTAAACAACAGACATTGGGACCTCCTCGAGGGTGGAGGGTGGGAGGAGGAAGAGGAACAGAAAAGATAAGTATCAGGTATTGGGCTTAAAACCTGGGTGATGTACTGATATGTACAACAAACCCTTGTGACACATGTTTACCTAGTAACCTTCACATGTACCCCCAAACGTAAAATAAAAAATTTTGAAAAGAAATATATAAAAAGTAAAATGCCAAAATGTTTACTATTAAGAAAGAAAAAGGACCAGCCTGGCCAACATGTTGAAACCCCATCTGTACTAAAAATACAAAAAAAATTAGCCAGGATTGGGTGGTGGGCTCCTGTAATCCCAGCTAATTGGGAGACTGAAGCAGAAAGAATTGTTTGAACCTCGGAGGCAGAGGTTGCAGTGAGCTGAGACCATGCCTTTGCACTTTAACCTGGGGAACAAGAATGAGACTCCATCTCATAAATAAATGAATAAATAAATAAATAAAAATTTTTCTAGCCTCCAACGTAGGAAATAGTCAAGTGCAATAGATCTTCCTAGGGTACCTCTAAGCATAATAGAAATGCATGAGATGCATTTTCCCTTCTAGGCATAAATTAAAATGTTCAGCTGTAATTTTTTAAAATAAAAATCACTTTATTGATGTTTCATAATTATGAAGTAACACATAATCAATGGAAAGTATTTACATAAATTTTAACGAGAAAAAATAAGGACTACTATAAATATGATAGCATAAAGGCATTAATGTGTAAAATTTTGTTTCCCTTAGTAAAAAAAACCCAAAATGCACATAATTGTTTTGCCAGTGAAAAGAAAAATTTCTTTTTTTTCTTCAACTTTGATTTTAGGTTCAGAGGTACAGGTGCAGGATGTACAGACTTGTTACATAGGTAAATGCGTGCCATGGTGTTTGCTGCACAGATTCCTACCATCACCTAGGTATTAAGCCCAGCATCCATTAGCTATTCTTGCTGATGCTGTCCCTCATCCTAAGCTACCCCACCGACAGGTCCCAGTGTGTGTTATTCCCCTCCCTGTGTCCATGTGGTCTCATGATTCAGCTCCCATTTATAAGTGAGAACATACAATGTTTGACTTTCTGTTCCTGCGTTAGTTTGCTGAGAATAACGGTTTCCAGCTCCATCCATGTCCTAAAAAGGACATGATCTCATTCCTCTTTATGGCTGCATAGTATTCCATAGTGTATGTGTACCACATTTTCTTTATCCAGTCTGTCATTGATGGGCATTATGGTTGATTCCATGTCTTTGCTACTGTAAGTAGTACTGCAGTGAACATATGTGTGCATGTATTGTTATAATAGAATGATTTATATCCTTTTGGGCATATACCCAGTAATGGGATTGCTGGGTCAAATGGTATTTCTGGTTCTAGATCTTTGAGGAATCAATACTCTCTGCCATAGTGGTTAAGCTAATTTACACTTCCACCAACAGTGTAAAAGCATTTCTTTTTCTCTACAACCTCATCAGCATCTGTTCTTTCTTGACATTTAATAATAGCCATTCTGACTGGCATGAAATGGTATCTCATTGTGGTTTTGATTTGCATTTGTCTAATGATCAGTGATGTCGAGGTTATTTTCCTGATTGTTGGCCACATAAATGTCTTCTTTTGAGAAGTGTCTGTTCATGTCCTTTGCCCACTTTTTAATAGGACTTTTTTTCTTATAAATTTGTTTAAGTTCCTTGTCGACTTGATGTCAGACCTTTATCAGATGAATAAGTTGCAAACATTTTCTCCCATTCTGTAGGTTGTGTGTTCACTCTGGTGACAGTTTCTTTTGCTGTGCAAAAGCTCTTTAGTTTAATTAGATTCCGTTTGTCAATTTTTGCTTATGTTGCAATTGCTTTTGGCGTTTTCATCATGAAATCTTTGCCCATGCTTATGTCCTGAATGGTATTGCCTATATTTTCTTCTAAAGTGTTTACAACAAATTTAAAACCCAAAACTATAAAAATCCTAGAAGTCTTTAATCTATTTTGAGTTAACTTTTGTATAAGGTGTAAGGGAGGGGTCCAGTTTCAATTTTTGGCATATGGCTAGCCTGTTCTCTCAGCACCATTTGTTAGAGAATCATTTTCCCATTGTTTGCTTTTGTCAGTTTTGTCACAGACGAGATAATTTTAGGTGTTTGGTCTTATTTCTAACTTCTCTATTCTATTCCATTGGTTTATGTGTCTGTTTTTGTACCAGTGCCATGATGTTTTGGTACCAGTACCATGCTGTTTTGGTTACTGTAGCCTTGTACTATAGTTTGAAGTCAGGTAGCATGATACCTCCAGCTTTGTTCTTTTTGCTTAGGCTTGTCTTGTATGTTTGGTTCCATATGAATTTTACAATAGTTGTTTTCTAATTCTCTGAAGAATGTCAATGATAGTTTAATGGGAATAGCATTGAATCTATAAACTACTTTGAGCAGTGTGACTATTTTCATGATACTGATTCTTCCTATCCATGAGCATGGAATGTCTTTATGTTTGTTTGTGTCCTCTCTGATTTCTTTGAGCAGTGGTTTGTAGTTCTCCTTGAAGAGTCCTTTACTTCCCTTGTTAGCTGTATTCCTAGGTATTTTATTCTTTTTGTAGCAATTGTGAATGGGAGTTCATTCATTATTTGGCTCTGTTGTTGGTGAATAGGAATGCTATGATTTTTGCACATTTCTTTTGTATCCTGAGACTTTGCTGGAGTTGCTTATCAGCTTAAGAAGCTTTTTGGGTGAAATAATGGAGTTTTCTGGATATTGGATCATGTCATATGCAAATAGGGATAGTTTGACTTTCTCTCTTCCTATTTGAATACACTTTCTTTCTTTCTCTTGCCAGATTATCCTGACCAGAACTTCTAATATTATGTTGAATAGGAGTGGTGAGAGAGGGCATTCTTGTTTTGTGTCAGTTTTCAAGGGGAATGCTTCCAGCTTTTGCTCATTCAGTATGATATTGGCTGTGAGTTTGTCATATTATTATTATTATTATTTTGAAGTATATTCCTTCAATACCTAGTTTATTCAAAGTTTTTAACATGAAGTATGTTGAATTTTATCAAAGGCCTCTTCTGCATCTATTGAGATAATCAAGTATTTTTTTTTCTTTAGTACTGTTTATGTGATGAATCACATTTCCTGATTTGCATATGTTGAACCAACCTTGCATCCCAAGGATGAAGCTGACTTGATCATGGTGCATGTACTTTTTGATGTGTTGCTGGATTTTGTTTGCCAGTATTTCATTGACAACTTTTGCATCAATGTTCATCAGGGATATTGGCCTGAAGTTTTCTTTTTTTTGTTGTATCTCTGCCAGGTTTTGGTATCAGGATGATGCTGGCCTCATACAGTGAGTTAGGGAGGAGTCCCTGCTTTTCAATTTTTTGGAATAGTTTCAGTAGAAATGATATCACCTCTTCCTTGTACCTCTGGCAGAATTCAGCTGTGAATCTTTCTGGTCCTGGGCTCTTTTTGGTTGTAGGCTATTTCTTACTGCCTCAATTTCAGAACTCATTATTGGTCTATTCAGAGATTCAGTTTCATCCTGTTTCAGTCTTGGGAGGGTGTATGTGTCCAGAAATTTAAACATTTCTTCTAGATTTTCTAGTTTATGTGCATAGAGATGTTTGTGGTATTCTCTGATGCTTGTTTGTACTTCTGTGGGATCAGTGGTGATATCTCCCTTATTATTTCTGATTATTTGATTCTTCTTTCTTTTATTCTTTATTAGTCTAGCCAATGGTCTGTCTAATTTTTTCAAAAAAGCAGCTCCTGGATTTGTTGATTTTTTTGAAGGGTTTTTCACGTCTCTATCTCCTTCAATTCCTCTCTGATAATGGTTATTTCTTGTCTTTTGCTCGCTTTGGGGTTTGTTTGCTCTTGGTTCTCTAGTTTTTTAGTTGTGATGTTAGGCATTTAGTGCTATAAATTTCCCTCTTACCACTGCTTTAGCTGAGTCCCAGAGATTCTGGTACATTGTTTCTTTCTTCTCATTAGTTTCAAATAACTTACTGATTTCTGCCTTAATTTCATTATTTACCCAAGTGTCATTCAGGAGCAGGCTGTTCAATTTCCATGTAGTTGTGTGGTTTTGAGTGAATTTCTTAATCTTGAGTTTTAATTTGATAGCACTGTGGTCTGAAAGACTGTTATGATTTCAGTTCTTCTGCATTTGTTGAGAAGTGTTTTACTTCTGATCATGGGATCAGTAATAAAGTAAGTGCTGTGTAGTGATAAGAAGAATATATATTCTGTTTTTTGTGGGTAGAGAGTTCTGTAGGTATCTATCAGGTCTGCTTGATCCAGAGCTGAGTTCAGGTCTTGACTGTCTTTGTTAATTTTCTGTCTCAACGATCTATCTGATATTTTCAGTGGGATGTTACAGCTCCCACTGTTATTGTGTGGGAGTCTAAGTCTCTTTGTAGGTCTCCAAGAACTTGCTTTATGAATCTGGGTGCTCCTGTATTGGGTGTATATATATTTAGGATAGTTAGCTAGTCTTGTTGACTTGAACCGTTTTCCATTATGCAATGCCCTTCTTTGTCTTTTTTATCTTTGTTGGTTTAAAGCCTGTTTTGTCAGAAACTAGGATTACAACCTCTGCTTTTTCTGTTTTTCATTTGCTTGGAAATTTTCCTCCATCCCTTTATTTTGACCCTATGTGTGTCTTTGCACAGGAGACAGGTCTCTTAAAGACAGCATACCCATGGGTCTTGACTCTATCCAGATTGCCATTCTATGTCATTTAATTGAGGCATTCAGCCCATTTACATTTAAGGTTAGTATTGTTATGTGTGAATTTGATCCTATCGTCATGATGCTAGCTGCTTATTTTACAGACTTGTTTATGTGGTTGTTTTATAGTATCACTAATCTGTGTACTTCAGCATGGTTTTGTATTGGCTGGTAACAGTTTTTCTTTTCCATATTTTGTGCTTCCTTTAGGAGCTCTTGCAAGGCAGGCCTGGTAGTGACAAATTCCCTTAGCATTTGCTTATCTGCAAAGGATCTTATTTCTACTTTCCTTATGAAGCTTAGTTTGGTCAGATATGAAATTCTGGGTGGGAAATTCTTTTCTTTAAGATGTTGAGTATAGGTACCTAATCTCTTCTGGCTTGTAGAGTTTCCACTGAGAGGTCCATGGTTAGTCTGATAGGCTTCCCTTCGTAGGTGACCTGGCCTTTCTTCCTGGCTGCCCTTAACATTTTTTCTTTCATTTTGCCCTTGGAGGATCTGATGATTATGTATCTTGGGGTTGTTCTTCTCATGGAGTATCTTACTGGGGTTCTCTGGATTTCCTGAATTTGAATGTTGGCCTGTCTTGCTAAGTTGGGGAAGTTCTCCTGGATGATATACGTTTTTCAGCATATGAAGTATGTTTTCCAGCTTGGTGCCATTCTCTCATCTCTTTCAGGTACCCTAGTCAGTTATAGGTTCTACCTCTTTACGTAATCCCATATATCTCAGAGGTTTTGTTTATTCATTTTCATTCTTTTTTCAGTATTCTTGTCTGCCTGTCTTATTTCAGAAAGGGAGTCTTCAAGCTCTGATATTGTTTCCTCCACTTGGTCTGTTCTGCTATTGATACTTGTGATTGCACTGTGAATTTCTTGTATTGTGTTATTCACTTCCATCAGGTCAGTTATGTTCCTCTCTAAACTGGTTATTCTGGCTATCAGCTCCTGTATTGTTTTATTATGACTCTTAGCTTCTTTGCAGTGGGTTACAACATGCTCCTTTAGCTCTGTGAAGTTCTTTATTACCCATCTTCTGAAGCCTACTTCTGTCAATTCAGCCATCTCAGCCTCCACCCAGTTCTGTGCCTTTGCTGGAGAGGTGTTGCAGTCATTTGGAGAAGAGACACTCTAGCTGTTTGAGTTGACAGCATAGAAAAACTTCTTTAATCCAAAATGTTTCACGAGGATTTGATCATTTGTTTGTCCACCCAAATGATTGTAATTGGTAAAAGTAATTGTATTGTATTACTTTTGTATTACTTATTGTATTGTGTTACTTACACCAAAAGTAATTATATTAGTTTTATAGCCCGACACTTTTCTAATCTTTAATCTTTTTATTTGAAGAGAATGCCTACTTACTAAGTATATATAATACTCCTAACTAGCCACCATGACATACATTTATTTATTTATTTATTTATTTACTTACTTACTTACTTATTTTCTTTCCGTAAGTTTTTGGGGAACAGGTGGTAGGTATTGGGTTACATGAGTAACCCAATAGTGGTGGTTTGTGAGATTTTGGTGCATTCATCACCCAAGCAGTATACACTATACCCAATTTGTAGCCTTTTTTCCCTCAACTCCTTCCCACCCTTTCCCCAAAAGTCCATTGTATCATTCTTATCCCTTTGCATCCTCAGAGCTTAGCTCCCACTTAGGAGTGAGAACAATGTTTGGTTTTCCATTACTGAGTTACTTCACTTAGAATAATAGTCTCCAGTCTCATCCATGTTGCTGTGAATGCCATTAATCCATTCTTTTTTATGGCTGAATAGTATTTCATCATACACACACACACACACACACACACCGCAACCACAGTTTCTTTACCCACTCATTGATTGGTGGTCATTTGGGCTTGTTCCATATTTTTGCAATTGTTAATTGTGCTGCTACAAACATGCATGTGAAAGTATCTATTTGGATAATGACTTCTTTTCCTTTGGGTAGATACCCAGTAGTGGGATTGCTGGATAAAGTGGTAGTTCTACTTTTAGTTCTTTAAGGAATCACCACACTGTTTTCTGTAGTGGTTGTACTAGTTTATGTTCCCACTGGTGGTGTAGAAGTGTTCCCTTTTTACCACATCCATGCCAACATCTATTTTTTAAAATTTTCTTGTTATTAGCCACCATGACATTTATAGAGCTACGTTTTTTCCAGTTCTAAGACAATATATTCTCCAAACTTTTTTGAATTCACTGCAGGCAAAATTTTTAAAAACTCTAGTTTCTGATTTTAATAGGAAGTTACTATAAAAATAATTGTAATTTTATTTTCAAAGACAATTCAAGAGCAGCACTGAGCTATTACTTAGTGTTTAATTTATGGCAAGAGTATATGGTTTATTTTTAAAGAAATAAAAATATCTTTCCTAAAACTTATTATACTTTGATTTTTTTCTGGAAAATTATTTCAGCTATCTATTATGGTTTCCTTTCTTGAATCAAACTATTTTTTGTGTCTTTTTAACTGAAATATTTGCATGTCCAAACTTATAGATGATTAATTCAAATGTGTAGTAGAAATTTGGTTTACTGCACAATTAGTAAACATTCAGTGTCAAAAATATACTCACTAAACAAATGCATTTTGGGAAAAAAACGTGGGATTTGAGGAACATTTTCAGGTAGCACTTATGTATCAACTCCTTTGAGGTGATGAGACCTTAAATGAATCACTTCCTAAATGAAATATACTCTTGAAACTGGTCATAAAAATGTTTTGAAGTGATTCTATTACTCTCATGAAATTAGTCCCATTCGTAACATGTTATTTATGCAAAGAATCATAATTAATGTGTACTTATTATCCTCCCTTTTATCTATCTGGCTGTATGGTTTATGACCAACTAATTCAATAGAGAAATTACTTCATTGGTTAAGTCTTGGTTTGTGACTAGTTTCTTTGTGGTCTTACATGGATAAGTTTAAGTTTACATGAACAAACAAAACTCCACTTAGTTTAGGGTGATAATCTTTGTAATATCAAATCTCATAAATGAGGCAGAGCCTGTGAACTATAAGAGATTATTAAGGTACTAACTCTGTCACCAAGATTTTATCTTAAAATCTTGTTTTTCTCCAGTTGATCTTTGAAAACTAAATCTGAGAACACCTTCAAAATACGGTTAGTGTGCCCTTTCTAGGGTGACTTAGTGAGCTGTGAGGGTGATGCATATCCTTGGTATTAATGGTACTCCAGTTGGCCTCCATTGCTGTCTTTCTCAGACGTCTCTAGTTACAGCTGTATTTGCCTTGGACAGTTAAGTATTTCTGATCCTTATATGGGCTAGAGATGTAAAATGGTAATCCAGAAATGGCTTATGTTCATTAGCTCTGGAGATGTCTCTGTCATCTAAGCCATCTATCCGTACGTGTGTTCCCTCTGCCAGCTGGTGTCTCTGCTCTTGAGCAATGAGAAGTGTTATATTTCTTTTCCTTGGGTAAGAAAGCCACATCTTAATTTGAGTCTAGGATGAAAAAGATGATACTTCTATTACACAGTGCCATGTCACTTCTGGATGAGTAATGATTCCCAGCCCTGCTAGCTCAAGGACGTATTTGTGTAGCTATTCCATGCCCAATACTGCATAGACTATATATGCCAACAGATAATTGGAATGAATGACACAAAAGAGAACATCAAATAGATTTTTAGATAAAGAGGTATAGAATATAGAAAGACACAGCTCCTTGTAACACAGTGTAGTTGTTTGGAGAGGAGACAAAGTTTTCTTCTACCAGACAGAGGTGCTATGGCTCTAAGCCTCACAACCCATTTACTTTGCTCAATATGTAAACCCTGAAGAGGATCCAGTGAACTGAGGGAAGAAAACGATCTTCCTTCTCTTTTCGCTTGGGGTATGCTCTAGACTTCACACTATAGTTGCTGCGTTCTTAACCTTACCAAAAAACTCAAGGTAGGTCATTGTATGAGGATAAATATGAGATTTATTCAGTGCTAGTATGAAGGTATAAAATAACCAATGATCTATGTCCATTTTGACTTTTATCAGGGGATACAAAATGTACTGATAAATTAAAATTATAAGCACATGATAGTTTTGGTTAGTTATTAGATTCTCCTAATGCTTTCATAGATGTTTCTTTTATTAAACAGAGTCATATTAACTATAAAATGTGGGATAAAGATAGTGTAGTTGCCAAGCAAACAGTTATGGAGTATAAGCAATTGTTAACTTGTTTTTCTTTTCAAAGCTTAATGTTTCAGGAACCATGAATCATTTAAGAAGAGATTTTATTCCAAAATGAGATGAGATGTCACAGTTATTTTTTCTTTAATGCTTTTAAAAATGCCTGTGCAAAGTCAGCCAGATACTTAAAATAATACAAGGTTTTGAGAAAAGTTAGTGACCATTATAATTTTTTAATATACAGTTCATAAAATAACTTAATAAACATTGAATTTTACCAAGTTTCCCAGTTATTTTAAAATCAGTGTTAATAAGCATGCATACATTTTATGTTTCTTTCCTTAACATATACATTATAATTAGTATTCTGCTTTTTCCAGTTAACATTATTTACGTTATAGGTTTCCATGCATCAACCTAGTTTGTATGCTTATTGTTTTAGTAAAAGTAATAGTATTAGTAGTAATAGAAATAATACTGATGATGATGATAACTAACATCAGTCAAGTGCCAAGTGTTGTACTAACTACTTAATGTATATTATCTCATCTAATAATCATAATATTTCATGTGTTGTCATATCATATTTAGCCATTTTGAATATTTGAGACTTTCTATAGTTATCATTAGTATAAAAAGCACAACTATGTAAGTGATAATAAAGAATAACTTTTGATTATGGAATAGTATTAGTTTCTTAGATTACCTATAGTAGAATTAAAGGATATAAGTAGCTTTATAATTAAAGGATATGACTGATGTATCCTAATGTACCATCTTTACTCTCTCATTTTAACACTATTGAAAAATTAAATTAGGCCAGGTGCGGTGGCTCATGCCTGTAATTCCAGTGCTATGGGAGGCTGAGGTGGGTGGATCACTTGAGGCCAGGAGTTCTAGACCAGCCTGGCCAACTTGGCAAAACCCTGTCTCTGCTCAAAATACAAAAATTAGCCGGGCATGGTGGCACACACCTGTAATCTCAGCTACTCAGGAGGTTGAGGCACGAGAATTGCTTGAACCTGGGAGGCTGTGGTTGCAGTGAGCCGAGATCGTCACTGCACTCCAGCCTGAGTGACAGAGTGAGACTCTGTCTCAAAAAATAAAAATAAAAATAAATTAAAATTAATACTTATCATTTCCGTGCATGTTATTATAAGAACACTGCATATCTATATATCTATACATCATATATGTTATAGTTTTGCAGGTTTTAAAACATTATATAATAATAGTACACAGTGTGTTGCCTTCTGTGGCTTCCTTTTTTTTCGGTTCAATATGCTGTCAATATTAACTTTCAGTAAGAATATGGTTGTTATTCTAATTTTTCCCCAATACTTAGATTGTCTCCAATATTTAAGTCACTTCCAATAGTTTGCTATTACGAACATTTTTAAGTGAATAATTTTCACGTGACTCATTCTGTGCACATGTGGAAATATTAGATCGTAAGCATGTGCATCTTTAACTTGTCAGGATGTTACAAATGCTCTCTTAGGATGTTGCATCAATTTACATGCTAACACCTGTATATGATTGCTTCCATTTTTCACATCCTCACCAGTCCTTGGTAATAGGAGTTTTTGTTACTATTTTTCCTCAACCTAATGGTTATAAGATGCATCTTGCTATTGCCTTAATTTGGATTGCGCTAATTTCTAGTTGTGCCAGAGACACTGAATATCCATGTGTTTCCCAGCCCCTTTGCAGTTAGGTCTGGACAGTCAACTACTTTCAGTCAATATAGTCTTACTTCAGGAGCAGGGAATTCAGAAGCTTTTGCATAACTCTTGAACTGTTTCCTTTTTTTTTCTTTTTTTTTTTTTTGAGACGGAGTCTCACTGTGTTGCCCAGGCTGGAGTGCAATGGCAAAATCTCCGCTCATTGCAAGCTCCGCCTCCCGGGTTCATGCCATTCTCCTGCCTCAGCCTTCCGAGTAGATGGGACTACAGGTGCCCGCCACCACGCCCGGCTAACTTTTTGTATTTTTAGTAGAGACAGGGTTTCATTGTGTTAGCAAGGATTGTCTCTATCTCCTGACGTCATGATCCGCCCACCTTGACCTCCCAAGGTGCTGGGATTATAGGTGTGAGCCCCCGTGCCAAGCCTGAACTGTTTCTTATTGTACAGCAGCTACACAGTGGAGCATGGACCTTTTAGTTTCTTTGTGGAGCAGAGCCCCCTGTCAACCTGCATTGGATTTGTGTCATGACCAAAAAATAAACTTCAGTTTTGTGAAGCTACTGAGATTTGGGGTTTAATTTGTAACCTCATCATAATGAAGTCTATCCTGATTAATACAAATGGGCAGCTTTTCATATGTTTATGTTGTCATGTGTTTGTTAAGCTTTGATCATATCTGTGATGATTAATTTGTGTGCTGCTTTCTTCTATCACTGACAGTTTTACTATTGGATTATCACTTTTTTAATGATTTGTAAGAGTTTGTTTGTTAGCTGTTATCAGTTGTATGTATTCAAAGTGCCTTTTCTCAGTTTTTTGGTTTTCTTTTCACATTGAATGTAATACCTTTTTTTTTTTGAGACGGAGTCTCACTCTGTCGCCCAGGCTGGAGTGCAGTGGCCGGATCTCAGCTCATTGCAAGCTCTGCCTCCCGGGTT
>NW_012113475.1:558923-564661 GCF_000951035.1 Colobus angolensis palliatus | reverse complement strand
AGGATGGTCTCGATCTCCTGACCTCGTGATCCGCCCGTCTCGGCCTCCCAAAGTGCTGGGATTACAGGCTTGAGCCACCGCGCCCGGCCTGAATGTAATACCTTTTAATGTATAGATTTTTTAATATGATCAAATAAATCAATATCATATCAACTAAAAATAATGTATTATCAGCAAAAAATGCTGAGCATTGTTTATTCTTTTTCAAGCCTTTTATCATTTAACTTGTTTTCTTTTTTTCTTTCTTTTGGTTTTGTCCTGCTGTGTTGGTAGTGCTTTCAGTACACGGTTGGGTAAAAGTGACGATAGCATGACCGCTTGACTTGCTCGCAGATTTTAAGGGAAAATTTCTACATCTGACTTTTAAGTATGATCTTGGCACTTAAAAAATAATTATTTTAGAATGCTAGACACATAGTGGACCCTTAATAAAGGCTCGAAAGTGAACAAATTATTCAACTGCTACTTTTATTTTGTATGAAAGTAATTAGCATCAGTATTTTTGTTGTTGTTTCTTTCTTTTAGAAGACAGGATCTTGCTCTGTCTGTGGCCCGGGCTGGAGTACAGCGACTCAGTCTTAGGTCACTGAAACCTCAGCCTCCTGAGTTTAACAATCCGCCTGCCTCAGCCTCCTGAATAGCTGAGACTATAAATGGCCACCATGCCCAGCTAATTATTTTATTTTTTGTAGAGACAGGGTCTCACATCCTTGCCCAGGTGGGTCTCAAACTCCTGGCTTTAAGCACTCCTCCCACCCCGGCCTCCCAAAGTGCTAGGATTACAGGCTAAGCCACTGTGCCCAGCCAGTGTGTTTTTATATCTGTTTTCCTTTATATATCTGCTTATTACTGGCTTTAGGACATTTGCTGTGTGTGGCAGTTATGCTTTATGACCTTAAGGAGGCTCTCTCATATCTGTAGTTTGCTAAGAGTTTTTGTCTTAAATGAGTTAAATTTTAGCAATGTTTTCTTCTGCATCTGTTAAGATAATTGTATGGCTTTTCTCTTTTACTCTTTTATTGTGAGGAGTTTTATTGATAGATTCTTCTAACCTTCAACCAAGATTGTATCACAGGAATAAACCAGTTCTCAACCTGGCCTTGATACATATTTTTAAGTATCTTATGGGTTTTGAGTAGCTGATTTTTTGTTTAGTATGGTTATATCCATGTTTCTAAGTGTGTTTTGTTCTACATACTTTTGATATAAATGTTGTACAGCCTAATAAAGTAAATTGGAGAGAGTCCCTCTTCTTTTTTTCTTATTCTTTTTTCTTTTTCTTGAGGCAGGGTCTCACTGTCTCACCCAGGCTGGAGGGCAGCCTCAATCTCCCATGTTTGTGCCTCCCAATTCAGCCTCCTGAGTAGCTGGAACTACAGGAATGTGCCACCACACCTGGCTAATTTTTGTATTTTCTTGGAGAGATGCAGTTTTGCCATGTTGTCCAGGCTGGTCTCAAACTCCTGAGCTCAAGTGATCCACCTGCCTCAGCCTCCCAACGTGCTGAGATTACAGGCGTGAGCCGCCGTGCCTGGCCCAAGTCCCTTTTTTCTAATCTCTGAAACAATTAAGATTGGGACTATCCATTGTTTTAATATTTGGTAGAATGTACTGATAAAACTTTCTCGGTCTAGTAGTGTTTATTGGCTTATTTGTTTTTGATGTTTTTGTTATTTGTTTTGGTAAACTGGCTTTTAACTAATAATTTCTTTTATGGATATGGGTCTATTCATGTTTCTGTTCTGAATTTGTTTTGATGAGTTTTCTAGGAAATTATCTATTTTAAGTAATTAATCAGCATAAATATTTAAATGTTAGCTCTTATTTTAAAAATATTCTCTCTGTAGTTACAAGCTTCTTTTCATTTGTAGTATTCCCTTTTGAGACCTCCTCTTTTTTGCTCCTGATTGGGCATGCCAGAAATTTGTCTATTTTAATTATACTTTTCAGAGAACTAGCTTTTATTTTGGTTGATTCTCTACTCTATCTTTGTTCCCCATTTCACTGATCTCTGATTGTTATTTCCTTTCTTCTCTGCATCTATTGTCCATATGGAGACCTTTGTTTTTTTCTGTCTGTCGGCTTTTCCTCCATAAACATATATTTTAAATATGATTCTTATGTGTTGTGATATTGAAGCTTAATTATAATTCCATGAGTGTATTTGCTCTATCTACTAAAAGTCTCTTTTGAGGTGTTGAGTCTTTCCAGACGCTATAAGCATTCGTAACCCTAGGCCAAGGAATAAAAGGGACTGTATGAGAGTCTTTAGATCAGTGCTGCGGGGAAATTCAGTGCATATCCAGCCTGTTCTCCCTGGTTCGGAGGATCCAGCTTCCTAAGAAACTGGGTTTAGATACCTGACCCCTGACCTACCCTGGACCTGAATCATCTCCTCTCGCATATCTTCCCTGCTTTGATAAGCACCCTGGAGCTTAGGCTCAGTTTGAACATTTCATCCCATCTATTCTATGCCAGGTGCTGGGATGCAAAAGTGAATAGCTGCT
This sequence comes from Colobus angolensis palliatus, assembly GCF_000951035.1. NCBI lineage: Eukaryota > Metazoa > Chordata > Mammalia > Primates > Cercopithecidae > Colobus > Colobus angolensis. The sequence continues at coordinate 562,154 of NW_012113475.1, read as the reverse complement.
GCCTCTTATCTCAGGCTGGAGACCAGACAGACATACAGGCAACTAAATGAAAATATCACATGTGCTGAACTGATTTTCTGACCTCCAATATACCTTTGGTTTCACCTTCCTATTTGGCAAAGAACCAAATTATCCTGGTTGCCCTTATTTTTCATTAACCGTAAAGTTCTCACTGACTTCTGTGTTCCAGTTTCCCTTCGTTTGATCTGTTCTACAATTATGACCAATGCCTAGCCAAGGTTTTTAATGCTAACTGCTGTAACAAACATCCCCATTAAAGTATGGGCTATGTTCAAAATCAGCGTGTTTCTCAGTCCTTTCACAGTCTGATGCAGGTAGAGTGGGATTCCTAGGCAGCAAGACCGTAAGCAGTGATTCTGGTCACAGGCTGCTTCCATCTTCTACCTGTGTCATCAGAAAACATGGCTTCTGAAATGGGCGCTGTAAAAGAAAATAGAAGGCGTGTGCAAAGTTGAAATAGTAACTGAAAAAGAAAATAGAAGGCGTGTGCAAAGTTCACAGGTCCATAATTGCGACAGCACAGAAGTGATACTCGTCCCTTCTACTTACATTCCAGAACTCATTAACATTCTTGGAAGTCTGGGAAATGTCGTCTTCCAGTGAGCACAGGAAGAGGGAATGAAATAGGAGTTGATGAATACATAGTATTATTGCCACAACTCACCCTTCTGCTTGCCACCTATATTTTTCTATTTCTTTTATCATGCAAGAAACACATTTACTCCCTCTACAAAGATGAAAATCCAAAGAACCAAGCAGTCATTACAACCAGCTTACAAGACCAGAATTTCTTGGTGATACATGAGTACTCCATCTGGTCTAGACATGGCCCTTCTCAGTCTGAGAATCTATGAAATAAGAAGATGAATTGCCTGTCCCTCCCTCCACACACATATCGCCATATACAAACGGGACAGTATAACCACACTCAACAATCCCATTCACACTTCAGTACACACACACACACGCACACGCACGCAGAGAAAGTAGTGGAGGCTCCCTGATTAGACCTAAATTCTGTTTCCTGTGAGGAATTCCATTGTCTGTTTCCTTTCTGGCTGCTGCCTTCACCCTCTGGAATTCCCCTCCTTGTCATTATTCCCCTCGGAGTGGGTATAGGAAGTGTGTTCCTTCAACTGTGCAGCTTGCCTACTGTTCATGAAAGTTTGGTGACTCGATTTTTTTTTTTTTTATTTTGAGATGGAGTCTCGCTCTGTCTCCCAGGCTGGAGTGCAGTGGTGCTGTCTCAGCTCACTGCAAGCTCTGCCTCCCAGGTTCATGCCATTCACCCGCCTCAGCCTCCCAAGTAGCTGGGACTACAGGCGCCTGCCACCACTCCCGGCTAATTTTTTTTATTTTTATTTTTAGTAGAGAAGGGATTTCACCATGTTAGCCAGGATAGTCTCAATCTCCTGACCTCGTGATCCGCCTGCCTCAGCCTCCCAAAATGCTGGGATTGCAGGCATGAGCCACCACGCCTGGCTTCGAGGATTGTTTTAAGCCTTGAACGACAAAGGCTTGTTTAGTCTGGGCTGATTTATTTATTTATTTACTTGTAGTGATAGTCATGGTAGTTGCTTAGTTGGTTTGTTGTGGCTTGAAGGAAGTTGACAGTAAGTTCATGCAAAAATGTAAAAATTGACTTTTGATCTGTTTGCTCTCAGTCAAGTGCATGTGCCAGCTATAATACCGTAAGTAGCATTGAGTTTTCCTCTGCCTTTCAAATCTCGAGAGAAATCCTCTCACTGGAAGACACTTACCAGAATCCTACTGGCAGAAGATTCTGGGAAATACAGTTTCTGGGCTTTAAGCCTGGGAGTGCAAAGCTATCTTATAAAAATTATATGAAATTATGTTTCAAATAAGTAAAATAAACCATATGTGCTATTCAATTGATTAGAGCTGGCTTCATGGAGGAGACAGAATTTAAGTAGAAAATTTAAAAAGAAGAACTGGAAACTGGCCAGAGGAAAGATTTCAGTTAGAATGACATAAACAAAGAACATAAGGAGAAAATGAGCATCATATGCTTTGAGCAGAGTTGATAGACCAGTCTATAATGGGTAGAAGGTTGATGAAGGGAAGTATTAGAAGATAAATTCTGAAAAATAGGCTGCAGCCAAATTGTAGAGTGGTTTGATTTTTAAATCTTGCATAAAGATTGCTTTGCTGTCTGACAAAATTTACTAAACAAAATCAAGAGCAAACAAACATAAAATAAATTTAAAGAAGGAAGGGAAATTTATTTTCTTGTTTCAGAGAGGTTTTAGAAAAATAACAAGAAAGGCACATATGGACCAGGCGCGGTGGCTCACACCTGTAATCTCAGAACTTTGGGAGGCCAAGGCAAGCAGATCACTGGAGGCCAGGAGTTTGAGGCCAGCCTGGCCAACGTAGCGAAACCTTGTCTTTACTGAAAATATAAAAAAATTAGCTAGGCATGGTGGCACGCATCTGGAATCCCAGCTATTCAGGAGGCTGAAGCAAGAGAATCACTTGATCCTGGGAGGCAAAGGCTGCAGTGAGCTGAGATCACGCCACTGTACTCCAGCCTGGGTGACAGAGGGAGTCTCTGTCTCAAAAAAAAAAAGGGTACATATGTGAACAAAATGATAATTACCAGAGAGTTAGTTTTTGCTGGGTCAGATGACTAGAGAATGAAAGATCTTTGACTTCAAAGTCTTACAAAAGCAACTGTCACTTAATCGTAATGTATCCTTGAGCTCATTACAGAAGATTTAGTTATCTCAGTATTCTAAAAATTTTTTTTGTTTGCAGTTTATCTTCAACTGGATTTGTCAAAAATTTATTTATTTATTATTTCAGTAGGTTTTTGGGGGAACAGGTGGTGTTTGGTTACATGAAAAAGTTCTTTAGTAGTGATTTCTGAGATTTTGGTGCACCTATCACATGAACAGTGTACACTGTATCCAATATGTAGTCGTTTATCCCTCACCCCCTCCCACCCTTTCCCCAAGTCCTGAAAGTCCGTTGTATCATTCTTATGCCTTTGCATCCTCAGAGCTTAGCTCCCACTTATGAATGAGAACATACGATGTTTGGTTTTCCATTCCTGAGTTACTTCAATTAGAATAATGGTCTCTGATTCCAAATTCTATCCAGGTTGTGGTGAATGCCATTATTTTGTTCCTTTTTATGGCTGAGTAGTATTCCATGGGTAATATGTATACCATACTTTCTTTTTTTTTT